>NC_089822.1:123460591-123764520 GCF_035046505.1 Tiliqua scincoides
CTGCGGGCGCTGGCTGCTGGTGAGTGCGGGGCCAGGGCGCCACTCCTCCCTGCAAAGCTGCAGCTCCTTCCCTGCAAGCTCCTTCCCTGCAAAGTGTCCCCCGCGTGCACAGCAGCTCCTTCCTCGGCAGGCAGGGAGGGGCAGCGGCGCTCTCCTGGACCTGCTCTCCGCGCCCCACTGCGAGCAGGCGCCCGCAGGCACCCCACTGCGAGCAGGTGCGGGGGGCAGCCGGGCACCTCTTCCCTGCGCTCTTTCTTCCTTTGCCCTGCAGCGGGCAGGGGGCTGAACGGAAGAGGCGAGGCTGGTCGGAGAAGCACGGGAGAGGCAGCGCTGCTGAGGTGATGGGCAAGAAGTGCAGCAAGGTGAGCTGCACTCCTGTCCACACTTCCCTGGGAGGAAGCCCTGTTGACTCTACTGGGACTGACTTCTGAGCAGACAGGGAGAGGAGCCGCTCTCAAGCTGCACTCCTGTCCACACTTCCCTGCGAGGAAGCCCCGTTGACTCTACTGGGACTGACTTCTGAGGAGACAGGCAGAGGATGTCCCCTGGTTCTGGTGTTATGTGAGAGTGTAAAGAGCATCTCTCTATCCACTCAGTCCATCCCCTGCATAATTTTGTATGTCTCAATCATGTCCCCCCTCAGGCGCCTCTTTTCTAGGCTGAAGAGGTCCAAACGTAGCCTTTCCTCATAAGGAAGGTGCCCCAGCACCTACAAGGGATCTACAAGAAGGGGCTACATTATAAAAATGGGACCTGTAAGAGGGGAGCGCATTATAAAAGTTGCATATAAAAGAGGGGAGTGCATTATAAATTGGCACATACAAGGGGGAGTTGTTATTATTATTATTATTATTATTATTATTATTATTATTATTATTATTATTATTATTATTATTATTAATTTGTACCCCGCCTTTTTGCCCAACGGGCACACAAGGCGGCTAACAAACAATTTAAAAATACAACATGAAAAACAGTTAAAAACAATTTACAATGATTAAAAAGCTAAAAACAAAACAAACCCCGTGGATTTTCATATAAAAAGCAAGAACACCAGCCAGCCTGTCAACAATTAAAAGCTTTTTGAAATAAAAAGGTCTTCAGTCCACGCCGAAATGTTAGCAACGAGGGAGCAGTTCTCAGTTCTAAGGGGAGGGTATTCCACAGTTCGGGGGCCACCACCGAGAAGGCCCTCTTCCTGGCCGCCACCCCTCTCACATCTCTTAGTGGCAGCACAGTCAAAAGAGCCCCCCCAGAAGATCTAAGTGCATGGGCCGGAATGTAGGGTCCCTCAAATACCCCGGACCCGAGCCGTAAAGGGCTTTAAAAGTCAAAACTAGCACCTTGAATTGGGCCCGGAACAGAACTGGCAACCAGTGCAGACGCCGGAGCAACGGCTCGACAGAGTCAAACTGCCGTACCCCGGCAACCACACGAGCAGCCACGTTCTGTACTAGTTGTAATTTACGGACCGTCTTCAAAGACAGCCTCACGTAGAGCGCATTGCAGTAATCTAATCTAGATGTCACTAGGGCATGGGTTACTGTGGCCAGGTCCGCACAGCTCAGGTATGGTCGCAGCTGGCGAATCAGCCGAAGATGAGCAAAGGCTCCCCTGGCCACCGCCGCCACCTGGGACTCCAGGAGCAGCTGTGGATCCAGGAGAACCCCCAAGCTGCGGACCTGCTCCTTCAGAGGGAGTGCAACCCCATTCAGAGCAGTATGATAGTCCAGCACCCGAGCTGTGGATTTCCGAACCAAGAGCACCTCTGTCTTATCCGGATTTAATTTCAGCTTGTTCGCCCACATCTAGCCCCTAACCACCTCCAGACAGCGATCCAGGACCCCAACCGCCTCCTCAGAATCAGGGGGAAAGGAGAGATAAAGCTGGGTGTCATCAGCGTACTGGTGGCAACCCACTCCAAACCCCCGGATGACCTCTCCCAGCGGCTTCATGTAGATGTTAAAAAGCATGGGGGATAAGATGGAACCCTGCGGCACCCCAAACCTAAGAGGTCGGAGTGCCGAACAGGCATCCCCCAGCACCACCTTCTCTAAGCCATGACAGCAGGGTCAGCAGCACTATGAGGAAGACTGAAGTGGTTGCCTCAGGCAGCAGGTTGGCAGGGGTACTGATCTCCACCTGCCCACTTGCCTCCACTGCTTCTCTTCCTCCTGGACTGAAGAGAAAGTGTGGTGGAGAGGAGAGTATTGTGCTGGAGCTTCTCTGCCACCCTTTCTCTTCTGCGCCAATCCCATCTCCCATTCTAGGAGTAGAAGGAGCAGAGGCTGGCATATCACTAGACCAGGGGTCGGCAACCTTAAACATTCAAAGAGCCATTTGGACCTGTTTTCCGGAGAAAAGAAAACCTCGGGAGCCACAAAACCCTTTTGACATCTAAAATGAAGATAATACTGCATATATAGTTTTTTTACCTTTATGCTATGTATAAAAAAACCCATTTCCAGTCTCTTCACTATAGGCAGAAAGAAGAGTGATGCCTGTAGTAGGCTAAATAGTGCCAGCACAACCACCTTGCCTCCATCTTCGCTCCACTGTTGGAGAGAACTGACCGAAGCTTCACAGAGGGCAAGGGAGGTTACAGCAGCTTTGCTAGGGGAAGATTCAAGAGACTGCTCGATTCCCCCACAAGATTTGGGCTTCCCTTCCAATTCCCTCAGAACTCATTCCCAAGTAAAATCAAATTTGCCACACATGGAATGACATTTGCTTCGCTCCCTGCCTCTTTTCTCCCAGTTGCAAGACTGGAAGCTTCATGAAGGCAAAGACTTTTCTATCTTGCTGGCATGGTAAGTGCGTCAGATTACAATATAGCAGGGAGACCCAGATTAAGATTCTGACTCCCCTCCCCCTGGCATGAGAGCTCACTGGGAGACCTTGTGCCAGTCACTATCTCTCAATCTAATGCATTTCACAGCATGGTTAGGAGGATTAAATGTGCCGGGGGTGAAAAAGAATTGTGGACACTGTCCTGAATTCCTTGGAAGAAGGACAGAATATAAATGAAAGGTGCCCTGCCACGTAAACCGACCGTGCTACATTCAACCAGATCATCATCATAAAAAACTTCACATAGAACCAGGATGGTGTAGTGGTTCTGGAGTTCATCTGAGACCTGGACGATCCAGGTTCAAATCTCTGGTCAGTCATGACACTTCCTGGGTGACCTTGGGCCAGTCACTCCCTCTCCGCCTCACCTACCCCACAGGATTGTTGTGAGGACAAAAGGAGGGAGGGATTTCCTTGGAGGAAGGGTGGTATAAAAATGTGAAAAATAAAAGTAAATAAAGGTTCAGATTTATGGCCTTTGAACTCAACTGCCAATTCTCTTGCCTCCCTGTCCTTTCCAAAAGAAGCAAGACCAAAGGCCAACAACTGGGGCACTCACCTTGTCGATCAAGTTGGCAAACTTGTTGTTGAGGGTCTTGATCTCTTCCTTCTCTTTGCTTCTCAGTTCCTGGAGTTTGGGGTCTATCTCCAAGTTGAGTGGGGCCAGAAGGCTCTTATTCACACTCACAGCAGTGATGCCACCAGGTGCCAAGCCTAAACCTGACCCCCGGAAGCTGCTGCTGCCACCTCCAAATCTGCCCCCATAGTTGGAGGAAGCGTAGGTGGTGCTGACTCGGGAGCTGCTGACAGGGCCTGGGGTGTAGAAGCGGCTGCTGAAGGTGCGCACAGGGGCAGCAATGGTGCTCCGGTAGGTCTTCTTGGTCACAGAGATGGACATCTTTCTTCACACACAGGAAAGCTGTCAGTCAGAGCAGAGGAACCTAGCCAGCCAGGCACTGAAAGGCAGCAGGCTGGGTGGATTCAGACAAAGTTATATATGCAAAGAGGGAGGGAACTCCTACAGCAGACAGAAACACTGCAGCACCTGAGTGGCTGTACAGCAGCAAAGGGGGAGTGGTTAGAGGACTCTAGGGCCCATACCTGCCTTCCTGTAACTGAGTTAACTCTTTCCTTACCAGAAGCTAATATTAAACCACTGGGAAAAAGACAAAAGGAAACCACACCCCTTCCCACCCCTTCCACTGCCTGCCAAGAAGAGACCCGCCAGGGAATGTCTAACTGGGGAGTTCTTTTTTCTCTTCCAATTGCGCTTTCTTGCAGCTAAGAAACCCAAAGAGGGCAGCATGCCACCTGGTAAGGAGAGCGGCCAAGGAATGTATAATCATACCCGAGCATGTCAACTTCTGGGATTGTTACACCCCAATGCCCAAATGCAATGAGCAAGCAGATCTTTGACCAGCTAAGAGAGCAAGCAAACTGGAGCGGGCGGAAGAGTTCCTGGCACTTTGAAATGGCTGAGATCTCCAAAATGTACAAGGTGGCAAGATGAGGGCAGGGTTTAAATGGAGATCAGCATTTTTCTGCAGTGGGTTGCCAGTAATGGGAGCAGCTGATCACCTTGTTCTTTCCCCAGTGCATTTTGCAATTTGTGGACGTCCTGTCCCCAAACACTGCATAATGGGTTGGGGCATCTGAGAAAGATTAAAAAGCATCAGGGAAAGAACAAGGAAGATCTGCTGTGGCACTCTGCTCCTCACTGCCTCCTAACAAACCTCCCCATTGGCACTGCAGGAAGTGGGAAGCAGTGGCAACAGTAGACCATCCCTACCTGGGCACCCTCTGACAGATCCCACTTCCCTGCTCCCCAACATCACCCAGGAAACCAGCCAGTGGCTTTCGGCTCAGTGGGGAGGATTCCCAAGAAGAGCTGGTGTGAAGGGGACAGTAGCAGGCATTAGTCTCTCTTCACAGTGTGATCTGTCACTGTCCTGCTGGCAATGAAGGACTGTTGCCTCTCCTTTGCTCAGTTCCCAGACACCAGGATGCGGGGGGAGTGGAGTATTTGATGCATGCACATGCTTCTGAAGCCTGGGAGCATGCTATTGCAGGGCCCACAAAGGGCTTTTGCCCCACGTCCCACCCCAAACTGAAGCTGCCACTGTGCTAGGTGGACCAGTGGTCTAAACTGGGAGTACGGCAGCAAGCTCTGTCTATCTAGCTCAGTACTGTTAACAGTGACTTGCTGCAGCTCTCCAGTGGAGAGGCATCTCAGCTGTACCTTCAGGGCTCAAAGCCTAACCCCTTATGTTAGTACTTTCCAGCACTGGCATAGCCAATGGGACATGTGCTGCATCTTGCAGTTGGGTGTCTGTCACTCACAGAGGCCTCCTCAAAGTAAGGGAATATTTGTTCCCTTACCTCAGAGCTGACATAAGGGGTTAGGATTGCGCCTAAGTTGCCAAGGATTGAAGGTGGAATTTTCTGCACTAAACATAGAACATTAAGCTATGGCCGCTTCCGAATAACTTGGATCAGAGGGACCAAGGCTCAGATAACCTATCACTGAGGTCAGTCACTGTCTTTTAAGAGCAAACTAGGAGCATAAACATGATAGATCTTTGATTGTAAGGGCCAAGACATATACACTAAATTTGCTTAAATACAAATAAAATTGGACCTACCTACATTTTCTGCTATGAGGATCTCTATGCTACTATGCATATTTACAAAGTTTCCATTTCTGTAGTTACATGAGTTGATGGGGTGAGGAAGAGGTGATTTTGAGCAAAGCAAAAAAGCATATACACATCTCTTTGCTCAAAATTGCAATCTCCAAGATTTGCTTTCCATTTAAACACACACACACACACACACACACACACACACACACAAGATCTACTTGAAATTCCAAACAACAAACATACTTGAATGTTGGAAAAGTTCAATGTCTCCAAGATAAGCCTCAAACTCATGGATGAAGTTAATAACTACTTTGGGTGATGCACTAAATTTGCATCAAATGCCTAGAAACTCAAGCCTATTGATGCACGGTAAGCCTGGTAGTTATGGTATAGAATGCTTACCTGAAATGCAAACAGCATGGTCCATCTTTGAATGTTCAACTTGAGTAAAAAAAATGGTTCTCACAAACGGTTTGCTGGATTTGGCTGTGTGCCGCAGTGTTCTCATTACAACAGATAAGAATGCAAGCACAGTGAATGAATAGTCTTTGTTTTCAAACCACAGGAAAAAAAATAGTTTGAACTGTTCGGTTTGAAAGCTTCTTCAGAGCACCATTTGCACACGAATGCTGGAAAGCCTTATATGCATAGGGGGCTAATATTTATAGTATAAGTTATGGCATAAAAGAAACCACTAGGATGCTTAGCTCTCTATATAGTTCTTGTCTTCATTTTAAAACCAGTTTGGTGCATTAACACATAACTAATGTTAGCCTAAATGAGTTGTGGTAGTCTAACGGCAGCAAAAGGTTTAAGGTTCACAGCAAAGTCATTTCCAGGTTCAGAGGTGAGATTCCCAGAGAAAATCATTTCGCAGCAGGTTTTAGATGAACACACACACCGTGACGTCAATGGCAAGTATGTTGCCTTACGAAGGCCACAGTAAGTCATACGATGGTTATGAGGTGAGGTAACTTGTGAGTGCAGTGCCATTGGCTAATTGCTGGGGGTATATGAATTGTATGTGATGTAAGATGGAACAACGGATGTTTTAAACAGACCAATGAATTGTCTCCATATGTGTTTCAAGGAGGGAACCCCAGATTGTATTAAAAGTCAGCTGAAGGGGGCGTTCTGGGCTTTTTCCTTCCCACTTCTAATGCTTGCAGTCTCCTTTGGAGACGTGGATGGATTTACCACCTTTTGCTGATGGATTACAATAAAGGCCTGGATTTGATCACTTTTGTCTACTGAGTTTGCTTTAGAACCTGGGATTACCGTGCAACATCTGGGATCTCTTGTAACATCTTGGTTTTTGCACCTTGCAACACTATGATGGGGAATACAATGGCAAATTATTTTCAACAGGACGATTCTAGGTTTGTCAACCCTCCAGGGTTATCCTGGGCTCTCCAGGAATCAGCATCAATTTCCAGGTGACTACTGAAAGCAAAAAGCAACCAAACATTTAGTTTCCCTTTCAACTCAACTCACTCCTGAATCCAATGCAGCATCAGCTCTTGCCTGAGGACAGAATTTTAAGAGAACGCATCTGTTGGGAAACTGTTTGAACTTAGGGCCAAGTTACATGAGACATAAACAGCTCAATCCTCTGCGTGTCTACTCAGAAGTAAGTCCCATTATGTGCAATGGGGCTTACTCCCAGAAAAGTGTGTACTGTATAGGATTGTAGCCTTAAAGTGTTATTAGGCCTGAAGGGCTTAGTTTTTCTATAATCAACAGCAGCTGGAGCCCGGAGCATGTCCCTGCTGATCTGGACAGTGCCAAGGGGGCAGGGTTGAAGCCCACAAGTCTCCGTCCCGGTCCAAGGGCAGGATTGGGACTTCATCTGCTATTGGGTAAAGAAAATCAGGCCTAACAATGCTATACACAGAAAGTGCCACTTGTCCTTCCATTGTGCTGGCATGAATTTTGCTCTAAAGCAATGTGCAATAGTGCAGGCCTTAGAGGCAAATCTGGCGCAGGGCAGTAGCTGGCCTACAAATCAGGAGACCTCCATCTTGAACTTCACCTCTGCCATGAGAGCCATGGGAATGGGGAAGAAAAAGCCACTACATTGTCGTAGAAAAGCTGCTACCTCTCAGCTTCCACGCTCCATTTGCAGTACAGAGATGACCCACCTTGCAGAGTTGGTGCAAGGAATACAACACAGTGTGATGCAGGAAGCACTTTAACCACTTGAAAGCACTGCATAAGTGCTAAGCACTGATTTACTGATAGCTAGCTCAGGCAGCTGAATGTCAATCAGACTGCAGTGCCAGCCCAAGACAACATGGTGGTTTTGACATACTCAGGGGGAAGGCCTAGATACACAAAAGTACATACGTCTGTAAATTAAAAGTCATGGTAGCCTCTTCCCCCTTTCCCAGCCTGATGCAGACTGAGGATGTCAGTGACCTCCCAGGAGCCATGGAATGTTGAAGAGGCAGCTGGATAAAACCAAGTGGAACAGCATAGCCCAGGGAAGAGGCAGGCTGGGGCGATGCCACATTTGCTTGCAAGACCCTTGTTGTTGTTAAAGACCCAGGTTGTTGCGCCTGGTAATGAACTGGAAATGGGCTAGGTCAGATGCAAGGGAGGGCACCGGGATGCAGTTATCTGGTGTGCTCCCTGGGGCATTTGGTGGGCCGCTGTGAGATACAGGAAGCTGATACAAATTCAATTTCTGATAGTTCTGACTGAGACTTGAAAAGAGCCTGGGATCTGAAACCCTGGAGAGCCACTGCCAGTCAGTGTAGTGAACAGGACCCTAGATAGGCTGGTGGTTTGGCTCAGTACACAACAGCTTCACCCTTTCAGCTCCATGGACCTAATGTAGTGATAGGTTTATAGGTCCAAGTTTACCTACAAGAGGAGTTCAAAAAACCGTTGATTTTTCAGATGTCAAAAGTATCCTTTCTCCTGAGTTAGGCTCAGGCCAGGAAAATGGAGAGGCCAATAGGCAGGGAGAAGAGTTTGGGGGCAGCGGAAACATTAAGGGCCAAAAGGGCAGGGAGGAAGAGAAAAACAGGAGTCCATGTGCCTACTAACTTTATTTTGATATCAGTCCTCAAAATTGTATTATGATGTGAAGCAGGCTGCAGGGACATGCCCGGCTGGTGTTTGAACTTCAAGTGGAGAATCATGGCATTAATACGGATGTCTCATATCATGCATGCATGAGCAAGAGATTTTCCCTGAGGTCCTTGAAACGGAAGGACGTCATTTTCCTGTGAGCTTGAAATCAAGAATTGTGTCCTCCAACTTTGGACCAAACTTCATACTGATGGCTCAAGCATGAGAATTGTGGTATAAGCCGACACAGACACAGCCAAGCAAGCGAGTGAAAGCACAGACACCCTGTCCTTTGCGGAGCAATATTATACTTCCTTTGGCCCATTTATAACCTTGATCACAATCCACTCCTGGAGATTTCATTTTATGTTTTTCTGCTTTGAGCATCTATTTTATTTTTGAAGCAGCTCAAGTCCCATACTTGCCTGGTGTGAGGCTCTTAAGCACAGTACATGCTCTTTTGTTTCATAGAAGAAATGTGGGCATGTTTGTGTAATTAAGGCTTTTATTGAACTTGATAGAAGAAGACAGTTTTGCTTTGCGCTGATACCATGTGAAAAGGAACACCTCCAAAGCTGGCTGCAAAGTCAACTGTTGGGGGGGGGGGGCGTTCTTTTAATAGGAAACATATTTTAATAAGTCAGAAGTTTAAAAAGTGGTATACATGGTCTGCTCTTTTGCACCCATTTACCCATGCATTAAATCCCATTGAATTTACACTGTAGTCATCAAGAATAAGCCCTTACGCTACAGCTCTAGGTACACTCACATGAAAGTAAATCCATTGATCACAGTGGAATTTCTGAGTAAAAATGCAGAGACTTGAGCAATTTCTTCCTCAATGTAAAACCACTACATTTGTTCCACCAGGAGGGGGAAAAAAGTAAGAAGAGCACAACAGACCATCTCCTTCCACCAAAACCAGTTGGAACCAAAGGTTTTATTTCAAATGAAATGGAAACCAGCTGGATTTTGAAAAAAGATTCGCATATCATTTGGCCATGTGCTCCACCAAGTGACAAGGTGGTTTGCACTCAGCTCCTTCCTCTGACATGGACCACAGACAAAGGAACTAAGGTAAGGTACTAAGGTGAGTAGATGAGCAGAACAAGGAATGGGGGCTCCTGCTGTAACTACAAAAGGAAAGGAGGCGCATCTTCTCTTACATTAAATGCATTTAAACACAAAATACAGCCTTCAGCTTCTTTGCTTTTACAACCTTTCACACAAAGACTTTGACAACTGCAGCTATGATATTTGACCTACTTGTATTCCACACAGGAATATAATTAGCAATGGCCTGGGAGAGGAATGTCACCTTAAAAAAGTCTGGCAAATAAACTTACCCACTTCCACCTAAATTAGTCATTTGGGGCCTCAATGAAGGAAAGAGCTAACCTATGTCCAGGTTCTTTGCCATTGGGGTCTAAGTTGTTTTTTTTTTAAAGCGATCCAGATCCAGGTCTTTTCAACTACATTAGCAAAGTAGTAACTACCTGTTTCATTCTGTAATGCTCAAGTCCTGTCTCCCCTCAAGTACTTTCAAGGTCTGAAAGTAGTGTCTTTATGGCTGCAATTCTGGGCACACCTAGTTTGGGTGCAAGACTGCATGACTTTAATAGGGCTTATGTCTTAGTAAATATGCACAGGATCAAGACACATATTTACCTTTGTGCAAAAGTTCAACAAGTGTGGCTTACACTTTGCAGAAGCCATAAAGTAACAATGAAATAAGTCTTGTGCTAGCTGCAATGGGGCATATTAGAATCCCTAAAGGGAGGGGCTCACTTGCTATCAGAGAGAATACAGATCGGATAAGGCAGGGGTGGCCAAACGCCAGCCCTGGGTGACTTGCGGCCCTCAAGGACACTCAATGCAGCTCTCAGGGAGCTCCCAGTCTCCAATGAGCCTCTGGCCCTCTGGAGACTTGCTGGAGCCTGCACTGGCCCAACACAACTGCTCTCAGTGTGAGGGCGACTGTTTGACCTCTCATGTGGGCGGTGGGATGAGGGCTCCCTGCACTGCTTGCTGTTTCACGTCAGTGATGCAGCAGTGGCAGCAAAGGAAAGGTCAGCCTTGCTTGGTGCAAAGCCTTGAGCTACTGCACAACCTTCATTCATTCATATAAGTTCATCTTTAATATATTCATTTATGTAAATTTATTCAAATTTTAAATGTAAATTAATTCTTCCCCCCCCCCCCAGATCCCGACACAGTGTCAGAGAGATGATGTGGCCCTCCTGCCAAAAACTTTGGACACCCTGAGATAAGGTGATGATTGACCAACCTGGAGGCCAATTTACCCCACTTAGCATGAATAGGCAGATGGGAACTAAGACACAGAAGAATGACAGCACTTTCTGGCCTCTGATATGAGGGAGGGCACCAGGATGAGGTCTCTTGTTATCTGGGGTGCTCCCTGGGGCATTTGGTGGGCCGCTGTGAGATACAGGAAGCTGGACTAGATGGGCCTATGGCCTGATCCAGTGGGGCTGCTCTTATGTTCTTATGAGGTGGGGGCAATTTATAAAGCTGGTCCAGATGTGAAAAAGAGATCAGGTCAAATCCTTCTTGGGTTCAGCTGTTCCACAACGAGAAGATCAGCTGTGACAGACAAACCTCACTAAAAAAAATTACTGCTCTTCCCTTACAACATGCAGCCACCAGGGAGGGCTGGGAGTGTGCCTCCTGTACTGCCTGCACGTCAGGTGACTGCAAGACCCTCTTGAAATGAGTCTGCCTGCACTAGCGCGTTGCAAGAATCCTATGCTAAGTGCTGCTGGTTACTGAGCAAAGCCAGGAATGTGTTCCTAGCACTTGGATCTGCAGCTGGCGGGGCAATATTGCTTCCTTCCCCACTGCAGCAGACACTGCCTGACGATTTTGACATTTAGGCTGCTGCTAGAGCTACAAGAGCAGCCTCTGCTTCCCCCCCCCCCCAATGAGCAGCTGATAACCCCAGATCTTAGGAGGAACAGGGTCATGCCTGGAACAAGGGGAAAAGATTTGTTGCTGGGGTTGAAGATGCAAATCACTGTCCCTCTGTGGGAGTGGGAAAGAGAAGAGTCCTGGGAATGATATGGGGGACCTGCTAAAGGAAGTCAGAAGGGAGGCGAGTTCTCTACCATCCTCTGCTCCCATCCCATCAGCCCCACTATGGAAGGCTCACTGGGATTAAGGCACTCTGTCATCTGTAACAGGTTGTTCACATTGGGGGCAACAGCAGCTCACTGGGACAGCACATCCGAGGATTCGGACACAAGCTTCCCGTCCCGGGTCTCAATCTTTTTGATGACAATGGCCTTGGTCTTCGTGACAGCCGAGCTCTCCAGTGGGGCAGAATTCATGGCGTAGCCACTGCTTGTGTAGGAAGAGCCAGAGCTGTATCCACCCTTGTAGTTACTGAACCCACTGGACCGGCCACCTGGAAAGGAGAAAGAAAAAGCACAGAGAAGCTTGATCGGTACTTGGCGCAAAGGAGATTTTCCTGAACTAAAACTTGGACAATTGGTTCTAAATAGGGCCCTTGCAGATAAAAATCTGCACAGATTTGCATCTTAGCAACCGTTTTGAAGAACAAGGAATATCCTTCCCATGCTTTTTGAAGGTACGTAGCAGCAGATGTCAACTTGCAAGAGGCATTTGCCCTTCACTCTCCATATAAGTGGGAATACTCCTTTCTGCTAAGATGGTGCTTATCATCCACAGCTTTCATAAGTACTCATATTAAAAAATAATTACTTTTTTATAAAAAGTGTTGCCCAATTACAAAGAATTTTCATTGATGTAACAAAGTAGCAGATGCAGCTTTAATTCTTAAATTAAAAATATGCCTTTCTTTTCTCAATATGCATACAGTTTTTCTCAGATAGCTCTCAGAACAAAGCACCCTCTCCTAATAGGAAGGCTTCTTGAGCAATGTTGCTTCCTACCATGCCTTAATCAAGAAGTCAGTGTGTACTTAGGGACTGATTGTGCACCAACAAAATGCTTCAGTTTGAAGCATTTAAAGAAGGAACTTCTCAATAGTGACATAGCTCACTGGCGGGCCATCCCAAGGCACATCAGTCATCCTGCTAACACATCCGTCCACTTTGACCCAGAAATAATGGCAGTGATATGATCCTTCACACTTTGGGTGAATGTTACCAATTCTTTAGCAGTTCCATGTTCATGTGAAACTTGATCTGCATACAATAGGAGGCAATAATAATAATAATAAATACTTCCATACTGTGAAAAACTTCTATGTGCAGATTTCTATGGCTGCACAAGAGCAGCCAAACCATTTTTCTTCTTCAGGTGGCAATACTAGCAATGACAACTATGCCGTTGCAATGCAAAAAGACAATCTAGTCAAATATATACGTAATCTTCATGCACATTGATTTAATCATTTTCTTTTAGCGTTTCAAACTGCCATTTTCAAAGAACTCCCACATTCAAAATGTACTAGAATCAGCTCTTGGAAATAATGTGTTTCCCGTGCCTGTGGGTTTACACATTTGCATCTTTTCCATGGGTTTTTGTCTCAGCAAGGCTCTCTAAAAGCTGTGTGAAAGGCAGAAGTTCAATACACAAGCCTTTCTCTGGCATAGAAACATGATGGGGAACTTAATCTGTTGAACTTCTGCCTTGTGTAGAGATGCTAAAGTCATTTCAGAGCGCGATACCATAGTCTTTTGAGACTGAAGGTTGCCAACAACAGTAAAGGCAAGAGAGTCCTTTTTTGAGGGGGGGAAAAAACACATATAGCTACCTTAGATTTCATGCCTCAAACATCGCCATGCCAATTCATCGTATATCGGATTTTCAACAAAACAGAATATCTGCTTACCGGAATAGCCAGCTGAAAGTGGAATTGTCTCAATGCTCAGAGCCTGCATCCCTGACTCCAGTCTACAGAACAAAAACAAAACAATACTGAGGAATGGTAGAGGTGGAGAGGCAAAGAAGGGCTGAAAACACAGGCAGCAACTTACATAGAAGAAGGAGACTGTATCTACTGGCCAGGGATCCTCAGCTTCTGAAGCTGCCTTCCGCTTGGTCTCATCAATCATTATTAAGAATATCTATATACTGCCCGTCTACATTGACTTGCAGCAGCTCTCCAAGACTGCAAGCAGGGAGATGCTGCCAGGAACAGAACCTGGGCCCTACAGCATGCAAAGCAGGTGCTGCACCCTAGCAAGGCAGCCACTTCCTAAGCAGCTGCATGTGCTGCAAAGTACAGATCAAACGGTCTCTGTCTCGGGCTCAACATCTAGAGATTCAGCTGAAGTCTCAAGAATGGCCACTCGACCACACGATGACAAGCTCTGCCTTAGAGCAATTAGCGTGCTTGTGCATGGAAGGATAAATCTCCATAGAACAAAAATTTTCCACCCTGCATGTGCACAGTGGCAAGTGGGGGGAAGGAGAGGTCAGTGCACACCTCACAAATGCTAATTTGGCATTTTTTCCCTTCAATCAGTCAAGTTACACAAGCATACAACTTGACAATGCAGAGAGGAAGGTGCATCCTGCATTCTCATTTCATGAAATTTCCTCTTGAGCTTTCTGGGAAAGGAGAGAAAATAAGTTCCTGTTGAGTCTCATAAAGTTCCCTGCAAGTGCTGAATTGGGAAGAATCAGACCCCAGTGCGCCTATAGTCACAGAATTTAATCCTATTGAAATCAATGGGAGATGTTAGCTAAGCTATCACGCATATGTATCTGTTCAGAACTAAGCCCCACTGAGATCAATGGGACTTACTCACAAGCAAGTGTGTATAGGATTTCAGTCTTGAGCTCAGTTGCTTTCAGTGGAACTAAACTTGTCAGCCGGTGCATGTTTATTCTGAGGTTCTTTTGTTCTTACTCCCAAAAAATCTGTGCATATGATTGTTGCCCTTGTCACTTAAGCAGGACTCTGGGAAGTTAATTTTTTTTTGGGGGGGGGGGGAATAATAATAACAACCTGAACATCTCCCCAAAGACAAAATAAGGATAGTAATTGACAAGAGGATCAGAAATTGGGATCAGGCCCTTCTCAACAGGATAATTGGCATACATTTGGTTGCTGGAAGCGCATGTTTTAGTTGGCCCTCACCTGTGCTCCTCTCCTTCCAACAGCTTCCTGTAGGTGGCAATCTCAATATCCAGGGCCAGCTTGACATTCAGCAGTTCCTGGTGTTCCCGCAGCCGACGGGCCATGTCTTGCTTGGCTGCCTGCAGGGCAGCTCCCAATTCGGCCAGTTTGCTGGAGGCACCCTTCACTGCCAGCTCTCCACGCTCCTCAGCCTGAGTGATGGCAGCTTCCAGGTTAGCACGCTGAGAGGAGAGAAGCATTCAATGGTTTGTCAGTTATTTATTAATTCAAGTCTGATAAGCTGCTTTTTCGGCCCAAATGCTCTCAAAGCAGCTACGTTAAGACTATAAAGCCAACCAACATCTTAGGATGACCACAAACACATCAAAACATGCAGTCAACCATAAGAACTGGAGAAAGATATTCCAGGGAGTATATTAAAATACATTCAAGGCCTACCTCAGTCAAGTCTTTACCAGTCTTCAAAAGGTTAATGGGAGAAGGACTTAATCTAGGGACCACAACTGAGAAAATCCCAATCTGCAAACTACACTTCAGGTGGCAGTGGAGAACAGCCTCCTCAGTGGGTGAGCAGGATGGAGGAAGAGCAGGGTTCCTTAAATACCTCAGTCCAAACCACAGCACTTGATCAGAAATAAAGAGGCAGCCAATGCAGTTCAAGTCATGATGGAGCAACACACTCCAAATCAGCAGCAGCAGCTTGCTGGCAGCATTCTAGACCAGCTGCATTTCCAGCCCCTCCTCAAATAGAGAGCATGTGGCAATAGCTTCACTGGGAGGTGACCCACGGATGTATGACAGTCCCCAGACCTGACTTTTCCAGGAAGGGCTGCAGCTGATGCACCAGACAAAGTGGTGTCCAGATTCTCTGAGCCAGAGCTGCCACCTGAGAACCTTTAGAAGAGGGAGACAGCTAGCTGAGACACCAAGAGAAAGAACATGCCAATTTCACAGTGATCTAGAATAGGATCACTGGCGCTGTCACAATATTAGACCTACCACTAGAGGGCAGGGCTCAGTCGCCTTTAATCATTTCTTGAGAGAATATCTCAGCAGATATATGTATGTATGTTCTTGCATGTATGCACTGGGAAGCTAGCCTTCTATCTTCCATACAAAGGACAGAAGGCTTGACTTTTGCTGAATCCGAGCACAAAGTACTCCTGAAATCTCAGCTTTCACTTTAAACCATTTCTGCCCAATGTTGCCTATACACAACAAGGACCAAATATGTACACCTGTGGGCCAGGCAAAAACGGATTTAAAAAACAAAAAACCACCCTTCAAATTTCTAGCCCATGTGGCTAAGAAATTATACTAAGAAGGCACAAAAGATTATGCCCAGCTGAAACCACTGAAGCCAGAAGTCTCAATAAGATGCAGGGCCCAACCCTGTCCAACTTTCCAGTGCAGATGCAGCCATGCCAACAGGGCGTTGGTTAGCATCCTGTAGGGGGGGGGGACACACCATCATAGAGACCTCTTCAAGGTCAGGGAATGCTTGTTCCCTCACCTCAAGGCTGCATCAGCTTTGGAAAGTTGGATAGGACTGGGCTCAGTGACTGTGGGCAGGATTTCCAACATCCCTGCCTTGCCCCTGACTAGCAATCAGAATAAATGAGGAAAAAGGCAAAAAAACATTTCTAGCCATAGATGGCCTTTTACTAGCAGTTTGCTGCATCTACCCAGCTGACGACACTAAAGCAGCACATTATGAATATACGAAGCACATGCAATGCTATAATTAACAACTTAATAAGATGTTTGCATCCCACAAAAGGAGCCTTGGGCAGAAGAGTCTCTTCCTTCAGCATCAGACACAAGCATGACTCCCAAGGTCAACAAGCAGGTCACTAGGTCATGTTTCTTCCAGCTGAACATCGTTCAGAAAACTCACTCTGCGATTTCCCGCTCCCTCCGGATATCCCATTATGTCACAACTCAGCCCTCTCTACTCTGCCCAGAGCTCCGTCGCCAACGTAATGCATTCCCTGACATGCTCAGACCTTGCAAAGCTCTTTGCAATCATGCTCCCCTTCTGCAAAACCGGAAGTGGAGTGCAATCACTCCACTTTCACTTTCGAAGCTGCAGGGAGCCCTGCAGAAGGTCGCACAGGGCTCCCCGCACCCCCAGCAGGCTGCAGGAGGCTTGGGTAAGTGATCCTGGGGATCACGCTGCTGCCTCCCCCCTCCCTCCTCCAGAACTTAGAGAGGTTTTCAAACTCCTGGAGGGTTTGAAAACTGCTGGTCTAACCCATCAATACTCACACCCAAATGGGACCAGTCCTATAACTCAGTTGGCTCACATTCATCCCTTACCACCCTTCTTTCCTTCAGCTTCCTCACTGTCAACATGTAGATGGTAAGTTCTGCAATTGCCTTTTTTGCCAGTGATGCAAAAAAGCACTTCAGGCTCAACTGAAGCTGTGTCCACCAATCATAATCAGGCAACTGGTTTGGAATTGTCAAGGGTTTCCTGACCTGGCCTTTCAGAGCCTCAATTTCTGACTGTATCCGGGCAATCAGCCTGTTGAGCTCATGGATTTCATTCTTGGTGCTGCGGAGGTCATCTCCATGCTTGCCAGCCATTGTCTGGAGCTCTTGGTACTACAGGAGGGATATAAAGAAGACAAGTCTTATGTTGTTATTGGGAAGTTATTCCAAAGTTATTGGGAAGACCTTGAGAGAAGGAGGATGACAGCAAAGGGTGGAAATTAGAGAACCACAGAGTATGACAAAGGAACACTTTTGCAAACTGAAACCTGCCTCTTTACCTCTGTCATTCTTTGTTGGTTAAACAAAATGTTATGCATTAAGAGTGGAAACCTTCTCCTGGCAATCTCTAGGTAGAGTATTGGACTTAGAGACATGGGTTCAAAATCCTGCTCAGCTATTAACATCATTGTACCTTTATAGTCCTTGATTCTCTCTCTCACACACAAACCTTTAACTCAGAGGGGTAAAAACAGGGGGGGGGAAATATCCTACATTTCTTGGAGAAATGTTGTGATGCAAACATGAGACATGGTTTGCGTATATAGGCCAATCCTATCCGATTTTCCAGTTCCGGTGCAGCTGTGCCAATGGGGCTTGCACTGCATCCTGTGGTGGAAGGCGGTCACAGAGACCTCCTCAAGGTAAGGGAACATCTGTTCCCGTACCTCGTGGCTGCATTGCAGTTACACCGGTGCTGGAAAATTGGATAGGATCGGGCCCGTAGTCTCCTATGATTTCCAGCTCTCTTTCAAAAGCAATTGGGAGGAATGGTGAGTCATAAACCAGGAAATCCCTGTTTTAAACTTCACTTGGGCTATGATCTTACTAGGTAGCCTTAGGCAAGCTATTATCTCTCCACTGCACTCTGCTGCATCAACAACAGGAGGATAATAACACAGGACTTGTTGTGACTGGGATTATCTATCTTACACACTCTGAATGCTCAAGAATTTTTCTGTGCCAAGCTGGATCATTTACATAGTGAAGTGCAAAGTGCAGCCATCCCCATGTCAAATGTTGAGGCTCACCAATAATTCAAGGCATTGCCCACATCCCCAGATGCCCTCTTTTCTTCTCCCCTTAGCAGCCCCATTTGCCATTGCTGTTCCCATTCTCACAACCAAGATTAAAGATGATAACTTTGGATTGAAAAGGCCACTACAGGGCAGAAGCCAAGATGGGCAGTGCTAGAGGAAAACGGAGTTTGATTAACACTGGGGGTCTGCAATCTTCCCTCCAGGGGGTCCACACTGGTACATGGACCCCTTAAGAACATAAGAACAGCCCCGTTGGATCAGGCCATAGGCCCATCTAGTCCAGCTTCCTGTATCTCACAGCGGCCTACCAAATGTCCCAGGGAGCACACCAGATAACAAGAGACCTGCATCCTGGTGCCCTCCCTTGCATCTGACATAGCCCATTTCTAAAATCAGGAGGTTGCACATACACATCATGGCTTGTAACCCGTAATGGATTTTTCCTCCAGAATCTTGTCCAATTCCCTTTTAAAGGCATCCAGGCCAGATGTCATCACCATATCCTGTGGCAAGGAGTTCCACAGACCAACCACACGCTTAGTAAAGAAATATTTTCTTTTGTCTGTCCTAACCCTCTCACCACTCAATTTTAGTGGATGTCCCCTGGTTCTGGTGTTATGTGAGAGTGTAAAGAGCATCTCTTTTTCCACTTTATCCTTCCCATGCATAGTTTTGTATGTCTCAGTCATGTCCCCCCTCAGGCATCTCTTTTCTAGGCTAAAGAGGCCCAAACACCATAACCTTTCCTCAAAAGGAAGGTGCCCCAGACCCGTAATCATCTTAGTCACTCTGTTTTGCACCTTTTCCATTTCCACTATGTCTTTTTTGAGATGCAGCGACCAGAACTCGACACAATACTCCAGGTATTGCCTTACCATAGATTTGTACAACGGCATTATGATAGTAGCTGCTTTGTTCTCAATACCTTTTCTAATGATCCCAAGCATAGAATTGGCCTTCTTCACTGCCGCCGCACATTGGGTCGACACTTCCATCAAGCTGTCCACCACCACCCCAAGATCTCTCTCCTGATCTGTCACAGACAGCTCAGAACCCATTAGCCTATATGTGAAGTTTTTATTTTTTGCCCCAATGTGCATGACTTTACACTTACTTGCATTGAAACGCATCTGCTATTTTGCTGCCCATTCTGCCAATTTGGAGAGATCCTTCTGGATCTGTGTCTGTGCGGCTTACAGGGAACCCTGGTGCTAATTACTGCTGGAAGAGCAATAGCACATCAGCAGTTCCACCCAGTATATAGTCATTGGGTGGGTGTGGATATATATATGTTAATCCCCACCAATAGGGGAAACTATAACCTATTTTGTTGCTAGTTTAAAGTCATGTGGGTTAAAGTCTCTCCAACTTTGACTAGCACACTCATTTTTTTCCCCTTGTCTTCTTGTTCTGTCTGCGTATCAGTGGCAGCAATTCCTTCCCTGCTGAAGTTCTTAACAAAGCTCAGCTTTTCTATATGTGGGACTGACTGATTCCCTCAAATCTGCGAACAATTACATGGCAGAATGTAGTTTTACTGGCCAAACCAGTAAATGCTGGCTGGTTGGCATAGTTACCCAGATTGCCCCCACCAATCACAAAATGCAGAATTCTTTCTAAAGAATTTCCCATGAGTGGATTTGAAGGAAAACGAAAACAGGCTGCTATTTTTTTCCTCCTTCACATATGGCAACTTACAGATTTTCACATGACTTCAAATTCCTCAAGAGTCCCAGTCACGAAGCCTAGGATTGCCACTTTTCAGCCACACAAATTATGAACAGTCCAACCATTTATTTTATTGGCGAGGCAAAAAAAGTAGGATATTAAGGGAGTATTCAGAAACTCTCAAACTGGGGCACCTCGATGATCCAGCCAGGGAAGCCCCGTTTCTGCCTCCTTAAGGGGTAGAGTGATGGTGACAATTCTGCTCCCATGATTGCACCACCACTGGGGACAAAAGTGCTTTTTAAAAACTTACTGGGGGTTGCCATGGTCCTCTGGAGGGTTCAGGGAGCCTGCAGACCCCTCTGAACCTCCCTGCAGATGAAAACTGGAAATGGGAAGTGGATCTCCATCACGTTTTTGAGGAGTTTGGAGCCTTGCAGAAGTGCCTGTGGGTTCCCTGCACCCTCCAGGGGACCATGGCAACCCCCCATTGTTTTTTAAGAGTCCTTTTGTCACTGCTGGCGGCACAATCCCGGAAGTGCTATCATTGCCCCTCCCCCACCCTTGCAGTGGCCCAAAGAACCGCTGAAGCATGTGAATTACATTAGCTGGGGCCTGCTGAAGTTGGGAAAACCAGAATCAAATTTCATTGTTATTTGGGCGGGTGCATGTTTCAAAATGTTCTCTTTTGCACAGTGAAACATTTTCCTGTGCTTCATTCTCCAACTTGCATTCTCTGGCCAAGTCCATCAAAGTCACGCAAGGTGATCAAAGAGTGCACAGTACCAACAGTGCATGAATGAACTATCAATTGAATCAGACTCCAATCCAACATACACTTTACTTGCGGTTCAGGCTGCAATCCTATACATACCTTCCTGGGAATAAGCCTCTTTTGAATGGACATGCATGGGATTATTCGATCAGTCTCACTAAGTTTAGAGGACTAACTCCTGAGTAGACATGCATAGGATTGTGCTGTCACAGCCCAATCCTATGCATGTCTATGCAGAAGTAAGCCCCGTTAGAGTCCATGGGGCTCACACCCAGGAAATCTACTAATCTGTCAATCTACTAACAAATCAGCAGTGACTCCCATTCACATGAAGCTTACATGAGCTGTCCATCAGAATTTTGTTTCTTACTAGAAACAAGTCGCATAACAAGCATGAACAAACTCAGCCTGCAACTTTCCAACTTCTTATGGAGATAGCTTCTGAAATTGGAGTCATCCATTCAACCCTGATTGGGTAGCAGCTCTGATCAGGCCAGGTCAAACCAGTTACGCCCCCAAGTATGAGAGGTGCAAGCAAAGACCTCACCTTGATCTGGTCCTTGCTTTCCGCCTCAGCCCGGCTCTTGGAAGCTATCTCTTCATACTGCGCTCTGACCTCGGAGATGATGCCGTCCAAGTCTAGACTGCGATTGTTATCCATGGACAAGATCACAGAGGTGTCACCGATATGAGCTTGCAGGGCGCGAATCTCCAGCATTGCAATGAAGAAAGAAGCAAAGATTGTGATGATCCATGACCTAGGAGCAAACTGCCTTAAGAAACCAAGAGAAGCCTCAAAACTGCTCTTTCCCGTCTCCTGTTTTTGTTTTGGCAAGACCTTTCTCTCCAGTCTCATCCAATGGACAAGCTCTCAGTCCTCTCTACCAACATCAATTCTTGGGAAAGGTTCTCCTCCTTCCATAGATCTTTCCCTTGACTCCATTCACAGTTACCTGCATGGAGGTTTCCTAGATCACATGGAAGTGAAAGCAAGTTTCTCAAGAGTCCAGTAAAGCAAAGCACTTTGCAAAACAGAATCCATGCCTATGCAGACTAATGAGATAAACCTTGCTAATCCTAAGCTTCTGGGTACATCAACAATCGAGGTCTTTTTTCATCGCCTCGCAAACTAAATCAACAGAAGCTTAGATGAGAATTCACCAATTTAGAATAACAGTCCAGAGTAGAAGGATACATATTCTGAACTGAATATGGAGAAGGATACATATTCTGAGGCTAGTTTCTGCTTCTAGTTCATTCTCAACCTGAGAATACAATGCTTCAGGCAGCCCAATCCAATGCTGGGCTTACATTGAAGGATCTTGTGATCCATCAGAGTAAGCTGTGGTCAGGTGGTGCAAAAACTGCACTGTCATCATGCACTTCGGAGTCAATGGCACAGACAGCTGGAGGCCCATGCATATGCCAGTGGCTCCCAGTGGGGGAGGACTGGAGTGGGGAGTAGGCTGTACTGGGGGCAGGAGGGGGAGGATCGCAGCAGCAGCACACGCCAAGATCCTATCCCCCTTTTCCTGGCCCAGCACTCCTCGAGGCCACTTGTACTTATGCCAACTATCCAAGGTGACCCATTAGAGGCCAGGCAGCCTATGGAGGCAGGTAAAAAAAGATCCCCCCATCATGCAGTCTGTACTCCAACAGTGGCACTGCATGCTCTGGGCTGGCAAGGGACAGGATTGGGATATTCAGGGCTTTTTCTCTAATGGAACGCACCGGTATGGCGTTCCTGCACCTTTTTTAATGCAGCCCCCCCCACCTCCTGCTGCCTGCTGCGCCCTGCCGCCGCCCAGAGGCTCTCCAAAGGCTCGTTCCGGAGCAGCAGCGGCAGGAGGCGCGCCCCTGAAGGAGCTGTCCCTGCACTTTCCAGGAGAAGGCAAGTCTTCCCTTGACTCCTCTCACGGGGACTTTGAGCCCTTCGAGCCCACCCAAGCTGGAGAAGTGTGCAGGGAGACGTAAGTGATCTTCAATCCCTTCCTGTGTGAGAGATGGGGGGGGTTGATGTCCCTTAGGGGCAAAAAGCCTTCTGGGGAGAGCCACTGGTGGGTTGAGACACTGGGAGAGTGACCCACTTGCCTGGATCAAAGGTCGAGGGGGAGCTCCAAAAACTTCTGCAGTCTGGAGCTGGAAATAGGAGGTGCCCCTTGGAGCTGCGTTTCATTCTCCTCCAGACTGACAATGCAATGCTAGGCATGTCTACTCAGAAGTAAGCCCCAGGAAAGTGTGGATAAGATTGAAACCTCAGAGAGGAGGATGAGATGCTTCCTTCCTTTAAAAAAAGGAGGAAAGGATGCTGCAGTCCTATCCGCACTTACTTGGGACAGATTCCAAGGCACACCGTGGGGCTTACTTTGGAGTAAATGTGCATAGGTGCAGACTGCCACTGTCTGTACGGGAGACAATCCCGTTGACAGGAATGACGCTTCTGACTAGTGGACAAGTCTCTCTCCCCCCCCCCCAAACAGCTTGAGAGATTGGGTTCCATTATGGAACCCAGGGAGGCATCTATGAGCCCATGAGGTCTCCAGGAGGGCATCCAGCCAGACACTTACCTAGACCTGTCCTGCTCAGTTTCAGCAAGGTGCCTGCCTCATCATGTGTCCTCTCAGATCATGCCCATGCATCTTCCCCATCTGCTTCCCAGGCCACTTCCTCCTTTTTCACTTCAATTCCCCAGCAGCTGACAGCCCATGTAGTATAGTTGTTAGAAGACTGAACTACGGTAGACACACCACCATCTCTCCCAGTCTTGCCCCTCAATAAGGGAGCAATAATGAGATTGTGCTGAGAACCAAAGAACCATCTCATTCCCCTCCCCACACCATTATTTTCTTTCCTCTATTAAGTTTAAATTGATGTGATCCACCAGATCAATGAGAAGAACTCTGCAGGGGTCTCCAAAGGGGCCTGTAAAGGGGTCTGCAAAACAATATGTAAAATGGCTTGTGCCATCAGAGAGAGAGAGAGAGAGAGAGGGGGGGGGGGCTAGTTTCTGCTCTAGTTGAGACATCAGGTGACAGCCAGGCAGCAACATGAGTTCATGTGTGGTGCCTAGAGTAACCATATGCTTGCTAACAGAGGGACTCATCTTATGCCTGGACTGAGCAATGTATCCAGTTTTAGGAAGTGTGAGACCTGGTGTGCACCCGGCAAGTCAGAGAAACTGAAGCAGAGCAGAAGGGAGGGATGTTGTCTTGGCATAGGTGCAAATTTATTCCAAGAACTACTATTAAAACATTTTTCTCTTAAGACATTGATTCTCACCCCTCCTCTCTTTGCACAGTGAGGTTCCAGATGCATTTTCTAACCAAAATCCAATATAAGGCAAACCCATTATCTGGCAGATAAGAAATTCAAAGTCATCATTAAGAATGCCTGGGTTCTAAAAGCTTAAAAGTGTAATCCTACGCATGCTTAGTCCGGAGCAAGGCCCACTGAACTCAGTGTACTTAATTTTCAGTAGACATGCACTATATGGAATTGTGAGTAGACTCAGTAGATTGTATGTTGAGCCTACAACCAAACCCATAGTTATGCACCCCTAAGCCCAATGATTTTAACAGATTGATTAAGCCCAATAATTAATAATTAGCCCAATAATCAATAATTAGGGGCTTAACAGTTAAGCCCCTAAGCCCAATGATTTTAACAGATTGATCGGAATAATAATGGGGAATGGGGACCTAGTACACAGGGAAGGGGGGAACCACAAAAGATGGGTTAATGAATTGATTAAGTTATGAAGTTATGAATCAAAAATCATGTGGTCACACACCCTCTATTGGCTCAAGATGAGTTGTAAAATAGATTATATTCCGGTATTATAAAATTCCGGTAATATAAAAATAAATAAATAAAAGATTAACAAGTTGTGAGTTCCTGCACCTTTTTTTCTTCTTCTTCTATTTTTTCCAAACAAAGTACTGGGGCTATTAGTGAATTTACTGTTCACCTATTATTAGGGCTGCAATTTGATTTAATGCAAAACAAATTATTTTCTTGGCTTTGCTTTCATGATGGATCCTGTTGCATCAACTACTGAAACCAAAAGGGAACACCTACACTATAAATTAGTGTTCGTTTTGCTGTCATAGATTCTTCCAAAATATCCTGGGAACTGTGCTTTGGCAAGAGTGTTCAAGAGAATTCTGTTAGAGAGTCCCAGCTCCTTCACAGAACCTCAATCCCCAGCATTCCTTGGGAACAGGATATTATTATTAAATCATTGCCCATTATGAATAGGTGACAACCTGACGTCATTTCAAACAGGTCTGACTTTAGGGTGACCTGGTGCAAAGTCAGGGAGGGAGAAATACCTTTGCCTTTAACAGTTGTGCAGAAAAGGAAATTCAGGCAATTTTTCCTACTCTATTGATTCAGCCTACTTTGCATTTTTTTAAAAAGTGCACTTCCACTTCCTATCTGTGGAAAGAAAGTGCTACCCCCTTTTCCATTTTGGCAGGCACTCCTTGACGCTCCCAGGGAGAAGAAAGGTTTTAGAAGGCAAGACCCTGTTTTTTACAGTCCACATGTACCTCCTCATATAGCTGCCTCAGGAAGTTGATCTCCTCTATCAGTGCTTCCACATTGGCTTCCAACTCAACTTTGTTCATGTAGGCTTCATCCACTTCCTAAGGGGACAGAGCACAAGCCACCATTATAACAGAGACACTCCCACAAGGTCCACCCAGGAAATGATCATTATTCACCAGTAAACATGACTGATCTCTCTCATTCACCTTTTTCAGCAGGACAAACTCATTTTCCTTCTCAGTATGATGGTTGATTTCATCCTCGTACCTGTCAGAACAGAAACAGAATTACAGACTACAAGCAAGCAAGCCATGCGTGGCTTATCATGAACCAGCGCTAAGCCGTTTCTAAGCCATTCTCCATGCTGAGAAACATACGAAGGCAATGTTGCATTTGAACATGCACAAAGTACCCAACCCCTCCTTTCCTTCCCCATAAAGTAACCACAACCATGCCCATACACTTGGGGTTAGGGCAGGCAAGCACAATTGGTGACCCCTCTAAGCTGAATACGACCCACCAACTGTAGACTGTCAGGTGCTTGCTGGCCCTCTGTTTTAGTCATCCCATCCTGCTTCCCAAAAGTGAAGGCATATCCAAGCACCTGCTGAAATACCCTTCATGGTTAGTGGGCCTTGATAAGTTGCACATTGTGCAGGTCTGGGTCAGAAGGGACAGGCAGTTTCTGGGCAGGGTTCAGTTCAAGGACGTCTTGTGTTAAACATTAAATCAGGTCAAGAAATAGCAGAGCACATATTGCAGCAGCCTTTCCAGTACTCAGCAGAACCCAGTCTGGTCAATGTTTGGGTGGAAGGCTGCCCTGGGAACCCCACGTTTGCTACCTTGATGGCAGAACGGTGGGGCTGAAATAAATAACTGAGCCTAGCCTGATTTGCAAGTCTGTTTCATGTATCATTCAGTCACATCTTCCAGTTGCACTTCATACCTTAGAATACCTTCATACCTTCAGATACCAAGTGTTATGCAACAGTGATTTTCAAGACCTTCGTTTTGGGGAGGCAGCACTGCCTTTTCTCACCCAGCTGACAATATTCTCTTCATTATAAAAACATGCTCTGTTGCATGTACAGAAGAATGTCATGTGCCAGAGGTACAGCAGACGTATGCATCAGCCTCACTTAAAAATAGTCATGACTGTCGTGAAACAGTTTCGTTGACCCTCTTGGCAATGTGCTGTTGAAATAGTCATTGTGCTCAAGACAAGGAGAACAGAAGGCTTAGAGGGCTTAGAGCCAACATGGGACAAAGCTACCACGTGTAGAGTTTTTATGACAGAGGGTTTCTAATGATCAGAGCACCAATGATTTAAAATGGGCTGGTTGTTTTTCCTTTAATTTCTGAAGCAGGTAACTGAAAATTCTAACCAAAAATGAGACTAAGAATGGAGCCAGAATGTTCCTATAGTACTGACTATGCAACCCACCTTCCCTACATTTTGCAAGTCTCTGCAGCTATAGGAACAGGTTTCTGGTATTTGCTGCAGTCCCTGTTTTTCCTGTGGGAGAATCTGCTGGTGCCTTTTTAAATCGAGACATGCAGCTGCTTTCTACTCAGCCAAACCATTGGTCCATCTAGTTCGAGCTATGGTCAGCAGTGACTGGCAGCATCTCTGCAGTGCCACAAACAACCCGACCTAGAGAAGCCAGGGATTGAACCTTCATGCAGAATCGGTGCTAGCATGGAGCTATGGCCCCAGCTCCAGACTGGGCAAGGATAACTCACCACAGGAGGGAAAAGAGCAGATTTCAGTGGCATCATCATGGCAGTCCTAATGAATGCTCCAGCCCTGTCAGACTCCTCTCTCTTCAGCAGTAACACTGTCACAGCACCATGCTAATTGCTTCACATGACCCAGTGCAAAGAGTCACCTGTCTCTTTGCACATGATCTCTGCAGATCATGGGTAGAATGGACGTCTCTTCGCACCAGTAGCACCAGGTTTCATGGGGAAAAAATTTCATGGCTAAATGATCTTGTTATTTCCAGATCACGACTGGCAAAGGAGATGACTGGGGAGATCACTGAGATCACAGGGGAGATCACATACCTGGGGGGATCAAGGGAGGCAAATGCCCCAGGATGCCATACCTCCAGGAGTGGCAGTGCCAGCCACTGGCCCTCACCACCATTGCATTTCCCTGGCCTCCGGAGGCTTACTGAGGTTTTCGTAAAACCAGAAGTGACTACTAGAAGGCATTCCGCAGTCCTGGCCTCAGGCAACACAGGGGCCAGTATTGCAAGTGAAGAAGATTCCTCATTACTATATATGGAAAGCTAACCCTTCAAACACACTGTTGAGTGAGGGTCCAATTTGAACACTAAGTGCCGGCTTACCACTGGCACATTTGTGTGCCCTTACCGTGGGTCCAGTGCTGGAGCTAGCCCAGTGCGAGCCCACACTGGGCCAGCTCCAGCACTGGGCTTGCGTTCCATTGCCCAGCAAACCGCCGGGTGGCAGAGAGGTGAAAGGGGGTGTGGGGGGAGGTGGGTCAAAGGCATTCCGGGGCAGGGGGAGGCAGTGCGGTGGGAGAGGGATGGGACCAGTGGAGCTTAGTTTCACAGGATCCTGAGCCCCTTGTCAGGCCATGCTGACTGACATGGGACTCTATGAATATATTGGCATCAAATCAACCTTAACAAAAGTTCCCACGTAACCAGGTTTTGTTAACAAACTTCAAACCCTGGTTAAACGGTGAACCTGTTTCGCATTGACCACGATTGAGAGATTGGAGAGGTTATACAATATCTGCATTGTCCAAAGTCAGCCAAAAGGAATGTTGAGCAATTGGACTCAAGCCATCAGCAACCACTGGCAACTTTAGTGGAAAGGGAAAGGCATCCAGGAGGACAAGTAAATTTTTTCTAAGCAAAACATAATAGTCTCAAGAAGCCAAACACTGCATAAAATTCCAGGGGGCACATGAAAAATAAGAGAAACTTGACTATGGGACGTGCAGCAAGATGCTGTTTACTCAGATGTGACATGAAGGGGACATTCTGACACCCCCTTCCCACCCTGCCACTCCCCCACTCACTTAGTCTTGAATTCCTCCACAAGCCCTTGCATGTTTCCCAGCTCAGCATCCAGCCTCACTCTCTCTTGGCCCAAGCCATCCAGCTGCCGACGCAAGTGGTTGATATAGTCATCAAAAATACGGTCCAAGTTGCTTTGGATGGTCTTCTTGTTCTGGAGGAGGCTCCATTTTGTCTCCAGCATCTTATTCTGCTGTTCCAGGAAGCGGACCTGGGAAGGACCAGAAAGGATTCCATCCAGTTAAAATACCTCTGGAGATTTAGAAAAGGAACATTTAAATGGGCTTTCAAAAATTTCATTTCCCTTTAGTAGGCTGGAAAGATGTTTGGGCAGAAATAAAACAAGCAACGCTTGGTTCTCATCTACATGAGAGTTTGGCATTGGAAAGGTTAAATTGTTTGATGGTTGCCAAGCACACAGGCGACTCTGGATATCAGTAGGAAACCAGACATGGAGAAGAATGGAGGAAAACTGGAAAAGGGGAGTGGCAGTCATGTCCTACCATCTCCAACTCTTAAAAGGAACCTGTACATGCCTGCTGAAAAGTCAGTGCCAGTTAATTCCCAAGTAAATGTGCATTCGTCTGTGCTCTTCAACAATTCCATTTATCTTGGGCCCAATCTACCAGGATCCTACTATGCAAGTCTATCAACTCCAGTGGACTGTGTTGGTGTAAATGGCTGAGGAAATGTAGCCTCTGGGCATTGGCAGACTACAATTCCAGTCCAGCTTCAGGTGGTTATGCTCAGTGGCAGTGCCAGGTTGCTAAGGGAACCTGCCCTGGGACCCCATGTAGTTACCCACCTGTCCCCTGATGGAGCCAGGGCATGACCACAGTCACGAACATTGGAAGTTCAGGACTTGATCAAGCCAGCTGCAGCTTCTAAGGGCTGGGCATCCCACACCACACTCCCCCCCCCCCAGTCATGCTTTAAAGTCATATCATCACCAGAAGCTGACCTAAGACCATTCAGCATCACCCCCCAAGCTGAAATATGGTTTGCAACGGGCAAGGCTTTGCTTGCCAGCCATTGCCCAGGCTTGGATAATAGAGACATAAACAGGCAGACCATTAAAACCTAGAATAATGTCAACCCCATATGACAAGCTAGGCAGAGTTGGTCAACGTTGCCCAGGATACAGGGAACCTGGTTTGTCCACTCCTAATTTGTCAAAATGTTCACTGTATAAGCCAGCTTGGTCAACAGACAGCTCTCTTCCTTCCTGTCCCCCTCCATCCCACAGTCAGTGAGAAGTCCATAAAATTTGAAGCCCCTAAAAATAATTACGAAAAGGAGTCTGCTTCAGAATGGTTCTTGCAGCAGTACATTTCACATCTCTACACAGCAGCTTACCACATTGTCTGTCATATGTGTTCTGCCCAAGACCTCCTGGTTCCTGAGGCACAGTGCCAAGTGCTGCCCCCTTTGTCTAGTGATATGCCAGCCTCTGCTCCTCCTAGAATGGGAGATGGGAGTGGCGCAGAAGAGAAAGGGTGGCAGAGAAGCTCCAGCCCAATACTCTCCTCTCCACCACACTTTCTCTTCAACTCACTCCTTCTTCTTTTTTCAGTCCAGGAGGAAGAGAAGCAGTGG
Organism: Tiliqua scincoides; assembly: GCF_035046505.1. NCBI lineage: Eukaryota > Metazoa > Chordata > Lepidosauria > Squamata > Scincidae > Tiliqua > Tiliqua scincoides. The sequence goes on from NC_089822.1 coordinate 123,490,423, forward strand.
AGGCAAGTGGGCAGGTGGAGATCAGTACCCCTGCCAACCTGCTGCCTGAGGCAACCACTTCAGTCTTCCTCATAGTGCTGCTGACCCTGCTTAGAGAATGTTCTCAGAAGAGCAGTCTGCAAACCTTTCTCCAACTCCAGGCAGGACAAATCAGTGAACCGCACTGCACATCAGGCTCACCAATGGTTTATCACACAGAGACAGCTGCCACAAGAAACTAAAAAAGTACCGTACCCAGCCCCTGGAACTGTTTCATGTGTTCTGGTACATGAAGCACATCTGTACGACTAACCAGTATTGGATTCACCCAAAGAATTTACCACAGACCATTAGTTCAAATCAAATATCCACTAAAGGGCCCTTACCTAAACTCATAGAACTACAATTCCCAGAGTTCCTCATGCACCACAGTGCCAATCCTGATGGCAACCCCCCCATCTCTGTGGCTCATATTTAAGTAAATCACTCATGTGCATGCAGAAAACCAAACTAGAACATAATGTGTAGTTTGATTTTAGGTGTCAGAGGCTACAATCCTAACCACACTTTCCTGAGAGTAAGCCCCGTTGAACAAAATAGGACTTACTATCTATCTATCTATATATACTGCCTTTCTTTGGTCGTCAGATTTCTCCTCAGACTTTAATCCAAGGTGGTTTACATAGGCAGGCTGTTCTAAACCCCCTTCGTAGAACTCCTTGTTCCAGCTGGATTCCTTCCCAGTCTGGTCTCTCTCTGGCCCTTTGCCTCCCATGCTCCACTTGACAGCAAAAGCGTGTCCTCAGTTCTCTGGTACTTCCAGTTGTTTCGAGCTGGCAGCCTCAGATTTTCAGGCATACAAGGTGGCAGCTCTACCAACTGAGCCAGACCTCCTGTACTGAGTAGACCTGGTTAGAATTGTGCCGAGAGTGTTTTAACTATGGCTGGAAACAAATCATAGGTGTGAAGAGGACATAAGGTACTTTAGAGGGATTTAGCTTCCCATAATGTGCAAATACGTATAATTTGTTTCACCTCACTGTTGCCACTGATCAAACAGGTTTCTGAAGCACAATACAAAGACTTGCAAAACTCCTTTATCAGAGACAAAAATGAGCTCAGTGTACATATTACATCTTCTTTCAAATTGCCTTGAACTTTCTGGGGAAAAGGCTGCCACTTGTGAATATTGCCCCAGAATCACTTATCTAAATGAGTTTCACCAGCACATGAAAGTGTCAGGCAATGCACTACCTTGCATCTCAATGTTCATCCATGTGCTCTGATATATGTGTCTGTGAATTAGAGGAAGTCAGTCCTTTTTGGCCAGAAAGGCAGCATACAAGTTTCAAAGGCAGGCAGGCAGGCAGGCAGGCAGACTCTCGCTCCAAGATTTCACTTCTGCAGATGTGGACTAGGGGACCCAAACTTGAAGAGTGGCAAATTGAGAAGCTCGCAGTAATCTCATTTTAGCAAGGCATCTTCCCACCATCACCACAGCAAAAGTAGGGACAAGGATTTGCTGAAGCCAGAAAAAAAGGAGACTATTGCAGTGAAGTAATCTATTGGGGAGGATTTCTCCTTCTACAATAACCTTGTGAGGCAGATTAGACTGAGTGACAGACCTAGAAAGCTCCTTAGCTGAGTGGAATTTGAACCAAGGTTTCACCTGTTCTAGTCTGCCTCTGACTAGATGACGCCACACTAGCTCTCTATGCCAAGGTCTCAAGTGGTTGGTTAGGGAAACCCTGACGCTGTGGCATTGCTGAAGCTAAGCCAGTGGGACCAGCCAGCCCTCCGTGACGGGGGTCACTGGGCACCCCGTGTGAGTTTCTCTAAAAGACAAGGCTGAATACAAGTGCAAACAACAATAAAAACCAGGAGTCTTTATTATTATTATTATTATTATTATTATTATTATTATTATTATTATTATTATTATTATAAAAACAGGAGTCATCTCAGCAATAGTAATAAAGGTGCCACCTCTAAGAAAAACAATAATTTGGCGGTGGCCAAACATGGGCTCCTATTTATTATTATTATTATTATTAGTAGTAGTAGTAGTAGTAGTAGTAGTAGTAGTAGTAGTCATATTTGGCTACAATACAGCCACCATATAGCTGTGGCACCACACAGTCTCCTATCCTAAGCAGGAAACTGAGGGCCCAGTCCTATCCAACCTTCTAGCACTCGTGCAGCCACAATGCAGCCATGAGGCAAGGGAACATGCCTCGAGGAGGCCTCTGTGACTGCCTCCACACCATAGGATGCAGCGCATGCCCCATTAGCACAGCCGCACCGGCACTGGAAAACTGGATAGGATTGGGCCTTGGGCTTGTTTCACCTGCACTGGGCCTGTGCTGTCAAAGTCAATTTGAACTCCTGGCAATGCACATTTTACTTCTAAATATCATGGGTACAACATTCAAACACTTTGGAGAGCTCTGCCATACCCATCCCCTCAGTGTGTGGAAGGCAGACTGCATGGAGGCGCTTGCCAGAAATTCTGTCACGGGCGAGGCCCTCCCAATTTTTGCACTGCCCGTGTCTGAATGAAGAAAACCTGCACTGCCAGCAGAGTTGGCCAATCCATGAGGCTGATTCAGGCAGCAGATTGGCTGAGGAAGCCCACCTTCATCTGCCCACTCACCTCCACTGATCCTCCTCCCTCTCTTCCTCCCACTCCTGAATTGGAAAAAGGATGAATGGGGCCGAGCAGGAGTGCGGAAAAGAGAGTGGTGGGCTAGACCACTGCAGACACTCTAGCCCACCTCTCTCCTCCACGCTTCCTCTTCTGCTCTGTCCCCCTTGTCTTTTTTTCAGTCTAGGGAGCTGGAGGAACAGAGACTAGCACAATGACCAGCAAGGGAGGGTAGCATCTGTCACACTGCCTCAGGCATCAGGAAGTTTTGGACCATCTCCGACTGCCAGGAATACAGATGCCGTTCAAAATGGCTCTCCAGCCCCCTCTTCTAGCCTGCTTTAATTCATTCCTTGGGGGGGGGGGAGAGAGAAGAGAAAGAGAGACTTACCATCCTGAGATCCATTTCCAGTCTCTTCAGTATAGGCAGAAAGAAGAGTGATGCTTGTAGTAGGCTAAATAGTGCCAGCACAACCACCTTGCCTCCATCTTCGCTCCACTGTTGGAGAGAACTGACCGAAGCTTCACAGAGGGCAAGGGAGGTTACAGCAGCTTTGCTAGGGGAAGATTCAAGAAACTGCTCGATTCCCCCACAAGATTTGGGCTTCCCTTCCGATTCCCTCAGAACTCATTCCCAAGCAAAATCAAATTTGCAACACATGGAATGACATTTGCTTCGCTCCCTGCCTCTTTTCTCCCAGTTGTAAGACTGGAAGCTTCATGAAGGCAAAGACTTTTCTATCTTGCTGGCATGGTAAGTGCGTCAGATTACAATATAGCGGGGAGACCCAGATTAAGATTCTGACTCCCCTCCCCCTGGCATGAGAGCTCACTGGGAGACCTTGTGCCAGTCACTGTCTCTCAATCTAATGCATTTCACAGCATGGTTAGGAGGATTAAATGTGCAGGGGGTGAAAAAGAATTGTGGACACTGTCCTGAATTCCTTGGAAGAAGGACAGAATATAAATGAAATGTGTGATGTTCACTTTGCAAAGGTGCCCTGCCGCGTAAACCGACGGTGCTACATTCAACCAGATCATCATCATAAAAAACTTCACATAGAACCAGGATGGTGTAGTGGTTCTGGAGTTCATCTGAGACCTGGACGATCCGGGTTCAAATCTCTGGTCAGTCATGAAACTTCCTGGGTGACCTTGGGCCAGTCACTCCCTCCCAGCCTCACCTACCTCACAGGATTGTTGTGAGGACAAAAGGAGGGAGGGATTTCCTTGGAGGAAGGGTGGTATAAAAATGTGAAAAATAAAAATAAGTAAATAAATATTCAGATTTATGGCCTTTGAACTCAACTGCCAATTCTCTTGCCTCCCTGTCCTTTCCAAAAGAAGCAAGACCAAAGGCCAACAACTGGGGCACTCACCTTGTCGATCAAGTTGACAAACTTGTTGTTGAGGGTCTTGATCTCTTCCTTCTCTTTGCTTCTCAGTTCTTGGAGTTTGGGGTCTATCTCCAAGTTGAGTGGGGCCAGAAGGCTCTTATTCACACTCACAGCAGTGATGCCACCAGGTGCCAAGCCTAAACCTGACCCCCGGAAGCTGCTGCTGCCACCTCCAAATCTGACCCCATAGTTGGAGGAAGCGTAGGTGGTGCTGACTCGGGAGCTGCTGACAGGGCCTGGGGTGTAGGAGCGGCTGCTGAAGGTGCGCACGGGGGCAGCAGTGGTGCTCCAGTAGGTCTTCTTGGTCACAGAGATGGACATCTTTCTTCACACACAGGAAAGCTGTCAGTCAGAGCAGAGGAACCTAGCCAGCCAGGCACTGAAAGGCAGCAGGCTGGGTGGATTCAGACAAAGTTATATATGCAAAGAGGGAGGGAACTAGAGTGGGTGGAAGAGTTCCTGGCACTTTGAGATGGCTGAGATCTCCAAAATGTACAGGGTGGCAAGATGAGGGCAGATTGCCAAGCGGTTTAAATGGAGATCAGCATTATTATGCAGGGGGTTGCCAGTAATGGGAGCAGCAGATCGCCTTGTTCTTTCCCCAGTGGCATTTTGCAATTTGTGGACGTCCTGACCCCAGACACTGCATAATGGGCTGGAGCATCTGAGAATGATTTCTGGAACTGGCATCTCCTGTGACACACACATGAAGCATCTAAAAACAAAGTTGTGCTTTTTTCTTCACAGCTATTGTTTTAGTCATGTGCCAATATAGGGAGTTTCAATTGATCAATCAATTCAAATATATTTTGATAAATCTGCTAAGACTCCCTTGATCAGGCGTCAGTCCTTCTTATAGCTTTTGCTGATGTATTTGCTCTTTACACTCTCACATAACACCAGAACCAGGGGACATCCACTAAAATTGAGTGTTGGGAAAGTTCGAACAGACAAAAGAAAATATTTCTTTACTCAGCGAGTGGTTGGTCTGTGGAACTCCTTGCAATCTTTTGGGAAACTGTCTGAACTTAGGGCCAAGTTACATGAGACATAAACAGCTCAATCCTCTGCATATCTACTGACACTGCACTGAGACATGCACTGAGAACCATGCCCTCCCTGGAGACCTTTTGGCAGAGACTAAAAACTTTTCTTTCCCAAGTGACATTCCCACCCTAGTTTTGTGCTTCCTCACCCCCAGTGATAATACAAGCACCTTTGGTCATGGAAACTACTGTACATGCACTATGGTGCTTATATCTAGCACTGCAACATTTAATCAATGAATTGATTAAAGGGAGAGGTTGAAATCCCTTTAAAACAACTAAAAAGGCACCCCCTGATTAATTGGCACCGCACTTCTAAAAATTCCCGCACACAGGAGGGGATGCCACACTGGCATCTCCTGTGACATACACATGAAGCATCTAAAAACAAAGTTGTGCTTTTTTCTTCACAGCTATTGTTTTAGTCATGTGCCAATTTAGGGAGTTTCAACTGATCAATCAATTCAAATATAATTTGATAAATCTGCTCAGACTCCCTTGATCAGGCGTCAGTCCTTCTTAGGACTTACAGATTTTCACATGACTTCAAATTCCTCAAGAGTCCCAGTCACGAAGGCTAGGATTGCCACTTTTCAGCCACACAAATTGCGGCCACACAAAATGTGGGGGGACATGATTGAGACATACAAAATTATGCAGGGCACGGACAGAGTGGATAGAGAAATGCTCCTTACACTCTCACATAACACCAGAACCAGGGGACATCCACTAAAATTGAGTGTTGGGAAAGTTCGAACAGACAAAAAAAAATATTTCTTTACTCAGCACGTGGTTGGTCTGTGGAACTCCTTGCCATAGGATGTGGTGACGGTGTCTGGCCTGGACACAAGTTTCTGGAGGAAAAATCCATGACGGGTTACAGGCCATGATGCATATGTGCAACCTCCTGATTTTAGAAATGGGCTATGTCAGATGCAAGGGAGGGCACCAGGATGAGGTCTCTTCTTTGCAGATTGCCAAGCTGCTTAAATAGAGATCATCATTATTATGCAGCGAGTTGCCAGTAATGGGAGCAGCAGATCGCCTTGTTCTTTCCCCAGTGGCATTTTGCAATTTGTGGCGCCCTGTCCCAAACACTGCATAATGGGTTGGGGCATCTGAGAAAGATTAAAAAGCACCAGGGAAAGAACAAGGAAGATCTGCTGTGGCACTCTGCTCCTCACTGCCTCCTAACAAACCTCCCCATTGGCACTGCAGGAAGTGGGAAGCAGTGGCAACAGTAGACCATCCCTACCTGGGCACCCTCTGACAAATCCCGCTGCCCTGCTCCCCAACATCACCCAGGAAACCAGCCAGTGGCTTTGGGCTCAGTGGGGAGGATTCCCAAGAAGAGCTGGTGTGAAGGGGACAGTAGCAGGCATTAGTCTCTCTTCACAGTGTGATCTGTCGCTGTCCTGCTGGCAATGAAGGACTGTTGCCTCTCCTTTGCTCCGTTCCCAGACACCAGGATGCGGGGGGAGTAGAGTATTTGATGCATGCACATGCTTCCCACCCCAAACTGAAGCTGCCACTGTGCTAGGTGGACCAGTGGTCTAAACTGGGAGTACGGCAGCAAGCTCTGTCTATCTAGCTCAGTACTGTTAACAGTGACTTGCTGCAGCTCTCCAGTTTCCAGTGGAGAGGCATCTCAGCTGTACCTTCAGGGCTCAAAGCCTAACCCCTTATGTCAGTACTTTCCAGCACTGGCATAGCCAATGGGACATGTGCTGCATCCTGCAGTTGGATGTCTGTCACTCACAGAGGCCTCCTCAAAGTAAGGGAATGTTTGTTCCCTTACCTCAGAGCTGCATTGCCCTTATGTCAGTGCTGGAAAGCACTGACATAAGTGCTGGAAAGCACTGACACAAGGGGTTAGGATTGCGCCCTAGGTTGCCAAGGATTGAAGGTGGAACTTTCTGCACTGAACATAGAACACTAAGCTATGGCCGCTTAAATTGAGTGTTGGGAGAGTTAGAACAGACAAAAGAAAATATTACTTTACTCAACGCGTGGTTGGTCTGTAGGACTCCTTGCCACAGGATGTGGTGATGGCATCTGGCCTGGACACCTTTAAAAGGGGATTGGACAAGTTTCTGGAGGAAAAATCCATTACGGGTTATAAGCCATGATGTGTATGTGCCATCTCCTGATTTTAGAAATGGGCTATGTCAGAATGCCAGATGCAAGGGAGGGCACCAGAATGAGGTCTCTTGTTATCTGGTGTGCTCCCTGGGGCATTTGGCGGGCCATTGTGAGATACAGGAAGCTGGACTAGATGGGCCTATGGCCTGATCCAGTGGGGCTGTTCTTATGTTCTTATGTAAAATCTTGGATCAGAGGGACCAAGGCTCAGATAACCTATCACTGAGGTGAGTCACTGTCTTTTAAGAGCAAACTAGGAGTGTAAACATGATAGATCTTTGATTGTAACGGCCAAAACATATACACTAAATTTGCTTAAATACAAATAAAATTGGACCTACCTACATTTTCTGCTATGAAGATCTCTATGCTACTATGCATATTTACAAAGTTTCCATTTCTGTAGTTACATGAGTTGATGGGGTGAGGAAGAGGTGATTTTGAGCAAAACAAAAAAGCATATACACATCTCTCTGCTCAAAATTTGATCACTTTTGTCTACTGAGTTTGCTTTGGAACCTGGGATTACGGTGCAACATCTGGGATGTCTTGTAACATCTTGGTTTTTGCACCTTGCAACACTATGATGGGGCATACAATGGCAAATTATTTTCAACAGGATGATTCTAGGCTTTCAACCCTCCAGGGTTATCCTGGGCTCTCCAGGAATCAGCATCAATTTCCAGGTGACTACTGAAAGCAAAAAGCAACCAAACATTTAGTTTCCCTTTCAACTCAGCTCACTCCTGAATCCAATGCAGCATCAGCTCTTGCCTGAGCACAGAATCTTAAGAGAACCCAACTGTTGGGCAACTGTTTGAACTTAGGGCCAAGTTACATGAGACATAAACAGCTCAATCCTCTGCGTGTCTACTCAGAAGTAAGTCCCATTATGTGCAATGGGGCTTACTCCCAGAAAAGTGTGTACTGTATAGGATTGTAGCCTTAAAGTGTTATTAGGCCTGAAAGGCTTAGTTTTTCTATAATCAACAGCAGCTGGAGCCCGGAGCATGTCCCTGCTGATCTGGACAGTGCCAAGGGGGCAGGGTTGAAGCTCACAAGTCTCAGTCCTGGTCCAAGGTCAGGGTTGGGACTTCATCTGCTAATGGGTAAAGAAAATCAGGCCTAACAATGCTATACACAGAAAGTGCCACTTGTCCTTCCAGTGTGCTGGCATGAATTTTGCTCTAAAGCAATGTGAAATAGTGCAGGCCTTAGAGGCAAATCTGGCGCAGGACAGTAGCTGGCCTACAAAACAGGAAACCTCCATCTTGAACTTCACCTCTGCCATGAAAGCCATGGGAATGGGGAAGAAAAAGCCACTACATTGTCGTAGAAAAGCTGCTACCTCTCAGCTTCCACGCTCCATTTGCAGTACAGAGATGACCCACCTTGCATAGTTGGTGCAAGGAATACAACACAGTGTGATGCAGGAAGCACTTTAACCACTTGAAAGCACTGCATAAGTGCTAAGCACTGATTTACTGATAGCTAGCTCAGGCAGCTGAATGTCAATCAGACTGCAGTGCAAGCCCAAGACAACATGGTGGTTTTGACATACTCAGGGGGAAGGCCTAGATACACAAAAGTACATACGTCTGTAAATTAAAAGTCATGGTAGCCTCTTCCCCCTTTCCCAGCCTGATGCAGACTGAGGATGCTCAGTGACCTCCCAGGAGCCATGGAATGTTGAAGAGGCAGCTGGATAAAACCAAGTGGAACAACATAGTCCAGGGAAGAGGCAGGCTGGGGCAATGCCACATTTGCTTGCAAGACCCTTGTTGTTAAATAAGGGGCTGTGCGCCTGCTAATGAAATGGAAATGGGCTATGTCGGATGCAAGGGAGGGCACCGGGATGCAGTTATCTGGTGTGCTCCCTGGGGCATTTGGTGGGCCGCTGTGAGATACAGGAAGCTGATACAAATTCAATTTCTGATAGTTCTGACTGAGACTTGAAAAGAGCCTGGGATCTGAAACCCTTGAGAGCCACTGCCAGTCAGTGTAGCGAACAGGACCCTTGATAGGCTGGTGGTTTGGCTCAGTACACAACAGCTTCACCCTGTCAGTTCCATGGACCTAATGTAGTGATAGGTTTATAGGTCCAAGTTTACCTACAAGAGGAGTTCAAAAAACCGTTGATTTTTCAGATGTCAAAAGTATCCTTTCTCCTGAGTTAGGCTCAGGCCAGGAAAATGGAGAGGCCGATAGGCAGGGAGAAGGGTTTGGGGGCAGCGGAAACATTATGGGCCAAAAGGGCAGGGAGGAAGAGAAAAACAGGAGTCCATGTGCCTACTAACTTTATTTTGATATCAGTCCTCAAAATTGTATTATGATGTGAAGCAGGCTGCAGGGACATGCCCGGCTGGTGTTTGAACTTCAAGTGGAGAATCATGGCATTAATACGGATGTCTCATATCATGCATGCATGAGCAAGAGATTTTCCCTGAGGTCCTTGAAACGGAAGGACGTCATTTTCCTGTGAGCTTGAAATCAAGAATTGTGTCCTCCAACTTTGGACCAAACTTCATACTGATGGCTCAAGCATGAGAATTGTGGTATAAGCCGACACAGACACAGCCAAGCAAGCGAGTGAAAGCACAGACACCCTGTCCTTTGCAGAGCAATATTATACTTCCTTTGGCCCATTTATAACCTTGATCACAATCCACTCCTGGAGATTTCATTTTATGTTTTTCTGCTTTGAGCATCTATTTTATTTTTGAAGCAGCTCAAGTCCCATACTTGCCTCGTGTGAGGCTCTTAAGCACAGTACATGCTCTTTTGTTTCATAGAAGAAATGTGGGCATGTTTGTGTAATTAAGGCTTTTATTGAACTTGATAGAAGAAGACAGTTTTGCTTTGCGCTGATACCATGTGAAAAGGAACACCTCCAAAGCTGGCTGCAAAGTCAACTGTTGGGGGGGGGGCGTTCTTTTAATAGGAAACATATTTTAATAAGTCAGAAGTTTAAAAAGTGGTATACATGGTCTGCTCTTTTGCACCCATTTACCCATGCATTAAATCCCATTGAATTTCCACTGTAGTCATCAAGAATAAGCCCTTACGCTACAGCTCTAGGTACACTCACATGAAAGTAAATCCATTGATCACAGTGGAATTTCTGAGTAAAAATGCAGAGACTTGAGCAATTTCTTCCTCAATGTAAAACCACTATATTTGTTCCACCGGGAGGGGGGAAAAAGTAAGAAGACCACAATAGACCATCTCCTTCCACCAAAACCAGTTGGAACCAAAGGTTTTATTTCAAACGAAATGGAAACCAGCTGGATTTTGAAAAAAGATTCGCATATCATTTGGCCATGTGCTCCACCAAGTGACAAGGTGGTTTGCACTCAGCTCCTTCCTCTGACATGGACCACAGACAAAGGAACTAAGGTAAGGTACTAAGGTGAGTAGATGAGCAGAACAAGGAATGGGGGCTCCTGCTGTAACTGCAAAAGGAAAGGAGGCGCATCTTCTCTTACATTAAATGCATTTAAACACAAAATACAGCCTTCAGCTTCTTTGCTTTTACAACCTTTCACACAAAGACTTTGACAACTGCAGCTATGATATTTGACCTACTTGTATTCCACACAGGAATATAATTAGCAATGGCCTGGGAGAGGAATGTCACCTTAAAAAAGTCTGGCAAATAAACTTACCCACTTCCACCTAAATTAGTCATTTGGCGCCTCAATGAAGGAAAGAACTAACCTATGTCCAGGTTCTTTGCCATTGGGGCCTAAGTTTGTTTTCTGTAAGTGATCCAGATACAGGTCTTTTCAACTACATTAGCAAATTAGTATCTACCTGTTTTATGCTGTATTGCTCAAGTCCTGTCTCCCCTCAAGTACTTTCAAGGTCTGAAAGTAGTGTCTTTATGGCTGCAATTCTGGGCACACCTAGTTTGGGTGCAAGACTGCATGACTTTAATAGGGCTTATGTCTTAGTAAATATGCACAGGATCAAGACACATATTTACCTTTGTGCAAAAGTTCAACAAGTGTGGCTTACACTTTGCAGAAGCCATAAAGTAACAATGAAATAAGTCTTCTGCTAGCTGCAATGGGGCATATTAGAATCCTAAAGGGAGGGGGCTCACTTGCTATCAGAGAGAATACAGATCGGATAAGTCAGGGGTGGCCAAACGCCAGCCCTGGGGCAACTTGCGACTTGCCTCTGGCCCTCTGGAGACTTGCTGGAGCCTGCACTGGCCCAACACAACTGCTCTCAGTGTGAGGGTGACTGTTTGACCTCTCATGTGAGCGGTGGGATGAGGGCTCCCTGCACTGCTTGCTGTTTCACGTCAGTGATGCAGCAGTGGCAGCAAAGGAAAGGTCAGCCTTGCCTGGTGCAAGGCCTTGAGCTACTGCACTACCTTCATTCATTCATATAAGTTCATCTTTAATATATTCATTTATGTAAATTTATTCAAATTTTAAATGTAAATTAATTCTCTCTCTCCCCCCCCCCTGGACCCCGACACAGTGTCAGAGAGATGATGTGGCCCTCCTGCCAAAAACTTTGGACACCCTGAGATAAGGTGATGATTGACCAACCTGGAGGCCAATTTACCCCACTTAGCATGAATAGGCAGATGGGAACTAGGACACAGAAGAATGACAGCACTTTCTGGCCTCTGATATGAGGGAGGGCACCAGGATGAGGTCTCTTGTTATCTGGGGTGCTCCCTGGGGCATTTGGTGGGCCGCTGTGAGATACAGGAAGCTGGACTAGATGGGCCTATGGCCTGATCCAGTGGGGCTGTTCTTATGTTCTTATGAGGTGGGGGCAATTTATAAAGCTGGTCCAGATGTGAAAAAGAGATCAGGTCAAATCCTTCTTGGGTTCAGCTGCTCCACAACGAGAAGATCAGCTGTGACAGACAAACCTCACTAAAAAAAATTACTGATATTCCCTTACAACATGCAGCTACCAGGGAGGGTTGGGAGTGTGCCTCCTGTACTGCCTGCATGTCAGGTGACTGCAAGACCCTCTTGAAATGAGTCTGCCTGCACTAGCGCGTTGCAAGAATCCTATGCAAAGTGCTGCTGGTTACTGAGCAAAGCCAGGAATGTGTTCCTAGTACTTGGATCTGCAGCTGGCGGGGCAATATTGCTTCCTTCCCCACTGCAGCAGACACTGCCTGACGATTTTGACATTTAGGCTGCTGCTAGAGCTACAAGAGCAGCCTCTGCTTCCCCCCCCCCCCCAATGAGCAGCTGATAACCCCAGATCTTAGGAGGAACAGGGTCATGCCTGGAACAAGGGGAAAAGATTTGTTGCTGGGGTTGAAGATGCAAATCACTGTCCCTCTGTGGGAGTGGGAAAGAGAAGGGTCCTGGGAATGATATGGGGGACCTGCAAAAGGAAGTCAGAAGGGAGGCGAGTTCTCTACCATCCTCTGCTCCCACCCCATCAGCCCCACTATGGAAGGCTCACTGGGATTAAGGCACTCTGTCATCTGTAACAGGTTGTTCACATTGGGGGCAACAGCAGCTCACTGGGACAGCACATCCGAGGATTCGGACACAAGCTTCCCGTCCCGGGTCTCAATCTTTTTGATGACAATGGCCTTGGTCTTCGTGACAGCTGAGCTCTCCAGTGGGGCAGAATTCATGGCGTAGCCACTGCTTGTGTAGGAAGAGCCAGAGCTGTATCCACCCTTGTAGTTACTGAACCCACTGGACCGGCCACCTGGAAAGGAGAAAGAAAAAGCACAGAGAAGCTGGATCGGTACTTGGCACAAAGGAGATTTTCCTGAACTAAAAATTGGACAATTGGTTCTAAATAGGGCCGGTGCAGATAAAAATCTGCACAGATTTGCATCTTAGCAACCGTTTTGAAGAACAAGGAATATCCTTCCCATGCTTTTAGAAGGTGTACGTAGCAGCAGATGTCATCTTGCAAGAGGCATTCGCCCTTCACTCTCCATATAAGTGGGAATACTCCTTTCTGCTAAGATGGTGCTTATCATCCACAGCTTTCATAAATACTCATATTAAAAAATAATTAGTTTTTTTATAAAAAGTGTTGCCCAATTACAAAGAATTTTCATTGATGTAACAAAGTAGCAGATGCATATTTTTAATTTAAGAATTAAAGCTGCATTTCTTTTCTCAATATGCATACAGTTTTTCTCAGATAGCTCTCAGAATAATAAGCACCCTCTCCTAATAGGAAGGCTTTTTGAGCAATGTTGCCTCCTACCATGCCTTAATCAAGAAGTCAGTGTGTACTTAGGGACTGATTGAAGCATTTAAAGAAGGAACTTCTCAATAGTGGCATAGCTCACTGGCGGGCCATCCCAAGGCACATCAGTCATCCTGCCAACACGTCAGTCCCCTCTGACCCAGAAATAATGGCAGTGATACGATCCTACACACTTTGGGTGAATGTTACCAATTCTTTAGCAGTCCCATGTTCATGTGAAACTTGATCTGCATACAATAGGAGGCAATAATAATCATAAATACTTCCATACTGTGAAAAACTTCTATGTGCAGATTTCTATGGCTGCACAAGAGCAGCCAAACCATTTTTCTTCGTCAGGTGGCAATACTAGCAATGACAACTATGATGTTGCAATGCAAAAAGACAATCTAGTCAAATATATAAGTAATCTTCACACACATTGATTTAATCATTTGCTTTTAGCATTTCAAACTGCCATTTTCAAAGAACTCCCACATTCAAAATGTACTAGAATCAGCTCTTGGAAATAATTTGTTTCCCATGCCTGTGGGTTTACACATTTGCATCTTTTCCATGGGTTTTTGTCTCGGCAAGGCTCTCTAAAAGCTGTGTGACAGGCAGAAGTTCAACACACAAGCCTTTCTCTGGCATAGAAACATGATGGGGAACTTAATCTGTTGAACTTCTGCCTTTGGTGGAGATGCTAAAGGCATTTCAGAGCGCGATACCATAGTCTTTCAAGACTGAAGGTTGCCAACAACAGTAAAGGCAAGAGAGTCCTTTTTTGAGGGCGAAAAAAAACACATGTAGCTACCTTAGATTTCATGCCTCAAACATGGCCATGCCAATTCATTGTATATCAGATTTTCAACAAAACAGAATATCTGCTTACCGGAATAGCCAGCTGAAAGTGGAATTGTCTCAATGCTCAGAGCCTGCATCCCTGACTCCAGTCTACAGAACAAAAACAAAACAATACTGAGGAATGGTAGAGGTGGAGAGGCAAAGAAGGGCTGAAAACACAGGCAGCAACTTATATAGAAGAAGGAGACTGTATCTACTGGCCAGGGATCCTCAGCTTCTGAAGCTGCCTTCCGCTGGGTCTCATCAGTCATTATTAAGAATATCAATATACTGCCCGTACATTGACTTGCAGCAGCTCTCCAAGACTGCAAGCAGGGAGATGCTGCCAGGAACAGAACCTGGGTCCTACAGCATGCAAAGCAGGTGCTGCACTCTAGCAAGGCAGCCACTTCCTAAGCAGCTGCATGTGCTGTAAAGTACAGATCAAACGGTCTCTGTATCGGGCTCAACATCTAGAGATTCAGTTGAAGTCTCAAGAATGGCCACTCGACCACATAGCAATTAGCGTGCTTGTGCATGGAAGGATAAATCACCATAGAATGAAAATTTTCCACCCTGCATGTGCACAGTGGCAAGTGGGGGGAAGGAGAGGTCAGTGCACACCTCACAAATGCTAATTTGGCATTTTCTCCCTTCAATCAGTCAAGTTACATAAGCATACAACTTGACAATACAGAGAGGAAGGTGCATCCTGCATTCTCATTTCATGAAATTTCCTCTTGAGCTTTCTGGGAAAGGAGAGAAAATAAGTTTCTGTTGAGTCTCATAAAGTTCCCTGCAAGTGCTGAATTGGGAAGAATCACAACTAACATCAGACCCCAGTGCGCCTATAGTCACAGAATTTAATCCTATTGAAATCAATGGGAGATGTTAGCTAAGCTAACACGCATATGTATCGGTTCAGAAGTAAGCCCCACTGAGGTCAATGGGACTTACTCACAAGTAAGTGTGTATATAGGATTTCAGCCTTGAGCTCAGTTGCTTTCAGTGGAACTAAACTTGTTAGCCAGTGCATGTTTATTCTGAGGTTCTTTTGTTCTTACTCCCAAAAAAATCTGTGCATATGATTGTTGCCCTTGTCACTTAAGCAGGACTCTGGGAAGTTAATATTTGGGGGGGGGGGGAATAACAATAACAACCTGAACATCTCCCCAAAGACAAAATAAGGATAGTAATTGACAAGAGGACCAGAAATTAGGATCAGGCCCTTCTCAACAGGATAATTGGCATACATTTGGTTGCTGGAAGCGCATGTTTTAGTTGGCCCTCACCTGTGCTCCTCTCCTTCCAACAGCTTC
The DNA here is from genome assembly GCF_035046505.1 of Tiliqua scincoides. Classification (NCBI taxonomy): domain Eukaryota; kingdom Metazoa; phylum Chordata; class Lepidosauria; order Squamata; family Scincidae; genus Tiliqua; species Tiliqua scincoides. The sequence continues at coordinate 123,505,991 of NC_089822.1, forward strand.
CTGTAGGTGGCAATCTCAATATCCAGGGCCAGCTTGACATTCAGCAGTTCCTGGTGTTCCCGCAGCCGACGGGCCATGTCTTGCTTGGCTGCCTGCAGGGCAGCTTCCAACTCGGCCAGTTTGCTGGAGGCATCCTTCACTGCCAGCTCTCCACGCTCCTCAGCCCGAGTGATGGCAGCTTCCAGCTTAGCACGCTGAGAGGAGAGAAGCATTCAATGGGTTTGTCAGTTATTTATTAATTTAAGTCTTATAAGCTGCTTTTTCGGCCCAAATGCTCTCAAGGCAGCTACGTTAAGACTATAAAGCCAACCAACATCTTAGGATGACCACAAACACATCAAAACATGCAGTCAACCATAAGAACTGGAGAAACATATTCCAGGGAGTATATTAAAATACATTCAAGGCCTACCTCAGTCAAGTCTTTACCAGTCTTCAAAAGGTTAATGGGAGAAGGACTTAATCTAGGGACCGCAACTGAGAAAATCCCAATCTGCAAACTACACTTCAGGTGGCAGTGGAGAACAGCCTCCTCAGTGGGTGAGCAGGATGGAGGAAGAGCAGGGTTCCTTAAATACCTCAGTCCAAACCACAGCACTTGATCAGAAATAAAGAGGCAGCCAATGCAGTTCAAGTCATGATGGAGCAACACACTCCAAATCAGCAGCAGCAGCTTGCTGGCAGCATTCTAGACCAGCTGCATTTCCAGCCCCTCCTCAAATAGAGAGCATGTGGCAATAGCTTCACTGGGAGGTGACCCACGGATGTATGACAGTCCCCAGACCTGACTTTTCCAGGAAGGGCTGCAGCTGATGCACCAGACAAAGTGGTGTCCAGATTCTCTGAGCCAGAGCTGCCACCTGAGAACCTTTAGAAGAGGGAGACAGCTAGCTGAGACACCAAGAGAAAGAACATGCCAATTTCACAGTGATCTAGAATAGGATCACTGGCGCTGTCACAATATTAGACCTACCACTAGAGGGCAGGGCTCAGTCACCTTTAATCATTTCTTGAGAGAATATTTCAGCAGATATATGTATGTATGTTCTTGCATGTATGCACTGGAAAGCTAGCCTTCTGTCTTCCATACAAAGGACAGAAGACTTGACTTTTGTTGAATCCGAGCACAAAGTACTCCTGAAATCTCGGCTTTCACTTTAAACCATTTCTGCCCAATGTTGCATATACGCAACAAGGACCAAATATGTACACCTGTGGGCCAGGCAAAAACGGATTTAAAAAACAAAAAACCACCCTTCAAATTTCTAGCCCATGTGGCTAAGAAATTATACTAAGAAGGCACAAAAGATTATGCCCAGCTGAAACCACTGAAGCCAGAAGTCTCAATAAGATGCAGGGCCCAACCCTGTCCAACTTTCCAGTGCAGATGCAGCCATGCCAACAGGGCGTTGGTTAGCATCCTGTGGGGGGGGGACACCATCATAGAGACCTCTTCAAGGTCTTGTTCCCTCACCTCAAGGCTGCATCAGCTTTGGAAAGTTGGATAGGACTGGGCTCAGTGACTGTGGGCAGGATTTCCAACATCCCTGCCTTGCCCCTGACTAGCAATCAGAATAAATGAGGAAAAAGGCAAAAAAACATTTCTAGCCATAGATGGCCTTTTACTAGCAGTTTGCTGCATCTACCCAGCTGACGACACTAAAGCAGCACATTATGAATATACGAAGCACATGCAATGCTATAATTAACAACTTAATAAGATGTTTGCATCCCACAAAAGGAGCCTTGGGCAGAAGAGTCTCTTCCTTCAGCGTCAGACACAAGCATGACTCCCAAGGTCAACAAGCAGGTCACTAGGTCATGTTTCTTCCAGCTGAACATCATTCAGAAAACTCACTCTGCGATTTCCCGCTCCCTCCGGATATCCCATTATGTCACAACTCAGCCCTCTCTACTCTGCCCAGAGCTCCGTCGCCAACGTAATGCATTCCCTGACATGCTCAGACCTTGCAAAGCTCTTTGCAATCATGCTCCCCTTCTGCAAAACCGGAAGTGGAGCGCAATCACTCCACTTTCACTTTCGAAGCTGCAGGCAGCCCTGCAGAAGGTCGCACAGGGCTCCCCGCACCCCCAGCAGGCTGCAGGAGGCTTGGGTAAGTGATCCTGGGGATCACGCTGCTGCCTCCCCCCTCCCTCCGCAAGAACTTAGAGAGGCTTTCAAACTCCTGGAGGGTTTGAAAACCGCTGGCCTAACCCATCAATACTCACACCCAAATGGGACCAGTCCTATAACTCAGTTGGCTCACATTCATCCCTTACCACCCTTCTTTCCTTCAGCTTCCTCACTGTCAACATGTAGATGGTAAGTTCTGCAATTGCCTTTTTTGCCAGTGATGCAAAAAAGCACTTCAGGCTCAACTGAAGCTGTGTCCACCAATCATAATCAGGCAATTGGTTTGGAATTGTCAAGGGTTTCCTGACCTGGCCTTTCAGAGCCTCAATTTCTGACTGTATCCGGGCAATCAGCCTGTTGAGCTCATGGATTTCATTCTTGGTGCTGCGGAGGTCATCTCCATGCTTGCCAGCCATTGTCTGGAGCTCTTGGTACTACAGGAGGGATATAAAGAAGACAAGTCTTATGTGTATTCCAAAGTTATTGGGAAGACCTTGAGAGAAGGAGGCTGACAGCAAAGGGTGGAAATTAGAGAACCAGAGTATGACAAAGGAACACTTTTGCAAACTGAAACCTGCCTCTTTACCTCTGTCATTCTTTGTTGGTTAAACAAAATGTTATGCATTAGGAGTGGAAACCTTCTCCTGGCAATCTCTAGGTAGAGTATTGGACTCAGAGACATGGGTTCAAAACCCTGCTCAGCTATTAACATCATTGTACCTTTATAGTCCTTGATTCTCTCTCACACACACACCCCTTTAACTCAGAGGGGTAAAAACAGGGGGGGAAATATCCTACATTTCTTGGAGAAATGTTGTGATGCAAACATGAGACATGGTTTGCGTATATAGGCCAATCCTATCCGATTTTCCAGTGCCAGTGCAGCTGTGCCAATGGGGCTTGCACTGCATCCTGTGGTGGAAGGCGGTCACAGAGACCTCCTCAAGGCATGGGAATATCTGTTCCCGTACCTCGTGGCTGCATTGCAGTTACACCGGTGCTGGAAAATTGGATAGGATCGGGCCCGTAGTCTCCTATGATTTCCAGCTCTCTTTCAAAAGCAATTGGGAGGAATGGTGAGTCATAAACCAGGAAATCCCTGTTTTAAACTTCACTTGGGCTATGATCTTACTAGGTAGCCTTAGGCAAGCTATTATCTCTCCACTGCACTCTGCTGCATCATCGACAGGAGGATAATAACACAGGACTTGTTGTGACTGGGATTATCTATCTTATGCACTCTGAATGCTCAAGAATTTTTCTGTGCCAAGCTGGATCATTTACATAGTGAAGTGCAAAGTGCAAAGTGCAGCCATGCCCATGTCAAATGTTGAGGCTCACCAATAATTCAAGGCATTGCCCACATCCCCAAATGCCCTCTTTTCTTCTCCCCTTAGCAGCCCCATTTGCCATTGCTGTTCCCATTCTCACAACCAAGATTAAAGATGATAACTTTGGATTGAAAAGGCCACTACAGGGCAGAAGCCAAGATGGGCAGTGCTAGAGGAAAACTGAGTTTGATTAACACTGGGGGTCTGCAATCTTCCCTCCAGGGGGTCCACACTGGTACATGGACCCCTTAAGAACATAAGAACAGCCCCGTTGGATCAGGCCATAGGCCCATCTAGTCCAGCTCCTGCATCTCACAGCGGCCCACCAAATGTCCCAGGGAGCACACCAGATAACAAGAGACCTGCATCCTGACATCCCTCCCTTGCATCTGACATAGCCCATTTCTAAAATCAGGAGGTTGCACATACACATCATGGCTTGTAACCCGTAATGGATTTTTCCTCCAGAAACTTGTCCAATTCCCTTTTAGAGGCATCCAGGCCAGATGCCATCACCACATCCTGTGGCAAGGAGTTCCACAGACCAACCACACGCTGAGTAAAGAAATATTTTCTTTTCTCTGTCCTAACCCTCTCAACACTCAATTTTAGTGGATGTCCCCTGGTTCTGGTGTTATGTGAGAGTGTAAAGAGCATCTCTTTTCCCACTTTATCCTTCCCATGCATAGTTTTGTATGTCTCAATCATGTCCCCCCTCAGGCATCTCTTTTCTAGGCTAAAGAGGCCCAAACACCATAGCCTTTCCTCAAAAGGAAGGTGCCCCAGCCCCTTAATCATCTTAGTCGCTCTCTTTTGCACGTTTTCCATTTCCACTATGTCTTTTTTGAGATGCAGCGACCAGAACTCGACGCAATACTCCAGGTATTGCCTTACCATAGATTTGTACAATGGCATTATGATAGTAGCTGCTTTGTTCTCAATACCTTTTCTAATGATCCCAAACATAGAATTGGCCTTCTTCACTGCCGCCGCACATTGGGTCGACACTTCCATCGAGCTGTTCACCACCACCCCGAGATCTCTCTCCTGATCTGTCACAGACAGCTCAGAACCCATTAGCCTATATGTGAAGTTTTTATTTTTTGCCCCAATGTGCATGACTTTACACTTACTTACATTGAAACGCATCTGCTATTTTGCTGCCCATTCTGCCAATTTGGAGAGATCCTTCTGGATCTGTGTCTGTGCGGCTTACAGGGAACCCTGCTGCTAATTACTGCTGGAAGAGCAATAGCACATCAGCAGTTCCACCCAGTATATAGTCAGTGGGTGGGTGTGAATATATATATGTTAATCCCCACCAGTAGGGGAAGCTATAACCTATTTTGTTGCTAGTTTAAAGTCATGTGGGTTAAAGTCTCTCCAACTTTGACTAGCACACTCATTTTTTTTCCCTTGTCTTTTTGTTCTGTCTGCGTATCAGTGGCAGCAATTCCTTCCCTGCTGAAGTTCTTAACAAAGCTCAGCTTTTCTATATGTGGGACTGACTGATTCCCTCAAATCTGCGAACAATTACATGGCAGAATGTAGTTTTACTGGCCAAACCAGTAAATGCTGGCTGGTTGGCATAGTTACCCAGATTGCCCCCACCAATCACAAAATGCAGAATTCTTTCTAAAGAATTTCCCATGAGTGGATTTGAAGGAAAACGAAAACAGGCTGCTATTTTTTTCCCCCTTCACATATGGCAACTTACAGATTTTCACATGACTTCAAATTCCTCAAGAGTCCCAGTCACGAAGCCTAGGATTGCCACTTTTCAGCCACACAAATTATGAACAGTCCAACCATTTATTTTATTGGCGAGGCAAAAGAAGTAGGATATTAAGGGAGTATTCAGAGACTCTCAAACTGGGGCACCTCGATGACCCAGCCAGGGAAGCCCCGTTTCTGCCTCCTTAAGGGGTAGGGTGATGGTGACAATTCTGCTCCCATGATTGCACCACCACTGGGGACAAAAGTGCTTTTGAAAAACTTACTGGGGGTTGCCATGGTCCTCTGGAGGGTTCAGGGAGCCCGCAGACCCCTCTGAACCTCCCTGCAGATGAAAACTGGAAATGGGAAGTGGATCTCCATCACGTTTTTGAGGAGTTTGGAGCCTTGCAGAAGTGCCTGTGGGTTCCCTGCACCCTCCAGGGGACCATGGCAACCCCCCATTGTTTTTTAAGAGTCCTTTTGTCACTGCTGGCGGCACAATCGCGGAAGTGCTGTCATTGCCCCTCCCCCACCCTTGCAGTGGCCCAAAGAACCGCTGGAGCATGTGAATTACATTAGCTGGGGCCTGCTGAAGTTGGGAAAACCAGAATCAAATTTCATTGTTATTTGGGCGGGTGCATGTTTCAAAATGTTCTCTTTTGCACACATTTTCCTGTGCTTCATTCTCCAACTTGCATTCTCTGGCCAAGTCCATCAAAGTCACGCAAGGTGATCAAAGAGTGCACAATACCAACAGCGCATGAATGAACTATCAATTGAATCAGACTCCAATCCAACATACACTTTACTTGCGGTTCAGGCTGCAATCCTATACATACCTTCCTGGGAATAAGCCTCTTTTGAATGGACATGCATGGGATTATGCGATCAGTCTCACTAAGTTTAGAGGACTTACTCCTGAGTAGACACGCATAGGATTGTGCTGTCACAGCCCAATCCTATGCATGTCTATGCAGAAGTAAGCCCCGTTACAGTCCATGGGGCTCACTCCCAGGAAAGTGTGGATAGGATTGAGCTGTCAATCTACTAACAAATCAGCAGTGACTCCCATTCACATGAAGCTTACATGAGCTGTCCATCAGAATTTCGTTTCTTACTAGAAACAAGTCACATAACAAGCATGAACAAACTCAGCCTGCAACTTTCCAACTTCTTATGGAGATAGCTTCTGAAATTGGAGTCATCCATTCAACCTTGATTGGGTGGCAGCTCTGATCAGGCCAGGTCAACCCAGTTATGCCCCCAAGTATGAGAGACGCAAGCAAAGACCTCACCTTGATCTGGTACATGCTTTCCGCCTCAGCCCGGCTCTTGGAAGCTATCTCTTCATACTGCGCTCTGACCTCGGAGATGATGCCGTCCAAGTCTAGACTGCGATTGTTATCCATGGACAAGATCACAGAGGTGTCACCGATATGAGATTGCAGGACGCGAATCTCCTGCATTGCAATGAAGAAAGAAGCAAAGATTGTGATGATCCATGACCTAGGAGCAAACTGCCTTAAGAAACCAAGAGAAGCCTCAAAACTGCTCTTCCTCCTCTCCTGTTTTTGTTTTGGCAAGACATTTCTCTCAAATCTCATCCAATGGACAAGCTCTCAGTCCTCTCTACCAACATCAATTCTTGGGAAAGGTTCTCCTCCTTCCATAGATCTTTCCCTTGACTCCATTCACAGTTACCTGCATGGAGGTTTCCTAGATCACATGGAAGTGAAAGCAAGTTTCTCAAGAGTCCAGTAAAGCAAAGCACTTTGCAAAACAGAATCCATGCCTATGCAGACTAATGAGATAAACCTTGCTAAACCTAAGCTTCTGGGTACATCAACAGTCAAGGTCTTTTTTCATTGCCTCGCAAACTAAATCAACAGAAGCTTAGATGAGAATTCACCAATTTAGAATAACAGTCCAGAGTAGAAGGATACATATTCTGAACTAGTGATCTGTTTCAACCTGAGAATACAATGCTTCAGGCAGCCCAATCCAATGCTGGGCTTACATTGAAGGATCTTGGTGCAAAAACTGCACTGTCATCATGCACTTTGGAGTCAATGGCACAGACAGCTGGAGGCTCATGCATATGCCAGTGGCTCCCAGTGGGGGAGGACTGGAGTGGGGAGTAGGCTGCACTGGGGGCAGGAGGGGGAGGATCGCAGCAGCAGCACACGCCAAGATCCTATCCCCCTTTTCCTGGCCCAGCACTCCTCGAGGCCACTTGTACTTATGCCAACTATCCAAGGTGACCCATTGGCGGCCAGGCAGACTATGGAGGCAAGTGAAAAAAGATCCCCCCATCATGCAGTCTGTACTCCAACAGTGGCACTGCATGCTCTGGACTGGCAAGGGACAGGATTGGGAAATTAATGAATTTACTGTTCACCTACTATTAGGGCTGCAATTTGATTTAATGCAAAACAAATTATTTTCTTGGCTTTGCTTTCGTGATGGATCCTGTTGCAGCAACTACTGAAACCAAAAGGGAACACCTACACTATAAATTAGTGTTCGTTTTGCTGTCATAGATTCTTCCAAAATATCCTGGGAATGTGCTTTGGCAAGAGTGTTGAAGAGAAGTCTGTTAGAGAGTCCCAGCTCCTTCACAGAACCTCAGTCCCCAGCGTTCCTTGGGAACAGGATATTATTATTAAATCATTGCCAGTTATGAATAGGTGACAACCTGATGTCAAGTCAAACAGGTCTGACTTTAGGATGACCTGGTGCAAAGTCAGGGAGGGAGAAATACCTTTGCCTTTAACAGTTGGGAAGAAAAGGAAATTCAGGCAATTTTTCCTACTCTATTGATTCAGCCTACTTTGCACTTTTTAAAAAAGTGCACTTCCACTTCCTATCTGTGGAAAGAAAGTGCTATCCCCTTTTCCATTTTGGCAGGCACTCCTTGACGCTCCCAGGGAGAAGAAATGTTTTGGAAGGCAAGATCCTGTTTTTTACAGTCCACACGTACCTCCTCAAATACCTGCCTCATGAATTTGATCTCCTCTGGCAGCAAATCCAGATTGGATTCCAACTCAACTTTGTTTATGTAGGTTTCATCCACTTCCTAAAGGGACAGAGCACAAGCCACCATTATAACAGAGACACTCCCACAAGGTCCTCCCAGGAAATGATCATTATTCACCAGTAAACATGACTGATCTCTCCCATTCACCTTTTTCAGCAGGACAAACTCATTTTCCTTCTCAGTACGATGGTTGATTTCATCCTCGTACCTGTCAGAACAGAAACAGAATTACAGACTACAAGCATGCAAGCCATGCGTGGCTTATCATGAACCAGCGCTAAGCCATTTCTAAGCCATTCTCCATGCTGAGAAACATACGAAGGCAATGTTGCATTTGAATATCACAAAGTACCCAACCCCTCCTTTCCTTCCCCACAAAGTAACCACAACTATGCCCATACACTTGGGGTTAGGGCAGGCAAGCACAATTGGTGACCCCTCTAAGCTGAATACGACCCACCAACTGTAGACTGTCAGGTGCTTGCTAGCCCTCTGTTTTAGTAATCCCATCCTGCTTCCCAAAATGAAGGCATATCCAAGCACCTGGTGAAATACCCTTTATGGTTAGTGGGCCTTGATAAGTTGCACATTGTGCAGGTCTGGGTCAGAAGGGACAGGCAGTTTCTGGGCAGGGGTCAGTTCAAGGACTTCTCGTGTTAAACATTAAATCAGATCAAGAAATAGCAGAGCACATATTGCAGCAGCCTTTCTAGTACTCAGCAGAACCCAGTCTGGTCAATGTTTGGGTGGAAAGCTGCCTGGGAACCCCACGTTTGCTACCTTGATAGCAGAAAGGTGGGGCTGAAATAAATAACTGAGCCTAGCCTGATTTGCAAGTCTGTTTCATGTATCATTCAGTCACATCTTCCAGTTGCACTTCATACTTTAGAATACCTTCATACCTTCAGAAACCAAGTGTTATGCAACAGTGATTTTCAAGACCTTCTTTCTGGGGAGGCAGCACTGCCTTTTCTCACCCAAGTGACAATATTCTCTTCATTATAAAAACATGCTCTGTGGCATGTACAGAAGAATGTCATGTGCCAGAGGTACAGCAGACATATGCATCAGCCTCACTTAAAAATAGTCACGACTGTCGTGAAACAGGTTCGTTGACCCTCTTGGCAATGGGCTGTTGAAATAGTCATTGTGCTCAAGACAAGAAGAACAGAAGGCTTAGAGGGCTTAGAGCCAACATGGGACAAAGCTACCATGTGTAGAGTTATTATGACAGAGGGTTTCTAATGATCAAAGCACCAATGATTTAAAATGGGCTGGTTGTTTTTCTTTAATTTCTGAAGCAGGTAACTGAAAATTCTAACCAAAAATGAGACTAAGAATGGAGCCAAAATGTTCCTATACTACTGACTATGCAACCCCCCTACATTTTGCAAGTCTCTGCAGCTATAAGAACAAGTTTCTGGTATTTACTGCACTCCCTATTTTTCCTGTGGAAGAATCTGGTGGTGCCTTTTTAAATCCAGACCTGCAGCTGCTTTCTACTCAGTCAGACCATTGGTCCATCTTGTTCAAGCTATGGTCAGCAGTGACTGGCAGCATCTCTGCAGTGCCTCAAACAACCCGACCTAGAGAAGCCAGGGATTGAACCTTTATGCAGAATCGGTGCTAGCATGGAGCTATGGCCCCAGCTCCAGACTGGGCAAGGATAACTCACCACAGGAGGGAAAACAGCAGATTTCAGTGGCATCATCATGGCAGTCCTAATGAATGCTCCAGCCCTGTCAGACTCCTCTCTCTTCAGCAGTAACATTGTCACAGCACCATGCTAATTGCTTCACATGACCCAGTGCAAGGAGTCACCTGTCTCAAAAGCAGATCATGGGTAGAATGGACGTCTCTTCGCACACCAGGTTTCACGGGGAAAAAATTTCATGGCTAAATGAACTTGTTATTTCTAGATCACGACTGGCAAAGGAAATCACTGGGGAGATCTGAGATCACTGGGGAGATCACAGAGATCACTGGGGAGATCACATTCCTGGGGGGGATCAAGGGAGGCAAATGCCCCAGGATGCCATACCTCCAGGAGTGGCAGTGCCAGCCGCTGGCCCTCACCACCATTGCATTTCCCTGGCCTCCGGAGGCTTTCTGAGGTTTTCGTAAAACCAGAAGTGACTACTAGAAGGCATTCCGCAGTCCTGGCCTCAGGCAACACAGGGGCCAGTATTGCAAGTGAAGAAGATTCCTCATTACTATATATGGAAAGCTAACCCTTCAAACAAACTGTTGAGTGAGGCTCACCGCTTGCACATTTGTGAGCCCTTACCGTTGGTCCAGTGCTGGAGCTAGCCCAGTGCGAGCCCACGCTGGGCCAGCTCCAGCACTGGGCTTGCGTTCCATTGCCCAGCGAACCGCCGGGTGGCAGAGAGGTGAAAGGGGGTTTGGGGGGAGGTGAGTCAAAGGCATTCCGGGGCAGGGGGAGGCAGTGGGGTGGGAGAGGGATGGGACCAGTGGAGCTTAGTTTCACCAGATCCTGAGCCCCATGTCAGGACTTGCTGACTGACATGGGACTCTTTGATTCTGCGCTGGCTCAACAGCTGGCCCAGAATCAAAAAGCCCCATTGCAGGGTTACTTCCCTTACTTAGGGGAAGGGGACAAAAGTCCCCTTCTCCCAAGGAGGCAGCAGCAGCCACCTGGGGTGAGCTGGATGCCACGGCAGCCCCACGCAGCTCAGGATTGGGCTGTGAGTTTGTAAGTTGCTAGATGCTTGTTTTTCCTCTCCTTGTCCCAGTAAAATGAACAATCTAAGCAGGGTAAGATGTGAAATTGACTTGAAATGCTATGTTGACAATAGTGGTGTTAAACTATAGGGAAGCTGGTGTAAATCAAATAGCTCAGGTATCATAACCATGGCTGAAAGAGAAGGAGAAAGTCATAAGATCTGCAGCACCTTCATGGAGCGAGCGTCTCCCACCACACCTTAAGGAATATATTGGCATCAAATCAACCTTAACAAAAGTTTCCACGTAACCGGGTTTTGTTAACAAACTTCAAACCCTGGTTAAATGGTGAACCTGTTTAGCATTGACCACGATTGAGAGATTGGAGAGGTTATACAATATCTGCATTGTCCAAATTCAGCCAAAAGGAATGTTGAGCAATTGGACTCAAGCTATCAGCAACCACTGGCAACTTTAGTGGAAAGGGAAAGGCATCCATGAGGACAAGTAAATTTTTTCTAAGCAAAACATAATAGTCTCAAGAAGCCAAACAATGCATAAAATTCCAGGGAGCACATGAAAAATAAGAGAAACCTGACTAAGGGACGTGCAGCAAGATGCTTTTTTCATGTTACTCAGATGTGACATGAAGGGGACATTCTGACACCCCCTTCCCACCCTGCCACTCCCCCACTCACTTAGTCTTGAATTCCTCCACAAGCCCTTGCATGTTTCCCAGCTCAGCATCCAGCCTCACTCTCTCCTGGCCCAAGCCATCCAGCTGCCGACGCAAGTTGTTAATATAGGCCTCAAACATACTGTCCATGTTGCTTCGGGTGGTCTTCTGGTTCTGGAGAAGGCTCCATTTTGTCTCCAGCATCTTATTCTGCTGTTCCAGGAAGCGGACCTGGGAAGGACCAGAAAGGATTCCATCCAGTTAAAATACCTCTGGAGATTTAGAAAAGGAACATTTAAATGGGCTTTCAAAAATTTCATTTCCCTTTAGTAGGCTGGAAAGATGTTTGGGCGGAAATAAAACAAACAACGCTTGATTCTCATCTACATGAGAGTTTGGCATTGGAAAGGTTAAATTGTTTGATGCTTGCCAAGCACACAGGCGACTCTGGATATCAGTAGGAAACCAGGCATGGAGAAGAATGGAGGAAAACTGGAAAAGGGGAGTGGCAGTCATGTCCTACCATCTCCAACTCTTAAAAGGAACCTGTACATGCCTGCTGAAAAGTCAGTGCCACTTAATTCCCAAGTAAATGTGCATTCGTCTGTGCTCTTCAACAATCCCATTTATCTTGGGCCCAATCTACCAGGATCCTACTATGCAAGTCTATCAACTCCAGTGGAATATGTTGGTGTAAATGGCTGAGGAAATGTAGCCTCTGGGCATTGACAGACTACAATTCCAGTCCAGCTTCAGGTGGTTATGCTCAGTGGCAGTGCCAGGTTGCTAAGGGACCCTGCCCTGGGACCTCACCTGTCCCCTGATGGCGCCAGGGCATGACCACAGTCACGAACATTGGAAGTTCAGGACTTGACCAAGCCAGCTGCAGCTTCTAAGGGCTGGGCATCCCACACCACACTCCCCCCCCAGTCACGCTTTAAAGTCATATCATCACCAGAAGCTGCTGTTTGACCTAAGACCATTCAGCATCACCCCCCAAGCTGAAATATGGTTTGCAACGGGCAAGGCTTTGCTTGCCAGCCGTTGCCCAGGCTTCGATAATAGAGACATAAACAGGCAGACCATTAAAACCTAGAGTAATGTCAACCCCATATGACAAGCTAGGCGGAGTTGGTCAACGTTGCCCAGGATACAGGGAACCTGGTTTGTCCACTCCTAATTTGTCAAAATGTTCACTGTATAAGCCAGCTTGGTCAACAGATAGCTCTCTTCCTTCCTGTCCCCCTCCATCCCACAGTCAGTGAGAGGCCCATAAAATTTGAAGCCCCTAAAAATAATTACGAAAAGGAGACTGCTTCAGAATGGTTCTTGTAGCAGTATATTTCACAACTCTACACAGCAGCTTACCACACTGTCTGTCATATGTGGTCTGCCCAAGACCTCCTGGTTCCTGAGGCACAGTGCCAAGTGCTGCCCCGTTTGTCTAGTGATATGCCAGCCTCTGCTCCTCCTAGAATGGGAGATGGGAGTGGCGCCGAAGAGAAAGGGTGGCAGAGAAGCTCCAGCCCAATACTCTCCTCTCCACCACAATTTCTCTTCAACTCACTCCCTCTTCTTTTTTCAGTCCAGGAGGAAGAGAAGCAGTGGAGGCAAGTGGGCAGGTGGAGATCGGTACCCCTGCCAACCTGCTGCCTGAGGCAACCACTTCAGTCTTCCTCATAGTGCTGCTGACCCTGCTTAGAGAATGTTCTCAGAAGAGCAGTCTGCAAACCTTTCTCCAACTCCAGGCAGGACAAATCAGTGAACCGCACTGCACGTCAGGCTCACCAATGGTTTATCACACAGAAACAGCTGCCACAAGAAACTAAAAAAGTACCGTACCCAGCCCCGGAACTGTTTCATGTGTTCCGGTACATGAAGCACATCTGTACGACTAACCAGTATTGGATTCCCCCAAAGAATTTACCACAGACCATTAGTTCAAATCAAATATCCACTAAAGGGCCCTTACCTAAACTCATAGAACTACAATTCCCAGAGTTCCTCATGCACCACAGTGCCAATCCTGATGGCAACCCCCCATCCCTGTGGCTCATATTTAAGTAAATCACTCATGTGCATGCAGAGAACCAAACTAGAACATAACGTGTAGTTTGATTTTAGGTGACAGAGGCTGCAATCCTAACCACACTTTTCTGAGAGTAAGCCCCATTGAACAAAATAGGACTTACTACTGAGTAGACCTGGTTAGGATTGTGTCCAGAGTGTTTTAACTATGGCTAGAAATAGATCATAGGTTTTAAGAGTACTGAAGGTACTTTAGAGGGATTTAGCTTCCCATAATGTGCAAATATAATTTGTTTCACCTCACTGTTGCCACTGATCAAACAGGTTTCTGAAGTACAATACAAAGACTTGCAAAACTCCTTTATCAGAGACAAAAATGAGCTCAGTGTACATATTGCAAGTAACACATCTTCTTTCAAATTACCTTGAACTTTCTGGGGAAAAGGCTGCCACCTGTGAATATTGCCCCAGAATCACTTATCTAAATGAGTTTCACCAGCACATGAAATTGTCAGGCAATGCACTACCTTGCATCTCAATGATCATCCATGTGCTCTGATATATGTGTCTGTGAATTAGAGGAAGTCAGTCCTTTTTGGCCAGAAAGGCAGCATACAAGTTTCAAAGGCAGGCAGGCAGGCAGGCAGGCAGACTCTCGCTCCAAGATTTCACTTCTGCAGATGTGGACTAGGGACCCAAACTTGAAGAGTGGCAAATTGAGAAGCTCGCAGTAATCTCATTTTAGCAAGGCATCTCCCCACCATCACCACAGCAAAAGTAGGGACAAGGATTTGCTGAAACCAGAAAAGAAGGACACTATTGCAGTGAACTAATCTATTTGGGAGGATTCCTCCTTCTACAATAACCTTGTGAGGCAGATTAGACTGAGTGACAGACCTAGAAAGCTCCTTTGCTGAGTGGGAATTTGAACCAAGGTTTCACCTGTTCTAGTCTGCCTCTGACTAGATGATGCCACACTAGCTCTCTATGCCAAGGTCTCAAGTGGTTAGTCAGGGAAACCCTGACGCTGTGGCATTGCTGAAGCTAAGCCAGTGGGACCAGCCAGCCCTCCGTGAAAGGGGTCACTGGGCACCCCGTGTGAGTTTCTCTAAAAGAAAAGGCAGAATACAAGTGCAAACAACAATAAAAACCAGGAGTCTTTATTATTATTATTATTATTATTATTATTATTATTATTATTATTATTAAAACAGGAGTCATCTCAGCAATAGTAATAAAGGTGCCACCTCTAAGAAAAACAATAATTTGGTGGTGGCCAAACATGGGCTCCTATTATTTAGTAGTAGTAGTAGTAGTAGTAGTAGTAGTAGTAGTAGTAGTAGCAGTCATATTTGGCTACAATACAGCCACCATATAGCTGTAGCACCACACAGTCTCTTATCCTAAACAGGAAACTGAGGGCCCAGTCCTATCCAACTTTCTAGCACCCATGCAGCCACAATGCAGCCATGAGGCAAGGGAACATCCCTCGAGGAGGCCTCTGTGACTGCCTCCCCACCATAGGATGCAGCGCATGCCCCATTAGCACAGCCGCACTGGAAAACTGGATAGGATTGGGCCCTGGGCTTGTTTCACCTGCACTGGGCCTCTGCTGTCAAAGTCAATTTGAACTCCTGGCAATGCACATTTTACTTTTAAATACCGTGGGTACAACATTCAAACACTTAGGAGAGCTCCTCCATCCCCATCCCCTGTGTGTGGAAGGCAGACTGCATGGAGGTGCTTGCCAGAAATTCTGTCACGGGCAAGGCCCTCCCGATTTTTGCACTGCCCGTGTCTGAATGAAGAAAACTCTGCCAGCAGAGTTGGCCAATCCATGAGGCTGATTCAGGCAGCAGATTGGCTGAGGAAGCCCACCTTCATCTGCCCACTCACCTCCACCGATCCTCCTCCCTCTCTTCCTCCCACTCCTGAATTGGAAAAAGGATCAATGGGGCTGAGCAGGAGTGCGGAAAAGAGAGTGGTGGGCTAGACCACTGCAGACACTCTAGCCCCCCTCTCTCCTCCACGCTTCCTCTTCTGTCTTTTTTCAATCTAGAGAGCTGGAGGAACAGAGACTAGCACAATGACCAGCAAGGGAGGGTAGCATCTGTCACACTGCCTCAGGCATCAGGAAGTTTTGGACCATCTCCGACTGCCAGGAATACAGATGCCGTTCAAAATGGCTCTCCACCCCCCTCTTCTAGCCTGCTTTAATGAAAGCCCATTCCAATGCTGCTGCCAGATCAGACACTGCCTGAGGGTTCACACCCATCTGGCCAGGCCAAGCCTTGAACTTTCAGTACTGAGGCTAGCGGTAGCACCCAGTTGTTAGCAGGACTGGCAGGAGGTCCCAGTGCAGAGTCTTGTCCCAGGGACCCTGGCAACTAGCAGTGATACTACTCCTGATTTCTAGGAGATCGGGAATGGTTTCAGATCAGGAACGGTATGCAGGACTCCCCCACCCCTGCTTCTCTCAAGCATACGTCCCCATCATTCACCACCGACCCTTAACTGTGGTTAAAGATCACATTAGCACTGAACATAAGAGTGTGTAATGCTCAACTCTTGACTTTGCAGTTCAGCTTCACGGCTTGCTTACGACTGGAGCCTTGCTTCATGCTAACCGTGGGTCAGGTCAAGTAGGTTTTCACCACAATTTGCTGGGCAAAGGGCAGGAGAATTCATTCCTGGGGGAGGGGGGGAGAAGAGAAAGAGACCGACCGTCCTGAAACCCATTTCCAGTCTCTTCACAAGAGGCAGAAAGAAGAGTGATGCCTGTAGTAGGATAACTAGTGCCGTACATTTGGAGTTGAGTGTGGGAAAAAGCCCACCTGGAAGGGAACTTCTCCTTGCATGGGGGGACGGGACTGACTTTCAATGCTGACTGATGACTCAGTGACAGGAAGAACAAACAAATAGTATTTTTCTTCTGAGATCATGGAACAAGACAGGTCTTTTCATTCTGCCTTTAACTCTCACACCTGTAGGAGGAGCTTTAGACTCACCAGACTGGTTTGATCACCTTCCAAAAACAGGTTTGCTTCCCCTCTGCCGGGGGCAGGGGAAGGCCCCAGAAGTATTACAGTATAGGAATGTGTTTTTTGAATAAAAACAAACAAACAAACACAAATGGTAGCCTTTGGTTTCCAAGGCAGGTCATCCCACTGACTGCTGGGAATGGAGCTTGAGAGAATCCAGGTTTTGCTTTTGCTACCTGAATCACACACACAGCACCAGAGGTCTTGCTTGTGTCTTTCTGTCACTAAGAGACACACTCCTGCTTGCTCGGCTGCCAGCACAACCACCTTGCCTCCATCTTCACTGTTGGAGAGAACTGACCGAAGCTTCACAGAGGGCAACGGAGGTTACAGCAGCTTTGCTAGGGGAAGAGTCAAGAGACTGCTCAATTTCTCCCAGTTGTAAGACTGGAAGCTTCATGAAGGCAAGGACTTTTCTATCTTGCTGGCATGGTAAGTGCGTCAGATTACAATATAGCGGGGAGACCCAGATTAAGATTCTGACTCCCCTCCCTCTGGCATGAGAGCTCACTGGGAGACCTTGTGCCAGTCACTATCTCTCAATCTAATGCATTTCACAGCATGGTTAGGAGGATTAAATGTGCAGGGGGTGAAAAAGAATTGTGGACACTGTCCTGAATTCCTTGGAAGAAGGACAGAATATAAATGAAAGGTGCCCTGCCACGTAAACCGACCGTGCTACATTCAACCAGATCATCATCATAAAAAACTTCACATAGAACCAGGATGATGTAGTGGTTCTGGAGTTCATCTGAGACCTGGAAGATCCGGGTTCAAATCTCTGGTCAGTCATGACACTTCCTGGGTGACCTTGGGCCAGTCACTCCCTCCCAGCCTCACCTACCCCACAGGATTGTTGTGAGGACAAAAGGAGGGAGGGATTTCCTTGGAGGAAGGGTGGTATAAAAATGTGAAAAATAAAAATAAGTAAATAAATAAAGGTTCAGATTTATGGCCTTTGAACTCAACTGCCAATTCTCTTGCCTCCCTGTCCTTTCCAAAAGAAGCAAGACCAAAGGCCAACAACTGGGGCACTCACCTTGTCGATCAAGTTGGCAAACTTGTTGTTGAGGGTCTTGATCTCTTCCTTCTCTTTGGTTCTCAATTCCTGGAGTTTGGGGTCTATCTCCAAGTTGAGTGGGGCCAGAAGGCTCTTATTCACACTCACAGCAGTGATGCCACCAGGTGCCAAGCCTAAACCTGACCCCCGGAAGCTGCTGCTGCCACCTCCAAACCTGCCCCCATAGTTGGAGGAAGCGTAGGTGGTGCTGACTCGGGAGCTGCTGACAGGGCCTGGGGTGTAGGAGCGGCTGCTGAAGGTGCGCACGGGGGCAGCAGTGGTGCTCCGGTAGGTCTTCTTGGTCACAGAGATGGACATTTTTCTTCACACACAGGAAAGCTGTCAGTCAGAGCAGAGGAACCTAGCTAGCCAGGCACTGAAAGGCAGCAGGGGTGCTGAGAGCTAGGCTGGGTAGATTCAGACAAAGTTATATATACAAAGAGGGAGGGAACTCCTACAGCAGACAGAAACACTGCAGCACCTGAGTGGCTGTACAGCAGCAAAGGGGGAGTGGTTAGAGGACTCCAGGGCCCATACCTGCCTTCCTATGACTGAGTTAACTCTTTCCTTACCAGAAGCTAATATTAAACCAATGGGAAAAAGACAAAAGGAAACCACACCCCTTCCCACCCCTTCCACTGCCTGCCAAGAAGAGACCAGCCAGGGAATGTCTAACTGGGGGATTCTTTTTTTCTCTTCCCAATTGTACTTTCTTGCAGCTAAGAAACCCAAAGAGGGCAGCATGCCACCTGGTAAGGAGAGAGCGGCCAAAGAATGTATAATCATACACGAGCATGTCAACTTCTGGGATTGTTACACCCAAATGCCCAAATGCAATGAGCAAGCAGATCTTTGACCAGCTAAGAGAGCAAGCAAACTGGAGCGGGCGGAAGAGTTACTGGCACTTTGAAATGGCTGAGATCTCCAAAATGTACAAGGTGGCAAGATGAGGGCAGATTGCCAAGCGGTTTAAATGGAGATCATCATTATTATGCAGCGGGTTGCCAGTAATGGGAGCAGCAGATCACCTTGTTCTTTCCCCAGTGGCATTTTGCAATTTGTGGACGTCCTGTCCCCAAACACTGCATAATGGGCTGGGGCATCTGAGAATGATTAAAAAGCACTAGGAAAAGAACAAGTCTGCTCCTCACTGCCTCCTAATAAACCTCCCCATTGGCACTGCAGGAAGTGGGAAGCAGTGGCAACAGTAGACCATCCCTACCTGGGCACCCTCTGACAAATCCCGCTGCCCTGCTCCCCAACATCACCCAGGAAACCAGCCAGTGGCTTCGGGTTCAGTGGGGAGGATTCCCAAGAAGAAATGGTGTGAAGGCATTAGTCCCTCTTCACAGTGTGATCTGTCACTGTCCTGGTGGCAATGAAGGACTGTTGCCTCTCCTTTGCTCCGTTCCCAGACACCAGGATGCGGGGGGGGGGGGAGTGGAGTAGCTGATGCATGCACATGCTTCTGAAGCCTGGGAGCATGCTATTGCAGGGCCCACAAAGGGCTTTTGCCCCACGTCCCACCCCAAACTGAAGCTGCCACTGTGCTAGGTGGACCAGTGGTCTAAACTGGGATTAGGCAGCAAGCTCTGTCTATCTAGCTCAGTACTGTTAACAGTGACTTGCTGCAGCTCTCCAGTTTCCAGTGGAGAGGCATCTCAGCTGTATCTTCAGGACTCAAAGCCTAACCCCTTATGTCTGTACTTTCCAGCACTGGCATAGCGGTGCCAACGGGACATGTGCTGCATCCTGCAGTTGGATGTCTGTCACTCACAGAGGCCTCCTCAAAGTAAGGGAATGTTTGTTCCCTTACCTCAGAGCTGCATTGCCCTTATGTCAGTGCTGGAAAGCACTGACATAAGGGGTTAGGATTGCGCCCTAAGTTGCCAAGGATTGAAGGTGGAACGTTCTGCATTGAACATAGAACACTAAGCTATGGCTGCTTCCCAAAAACTTGGATCAGAGGGACCCAGGCTCAGATAACCTATCACTGAGGTGAGTCACTTTCTTTTAAGAGCAAACTAGGAGTGTAAACATGATAGATCTTTGACTGTAAGGGCCAAGACATATACACTAAATTTGCTTAAATACAAATAAAATTGGACCTACCTACATTTTCTGCTATGAAGATCTCTATGCTGCTATGCATATTTACAAAGTTTCCATTTCTGTAGTTACATGAGTTGATGGGTTGAGGAAGAGGTGATTTTGAGCACCGTTGTACATGCCATTGTACAAATCGATGGTAAGGCCACACCTGGAGTATTGTGTCCAGTTCTGGTCACCGCATCTCAAAAAGGACATAGTGGAAATGGAAAAGGTGCAAAAGAGAGCAACTAAGATGATTACGGGGCTGGGGCACCTTCCTTTTGAGGAAAGGCTATGGTGTTTGGGCCTCTTCAGCCTAGAAAAGAGACGCCTGAGGGGGGACATGATTGAGACATACAAAATTATGCAGGGGATGGACAGAGTGGATAGAGAGATGCTCTTTACACTCTCACATAACACCAGAACCAGGGGACATCCACTGAAATTGAGTGTTCGGAGGGTTAGGACAGACAAAAGAAAATATTTCTTTACTCAGCGTGTGGTCGGTCTGTGGAACTCCTTGCCGCAGGATGTGGTGACGGCATCTGACCTGGATGCCTTTAAAAGGTGATTGGACAAGTTTCTGGAGGAAAAATCCATTACGGGTTACAAGCCATGATGTATGTGCAACCTCCTGATTTTAGAAATGGGTTATGTCAGAATGCCAGATGCAAGGGAGGGCACCAGGATGAGGTCTCTTGTTATCTGGTGTGTTCCCTGGGGCATTTGGTGGGCCGCTGTGAGATACAGGAAGCTGGACTAGATGGGCCTATGGCCTGATCCAGTGGGGCTGTTCTTATGTTCTTATTGGAAAAATTCAGTGTCTCTAGAATAAGCCTCAAACTCATGGATGAATTGAATAACTACTTTGGGTGGTGCACTAAAATTGCATCAAATGCCTGGAAAATCAAGCCTATGATGGGGCATACAATGGCAAATTATTTTCAACAGGATGATTCTAGGTTTGTCAACCCTCCAGGGTTATCCTGGGCTCTCCAGGAATCAGCATCAATTTCCAGGTGACTACTGAAAGCAAAAAGCAACCAAACATTTAGTTTCCCTTTCAATTCAACTCACTCCTGAATCCAATGCAGCATCAGCTCTTGCCTGAGAACAGAATTTTAAGAGAACGCATCTGTTGGGAAACTGTTTGAACTTAGGGCCAAGTTACATGAGACATAAACAGCTCGATCCTCTGCGTGTCTACTCAGAAGTAAGTCCCATTATGTGCAATGGGGCTTACTCCCAGAAAAGTGTGTACTGTATAGGATTGTACCCTTAAAGTGTTATTAGGCCTGAAGGGCTTAGTTTTTCTGTAATCAACAGCAGCTGGAGCCTGGCGCAGGTCCCTGCCGATCTGGACAGTGCCAAGGGGGCAAGGTTAAAGCCCACAAGTCTCAGTCCTGGTCCAAGGGCAGGGTTGGGACTTCATCTGCTATTGGGTAAAGAAAATCAGGCCTAACAATGCTATACACAGAAAGTGCCACTTGTGCTTCCAGTGTGCTGGCATGAATTTTGCTATAAAGCAATGTGCAATAGTGCAGGCCTTAGAGGCAAATCTGGCGCAGGACAGTAGCTGGCCTACAAATCAGGAGACCTCCATCTTGAACATCACCTCTGCCATGAAAGCCATGGGAATGGGGAAGAAAAAGCCACTACATTGTCGTAGAAAAGCTGCTACCTCTCAGCTTCCACGCTCCATTTGCAGTACAGAGATGACCCACCTTGCAGAGTTGGTGCAAGGAATACAACACAGTGTGATGCAGGAAGCACTTTAACCACTTGAAAGCACTGCATAAGTGCTAAGCACTGATTTACTGTTAGCTAGCTCAGGCAGCTGAATGTCAATCAGACTGCAGATAGAACAGTGCCAGCCCAAGACAACATGGTGGTTTTGACCTACTCTGGGGGACGGCCTAGATACACCAAAGAACATACGTCTGTAAATTAAAAGACATGGTAGCCTCTTCCCCCTTTCCCAGGCTGATGCAGACTGAGGATGCTCAGTGACCTCCCAGGAGCCATGGAATGTTGAAGAGGCAGCTGGATAAAACCAAGTGGAACAACATAGTCCAGGGAAGAGGCAGGCTGGGGCAATGCCACATTTGCTTGCAAGACCCTTGTTGTTGTTAAATAAGGGGCTGTGCGCCTGGTAATGAACTGGAAATGGGCTATGTCGGATGCAAGGGAGGGCACCAGGATGCAGTTATCTGGTGTGCTCCCTGGGGCATTTGGTGGGCCACTGTGAGATACAGGAAGCTGGACTAGATGGGCCTATGGCCTGATCCAGTGGGGCTGTTCTTATGTTCTTCATGGAATAAAGACTAACCTACACTCCTGCCTGCCTTTCCAGTGCTGTGTGGCTTCCCATCTTGTTCAACAGACACTAGGCAGCCAATGCGTGCCAGTGATGTAAGAAGGGTGGCGTGACAGAGGCACAACCCCAAGAGCAGAACAAGATGGGCATTCAAGATCATCTGTTCCACTGACAGCAACTGAAGGAATTCTACTTCATATTGCTTTTCCTCCCCCCCCCCCCCCCGTTTCAGTATGGAATAATTAGATCTGCTTTTAAGGTGGTAGGTAAAAGGGCAGAGACTGGAATGCTAAGGGACTTTGGCAGCAATCCTATATACACACTTACGTGGGAGTAAGGCCCACTGAATATAGTTAGGACTTAATTCTAAATAACTTGCATTGGATTGCATGACTTGTAAGGGCAAAAGGACAGCCAGAGGGACAGAGGCAACTGCAGCTGAACCTGGAGAAAGCATACCCTGCACATGCTCAATCTTGTCTGATCTCAGAAGCTAAGCAGGGACAGGCCTGGTTAGTACTTGGATGGGAGACTGCCTGGGAATACCGGGTGCTGTAGGCTTATACCATAGTCTTTCGAGACTGAAGGTTGCCAACCATCCAGTCATCATGCCTAGTAACCAGTGATAAACTTGTCCACCATGAATTTGTCTAATTGTTTATTGTTGTCTCCTACGGCTTAGCATATTAAACAGGCTGGGAGTTGGAACTCCAATAATTTACTTGTTGTGCTATGAATATTTATGCCCCACTTTTCATAATGAAAATAACACCCAAGGCAGCTTATGTGAATCTGATAAAAATACAGACCCAGAATAAGGTCCTGGGGAGGAAAAGCAAAATGACAAGCAAGATTAAAGTCATGACCAGACTTTCTAATGGCTAGATGTGGCAATCTGCAAAAGCCTCTTTCTCTGCAAGCCCCCCCCCCCCGCCCACACAGTTACAGAGCATTTCTTTCAACTTTGCTTTTCTAGTCTGATTTTGGAGAAAATAGTTTCCAGACAGAGTAGGGATCAAAACACAGCAAGTTAATTGCTTGCACTTAAAAGGAATACCAGGAGCTGTGCCTGGAGGTGCCCAGCCTTCTCCTCGCTCAATCAAGGAAGATAAGCTGACTTTTGGCAGCCTCTAATGAGAAACTCACAGAGCTCCAAAGAGCCAGTTGTGCCTCCCTATTACCGAATCCTGGCACTTGCTGGTTGCCAGGGACATTCCAAGTGGTGAGACACAACCCCCCTTGGTTCAAAAAAATAATTTCAGGGCTAAGGCACATCTCACTTTTGTTTAATTAAATGAAAGTGGTTTCAACACTCATCAGCTGCCATAAAACAAATGCCTCTTAATGCACTGCATTAGGCTCAACTCACTGGTCTTCACTCTGAAAAAAATATGGGGAGCAACAAAGGACTAAGGGTCCAATCCTATCCAACTTTTCAGCACCAGTGCAGTCACAATGCAGCCCCGAGGTAAGGGAATAAATGTTCCCATACCTTGAGGAGGCCTCTGTGAACCCATCGCAGGATGCATTGCATGCCCCATTGGCATGGCTGCACTAGCACTGGAAAATTGGATAGGATTGGGCCCTTAGCCTCCCCATGCCCACAAAGTGGCAGCTGTGGGGAGGGATTTGCAGCTCCTTGTGTTGACTAAAGGAAGCAAGATATTAACTCCTTGTTCCCGTTCAGCCCTAGGGCCAACCTCAATTTGAAGCAATTAGGGTTGTCAACTCTGATTGAACCTATTCCTAAAGAGTTTTTTTCCCCAAATAAGATGTACCGTAACACCTCCAATAATACTGCCTCCTTTAGCCCTGTGTGATCTTGGCACTCTTCATCCTCGGTGTGATTGACAAGTATTGTAGCTAATGGGAACAGTGCATTCTGGGTAGCAAAAGCAATCACAGTCAGTTTCCTGCCTCATAGTTCCAACAGTGTCTCCTGTGGTGCTGTTTCATGCAGCACTAGACTTTTGGGGAATGTACCCCCCTATGCCTGCAGCTGCCAAACTGCACACTGTGGTGCACAAGGGACACAGCGAATATTTAAATTTTTGAGGGAAACTCAAAATATGACATAAATATGACAATACTTATCTGGCCTAAGGGCACAATGCAAAAATTACTGAGATAGTATGGGCACTCCAAACCGAGAAACTTTGGGAAACTCTGTCCTATAGCTGTTAGTGGTTTGCTATAATGTCATCTCCAAGATATAAAATCTCCAAGGGCGCAATCCTAACCCCTTATGTCAGTGCTTTCCAGCACTGGCATAGTGGTGCCAACGGGACGTGTGCTGTATCCTGCAGTTGGGTTTCACTCATGGAGGCCTCCTCAATGTAAGGGAATTTTGTTCCCTTACCTCAGAGCTGCATTGTCCTTATGTCAGTGCTGGAAAGCACTGACATAAGGGCTTAGAATTGTACCCCAAGATTGCCTTCAGTAGATATTGGAGATTGACGCTGATTCCCAGAGACTCCAGGTCAATCCTGGAGAGTTGAGAACCCTGGAAGTGAATATAAAAGTTGTATCTGAGCAATTACAGTCAATTCCCAGTACTTGTACACTTCATTCCAGTGGATTCCTTTATCCACTGGAACAAGAGGGCAACTCACATCACACCATCTGCTGCCTGTTCTTGGTTATCCACGGCCATCCTATTCTCATCCACGGCTCAATCTCACCCAACTCTCCAGTGCTGATGCAACCATTCCATTGGGGGAGTGCGCTGCATCTGGGGGCAGGGGTGGAGGAGTAGTCATGGAGTCCTCATTAAACTAAGGGAATGTTTGTTCCCTTATCTCAGGGCTGCATTGCGGCTGTACTGGCACTGGAAAGTTGGATAAAATCGAACCCTTAGGCATCACCGTGCCCTGGAGTTGCATGTTCTCCTTAGGGTTCCCCTCGCTCTGGGTGTCCACCCTTCACAAAAGCAATGGTGAAGAGCAAATAAAGGAGGGAGTGTTCCTGACAGGTGCTGCTATCCCCCACCCTCAGCCCCCTGGCCCATTTTCTGCCACTCGCAGGCCCTTTTCTATGGGGAAATTTCAACAGAGGAGATAGGAATGTGCTAATCTCCAGTCAAGACTGGGAAAATCTTCTGCAAACAGCCAGAAAGAATGTTAAAGTCCAAGCCCTGTTTGTACTCAGTGGAAAAGCATGCAAGAAAGTATGGCTAGCAATGCTGTAGGTCCACAATAATCCCAGCTAGTCTAGCTGCTCATTCTGCAAACACTGATTGCAATTTCTGATTGCAACACTTAGGACAAGAATGCACATTTACTTTCCATTCAGAGCCACTGAGAGGAATTTTATCAGGAGGTACAAAGTTTATTTGGGGTCTCCTCTCTTCTACCTTCAAATGTGAATGTAGCTCCTGGGTCCCCTTTTTGACCCCCGGCCCAGGTACGATGTACCCCTGCACCCCTTCTCAGAGGTCCTGTTTCCATCTGTTGCACAGTCATGCCTCACTCCTGTGGGGCAAGTGTCACATTTTTCTAACAAAGGATTGCCAGCTTTTAATCAATCATTATAGTGATTTCTTTCAACAGTAGCATGGAGTGCAGGCCTTAGCAAGTGGTAATACAGTATTTCACCTCCATGCAACAAAGAGCTTCCTCTGCTGATTTCTGTAGATTGGACTGTCAAGGAACAAGAGCCAGCAGAGTAATTTTTCTTCCTAATAGGCTGACAACCAGCCAGGCCTGCCTAAGGATTTTATACGGCTGAGATGAATTAACATTGTGTTACCCCATGTGTCTTTTCTCATGCTAAGCAGCATAATGCCAAGACATTAAACAACCAAAAGATTATTAGGATAACTATTGTCTTCTTTTCATTGCTAATTATTGCAATTCTCTGAGAATCAGATCTTTTTTGTGACACTGAACATTATATCCAACATTACAACTCTTCAGCCTCTTCTAGAATGCGTAGGATGCTGAGGTCTGCCAATTGTACTCTTGGCAAAAGAAGGCATCTATGACCAGACCAAGCTTTATGGAGGCAGACTTTGCCCTAGAAATGTGCAATGAGTCAACTGCTACTCCACCAGCCACAGGGATGGCTGTGGACAAATAGGCCATATGTGGTTGGTACAACTGGTGCCCTCCTCTCACAACATGGAGGCATGCTTCAGTTATGAGGCCAAAGGAGGGAACTCTTAATGAAATCCACAAGCGTCACCTTTGGATTCCCCCCAATTTTAGCCACATAATGACCCCTTCCAGTGTAGCCTTCTAAACCCAATAGCTAAGGGAACATACACATAAGCTAAGTGCAGGCTCCCTATGGCCTCTCTGGACAAATTTCAAGCAATGAACAAATCTCCTGCGATCACACCATCAGCATAGCCAGTTCAAGATATTCTAGGGTGCAATCCAGAGGTGCCCTTGGGCCAATGCAAGTCCCTTGCACTAGCCCAATGTCATAATGAAAGTGCCATAAAGCTCTTTCATGTTGACATAAGGGGAGTTAGGCCGGTGCACGGACATGCCAAAATAGGCCCTGGGCAGAGTGAGTTTGCATCAGCTGAGCTCAGCAGGTGCTGGGGTTGGGGGCATGGGGAAGTCGGGGAGGAGGCAGATGTTTTGGGCTGGGGGAAGGGCAGGCGTTCCTAGGGCAGGCAGGCAGGCAGGCAGGCAGGGAGCAGGAGGTGAGGCCAGGATCCAGCACATATGCTTGATCCTAGCCCTGTTCCCAGGTTGCTCGGATTTGTGCCACATCATCAGGTGGTACAGATCCAAGTAGACCCACTGGGGCTGCTGCAGCTCTCCCCGGGGTAAGGGGAAAAGTTTCCCCTTGCCTCAGGCCGAGCCTCAGACAGTTCCAAACTTGTACTGGGTTCAGTGCAGGCCTATTGGCCTGCCTGTTCCAGTGCAAGTTAGGATTGTGCCCTTAGTCTGAGGGCTCAATCCTACCCAACATTCCAGCACTGATGCAGCTGCAATGCAGCCCTGGGGTAGTGGAACAAATGTTCTCTTACCTTGAGGAGGCCTCCATGACTAAGGGTGCAATCTTAATTCAACTTTCCAATACCACAGTAAGGGCAATGCAATTCAGAGGTAAGGGAATAAACATTGCCTTACCTGAAGAGGTGTCCATGACTGCCCTTCAAATGCAGGCTGCAGCTCATGCCTCACTGGCACAGCTATGCCAATGCTGGAAAGTTGGTTAGAATTGAGCCCTAAATGAAGATCTAGGTTCCCCAATCACAGATGCACTATGCCATGTCTGTTTTGCCTCCCAGAAGAAACAAACTTGCTTTGTTAATTGGTTCAGAAAAAAATTGTTGGCTACTTCTCCATAATGTTACTGTCTTGCCAGTATCATAGCTATGAATTACTGCTTTTCATTTGTTTTTCCTTCCTACAGGTGCTCTTATTCTTTTATCTTCATTGATTTCATTATGTCAGTTTCCACTCTGTTTTCTCCAATTTATCAAGATCAGTGGGAATGTTAATACTATTGTCCAAAGACTTTTCAGTTCTTCCCTGCTAAACCTGCTAAATTCAGTTTCCACTAGAGAGTGTTTGCAAATACAGTATGGAAGTACGTTATTAAATCTGGAACTTACACAAAGGAAGGAGGAACTGCAAACACCTTAAAGGATAGGATTAGAATTCACAATGGGCTGCTCAGATAAAACATTTAAACCCTATACAAAGCAAAAAAGGCTAAGGAAATGGCAAAAGGATCCACATTTTAAATACAATTTATGACCCAATCCTATCTGGGCCAGTTGTTGTCATAGTGCTTCTTCCACTGGTGCCGACTGCCATAAAGCAGTCAGCACCAGTTGTAAATGGTGCTTGGGCAGCACATGAAAGTTGCACACTGCTGGTGCACCAGTGGGAAGTTTGCAGCCAGGACAAAAGGTGGGGGAAAGCGGGTGGGGAGAGGGCAGAATGGGGGGTAGGGGAGGGTGGAAAGAGGCAGTGATGAAGCTGGGGGAGGATAGAACAGGGCAGCAACAGGGGTGGGGGATGGGTGAATTGAGTCTGAGAAGGGGGCAGATTCAGAAGCAGTGGCAAGCGCCATGAATGCTATTCAACTCAGTGTATGAGTTTCCACCCTACTCTAAAATAACCCCTGGGACCCCAGGAGCAGTGCTTGTTGTGAGTTCAAGCAGAAGTCTAGCTCTGGAAGCACAATGTCCATCTGGTAATAAGAAGACTCATCTTCATGCCCTACTCAGGGGGAAGCCAGAAACAACATATCCTTCCCACCAGGGTCATGGTGATGCTCCAAGAAAGGGCAGGATATCAGGGCCAGCTATAAACCTGCTCGTTTGGTGCCTAGCTGTTGCCTCTTCTTACTTAGGTCTAAGTGACTCCTGGGTTGGACAGCTCTTCTGCTACTTGGAAACCTTGGTCTTGACCTGTAGGACAGCTCCTTGGCCTTGCCAAGGAGAAAGGACTCTGAGCCATTCTGCAGTGGTCAGGGGACTAGGACAGTGTATAGCCCTTTTTAATGGGGGCTGTTGATGATTAGCTCAACAGGAGTGAGAAGAACTGAAACCAGCACCCTACTTCGCCTCTTGAACAGCCAATCAGAAGGACTGAAGCTTAAAAATACCCCAATGGTGAAAATTGTTACATGTTCCCTACTTTTTGCCTGTTTTTTATCTGTCTTGGACCTATCTGTCACCTCAGAGGCTTCTGTGATGTCTCAGAATTCTGGTGGGGCTGCTGAGCTATTCGAAGACAAAAGCCATGTTTGCCCTATTGTGTTTTTTATTGTTTGAGATCTTTTTTCTCAGCTGACTGGTAGACAAAGGACTGAGTTTTAAGTTAGCTCATTTGACAATGAAGTCCAACTGATTCCCAGGAACATTAAATTCAATGGCTCAGATGACCCCAAGTATCCAATCCCATAGATAAAGCAGGGTTAATATCAATAGGTTGTAAAAAGCTGAGTCATGCACCACCCCATTTGCACATTTACAGTATCACAGCATGTGATGCTTCATGGGGTTTTGCCCACCAATCTTGTGAAGAGTGGGTGCAATAATCAGGATTCTGGAACAGTGTGAGTAGGCAAAGAAAAGTACTCAGGATCAGATACAGTACCCAGCACTGTATCTGGAAGTACCAAGATCAGAAAGTACCTGGGGAAAGTACCCAGATCAGGAAAGCCCCCAGGGAAGTTGTGGTAATCTTCAGGATTAAAATGGAACAAAGAAAGAAAGCATAATCAAATTCTACACTTGAGATCAAGAGACAAAATTCCCAGGTAAAGTAAAAATGGAGTCAGTTAGACTTCAATGGACTTCAATGACTTAAAGCATCCACTTAATTGCAGCTTCCTGGAGGCAGAGGGAACAGGTCTCCTACGGATTAACTCTTTCCTAGCTGGACAGCATCATGGCTTGTACCTTGGCTTGGCTAGTATCGTTATATCTTGGATCTCCAGCATATCTTGCTCTCCCTGGCCTTGGCTCTCTCAGCCCAGTTGGGGAGCTCTCTTTTACCTCATTTTTAGGAGCCTAGCCCCCTCAAGTTCTGGTAGACTGGTTTTAAGTTAACCAGTGTTCAAATTTTCCACTCTCAAACCAGGTGGGCAACTGGAGAGGATGCGTCACGTCTTATAGGTACAGTTCCTTCCCTATTTGTTTTACATAAATTTGTCCATAGAGGGCCCTAGAAGGAAGGGTGGAGAAAGGAGGAGGAAGAAAAGGAGTGGGAAAAGAAAAAGAGAGGGAAATAGTGAAGGAGAGAAAGAATAAAAGAGGAAAGACTGAGATAGGGTCTGTGAATAAGATCCAAATTTGGATGTTTAAATCCTGCTTGCTTCTTCGCATTTACTACAGACCAGTTACAGATGAGTCACTTCAAAGTACAGGCATTGGAATGAAAATTGTTCCTGTTCAGCACACACTCACAAAACAGATAAGACAGGATGGAGTGTAGAAAGACATTTCATGAGATTCTCACTAAATAAAGGTGGTTCCAGAAAGCTAGGAAATCTTGAGACTGGGTGTGTGTGTAAAATACTGCTTTTTTATTCCCCCCCCCCCCATGTAGATGTTAGGTATCAGAACTTATTCACATAGGACAGGCTAAGCACCTGCTTTCAGTGCAAGGGCTTAGTTCTGAAATACATAAAGCAACAATAAAGATGAAAGTGCCTCTGAGCATGCACAGGGAAGTCTAGCAACATCCAACTCCAATGCTTCTGGACTTAGGAAATGCATTCCAAAAGTAACCACATGAATCAGACCTTACAAAGATATCTATACTATTTGTAATATCTGTGATGTTCCCTTCAGGCTTTTCCTTGAGAATAAGGTACATGTTAACAGCTTTCAGCAAAAAGTCTCTGGATCTGTCAAGCCAAGTGTGCTTGTTGCTCAAGAAATATGTAATAACTACTCAGAACTGAGCTACACAATCAGCAAGACAAAAGAGATGATACCATTTTGGACTGCAAGAACTGGAATCACATATTTGAACGGTTCTCTATTTATAAAGTTTTTGTACGCAGAAAATTAACATATCAGGCATATCAGTGATATGCCTGGTCTTCCATCTCAAATGTTAACTTTTTCAATGCAAAAGGTATGTATATGTACTCACTGGAGAAGCATTCAAATATGCAATCCCCTATCTGCACCCTCAAGTCCCCTATCTGTACCCTGAAATTGTACAGGCCAGTGTCACTTTTAGGCTTTCCAAAGCTAGTGAAATTGACAAAGCTGTACAGGCAGAACTACATACTTTTTTCTCAGCAATCCCATGTTCCCAAACTGCAGTTACTCAATCTGGTGCATGCCAGTGTGGGTGGGTAAGAGTTAAATGTGTATTTGAAGGGCAAGATCTTCCAGTAGGAGGAAAGAATGCTTAAACTCTGCAAATTGCCCTACAAGACTGGTTCCCCTGCCCCCAGCCAGAGCCTAGCTAATGGAAGATGGCTGGAAGAGCATAAGAAGAGCCCTGCTGGATCAGGTCAAAGGCTCATCTAGTCCTACTTCCTGTATCCCACAGTGACCCAACAGATGCCTCAGGGAGCACCCAAGTCAACAAGATACCTGCATCCTGTTGTCACTCCCTTGCGTCTGGCATTCTGAGATAGCCTACTTCTAAAACCAGGAGGTAAAATCCTATGCATGTCTGCTCAGAAAAAATTCCCATTGTTTTCAATGGAGCTTACTTCCAGGAAAGTGTGGATAGGATTGCAAAAACTGGGAATTTTTAGGGAAGAATTGATAGATGGTTAGAAGGTGTCCCTCTCCTTCTTTCCGATTTCCTTCTTAAAATCTTCTTGCCTCTTCAACTGACTTACACAGGAAATATGAGATTGATAACTCATGTTTCCCTTGCACTGTACTGCTGAGTTTAAGAAAAGCATCCTTTTGTCTATCCTCTGCCCATGGGGTGGCAGCTCCTCCTCCTCCTCCTCCTCCTCTCTCTCTCTCTCTCTCTCTCTCTCTCTCTCTCTCACTTTACTATTTGATTGTGGTCTGTTGTGTGGCTTTACCATGTTGTGAGTTGCCCGATGGCCCCTTTGGGAATGGAGGGATTTTAGCTGATGGTCCCTATTGGGAATGCAAGCATTTTAATAAATAATAAATTACAGTGCTGTGAGAAACTGCAGAAGAACTGCACACAGCAAAATAATGCAGGCCTTGCAAGGGTCATTGGCCACTAAGCTCTCTGTGTGCATTTTCAGGGGCTGAACTGTGCTGGAGGCCTTTTCTGGCCTTCATCTTGATGACTTACCTTGGTTCCCAGATAGAGAAAGGAACCCCTCGGAGCTTTGCAATGTAAACATTGAGGTCTGGCTGTTCTCAAGACATCAGACCCTGCACAGTGAGACAGATTTCCCAAGAGTGAAGGATTTGGATGAAAAAATAACCCCCTTAACCTGTACAGCCCTTTGCATTCCTGAGCTCTTAAGCAAGCTGTCTGCTGCCCTGTACCTTTCCAGCTGACACCCTCCTTCCCATACCTCATTACTTTGAAAGCAACAGCAAAATTCTTTAGAGACAGCCTCTGCCAACTCTCCTGCTAGCTACCAACCAAGTGTGTAATTTGTCACTCTCATGTTAGAACTGACACGTTGCTTAGCTCTTGAGTACAGAACATGGATCACAGGAAGAAAATAAAAACCACTATTTTAATTGAAAGCCCACAGTCCAAAAAAAGTTCTGGCAAGAGTAAAATATGCTAGTATTGTTGCAGCATTTTTTTTAAAACTCCATCCCTTTTGAAAGCCACCACTGTCATTAAATCCCTCCATTGTTTTGGTGTCAGAGATGAATTACTTCTGGCCTTGGCTTTAATAACTAGAGTCCCGGATTTAGGACTAGAGGGAATGAATTTAAATCCCATTAATCAGTACTGTATGTGGCTTTGGACTAGTTACCAGATTGGGAACCAATTGTCCTATTTCCACCCACACAGGCACTGACAGGTCTGGCGTTTCAAGATGGTAAAGTTGACCAGCTATAAAGATTAGTATTGCAGTCAGAGTACAAGATAGGGATGTTCATTTATGTTGTGATGAATAGAAAATCGAACTGAAACAGGGCCATTTGGTGAAATTGGCATTCATCATAAAACAAGAGCCTAGGTAGGGGGACCTTACGAACAAATGGTATGAGTGATTCAGTCCATCCAGACCCCATTCGTTTTCATGATGAAGGAGAGATGGGGCACTCTGTAGTAAGGTGGAATGATGAGCTTTTCCCTTTCCTTCAAACTGCTATAGAAGCATCAGTTTTCCCCTTCCTGGCAGCTACCATTTTTTCCCATAATGCCCTGAATATTGCATCAGTCAAGGGCACTGTGGCAGAGAAAACATAGCAGGAACCAGAAGGAAGACCAGGAGGAAGAACCAAGAGGAAGACCTCTGGTGCTCTTTTAAAAATAGTTTTAAGAAATGGAAAAGTCTTTGTTCTTGGGTGATAATTTGGAGGATGATCAAAAATGGCACAAGGCCTTTGATATATCAGAGTCCCTGTATGAAATCCTGTATAGTCCATTTATTGGGGGGGGAGGTCTAAGGGTAGGGACATTCATTTCCAGAATTGCTATTGGATGAGCTGACTTCTCCTAATCCCAACAGATTCTGAGCTGAGTGGGGAGGATCCACTTCTTCTTTTTAAGGTCAATTTGACTAAGGCTGCAGGTATGAGCAGTCTTGACACCTATGCTCTAGCTAGCTTCTGGGCACTGAACAATGGCAAGGCATGTGCACTTATAGTATGCATTTTTTAATATGTATTAAAAGTGCAATGGATGATTTCCTGGTATATCATGATAAAGGAGGGTGTCATATGGATTTTTGCCTCTGGCACCCAGATATCTCAACCTGGACCTGCATAGTCTCCATCTTTCAGGAGTCTACAATCAGTACAAATGCAGTCAATAAATTTAGCCGTTTTTTTCCAGCATCCTTCATATCACTAAATGCATCCTCTGCTATTTGTTCCTTCTTATGCACAAGTCTTTTCCTAAGCACAAAGGGGAACTTGATGTCACTCAAACCGCAGTCAAATCTTTGAAAACACAAGGCTGTAAATTGGACCATATGCACAACAAATACAAATGAATACAAATACTAACTAGAGACCTGCCATCAAGAACCTGGCCAACAAGTTCATGTCAATACTTGCAATGGAGGACACCATATCACACACAAGCGCGCCACACACAGAAACACAAGTAAGCAAATTCACACATGCACACAGGTACACATGAAGAACAAGCAGACATATGCACAACATATTTCAAGAACACAGAAAAGCCTCTATCATTTTAAAAGTGTGTGATAATCCTTGCGTCCTAGTAGTCAGGGATAGTCTCTCTAACAATATGATAGGCTGCCAAACCAATTGGCAGCAGCAGAAGCCAACACAGAAAAGCATACGCTCTACATGGCATCAACAACCCATCAAAACCAACAAGGAAAAGCTTGACTGGGATTCTGCTTCTGCTGATGAAATAGAGGGGATGACCAACTATGATACAGACCAGACAGATTCACCCTGGAGCCATGTTTCTTCACACAAAATGCGACCATACTAACAGGGCATGACTTACAGGCATATTTAAGCCCCAGTACATATCTTCTTATGGATTTGGATAGAGGCTATCAGTACACATAGCCGCAGCAATGTGGCAGCCTCTTCTACATAGTCCAGGCCAACAAGGCTGAGGGCCACATGGCAATAGTGACATAATCTTCCATGAGAGGAGTTCGAAAATGTGAAACTTTCCCACTAAATCAGCACTTGGAGGAAGACTGCCCATTGCATGGGAAAGACCCATCCACGTAGTTGTGTCAGGACACAATCCTCACCAGGTCTACTCAGAAGTAAGTCCTATTTTGTTCAATGGGGCTTATTCTCAGGAAAGTGTGGTTAGGATTGCAGCCTTAGTCACATTCATCTGTGAATAACACACATGCATCTGCACATGGCCACACCACAGGGAAGCAACTCCCATGCTACTGTGCCTTCATGTCAAGAAGGAGACCAAATCAGTTCATCCCCATATCTGAATCCTTGGGTGCTCCATTCTGAACCTGTAGCCATGTGGTTTTCAAATTCCCAGGGAGTTTGAAAGCCGCAGTAAGTTCTTGCGAGGGGGGCGGGAGGGAGCAGCTGATCCCCAGGATCCTTCCGGTTTAGCGGAAGTAGAGCGCGATCGCTCCACTTTCACTTGTGAAGCTTCGGGGAGACCTGCGGACAGCCGCACAGGGGTCCCCGCACCCCCGAGAGGCTACAGGAGGCTCAAGTAAGTGCACAACCTTACAACCCCCAAGTAGCACGATCCTAGGGATCGCACCGCTGCCTCCTCACTGCCTCCTGGATGCCCCCGCCCTTTAAGGGGAAACAGGCCAGTGTCCACAGGCTGGGGCTGTAACCTGATAGATTTGTAAGTTTTTAAGGTGTTGTTGGACTTTTTGTTTTCACAAACAAACAACTATAATCTGTGGAATAACACAGGTAGTCCGATGATACGGTGGAACCTAGACACGTAGCCAAAGTGACAAAGCAGAGCTTAGCAGTCCTTTTTCCCTTGGAAAACTGAGCACCAAGCCTAGGGAATGAACCCAAAGATGAATGAATGGGCGATTAAACTATTTGTGCTGCAATAGATCTTGGGACAAAAAGCTTCTGGATCACACCCAATCTGTCCAGGTGCATGACTTGGCTGGACATATGATACAAACGTTTGCTGGGAAGACAAAAGCATAGGATGGATAGGCATGTTTGAACCTGAAAAACATCAGAAAAAATGTCCTACAGAAATATAGCTTACATTGGCAGGGTACACAGGAGCTGGAGAAACTGCAGGAAGAAGAGGGGGGGAAAGACTTGGCTTTGGGAGGAGACTCTTCTGATAAGTTAACACTGAATTCCACATGTAACATGTAGTGCAGTGTGAATCAGGACGGTTCTGGTTCAGATCTTGTCTCTGTCATAAACTCACCAGTGATCAAGGACAAGCCACTTCCTCTCTGCCCCACCTGCAATATGGGAATAATATTTACTTACAGGGCTGTTGTAAGGACAGCCTCAAGATAATACACGTGGAGTTCCCTGCACCTGATCAAGGGTGTCTTAGCAGATTTATCAAAATATATTTGAATTGATTGATCAATTGAAACTCCATATAAGCACATGACTAAAACAATAGCTGTGAAGAAAAAAGCACAACTTTGTTTTTAGATGCTTCATGTGTGTGTCACAGGAGATGCCAGTGTGGTATCCCCTCCTGTGTTCGGGAATTTTTAGAAAGTGCGGTGCCAATTAATCAGGGGGGTGCCTTTTTAGTTGTTTTAAAGGGATTTCAACCTCTCCCTTTAATCAATGAATTGATTAAATGTTGCTGTGCTAGATATAAGCACCATAGTGTATGTACAGTAGTTTCCATGACCAAAGGTGCTTGTATTATCACTGGGGGTGAGGAAGCACAAAACTAGGGTGGGAATGTCACTTGGGAAAGAAAAGTTTTTAGTCTCTGCCAAAAGGTCTCCAGGGAGGGCATGGTTCTCAGTGCAGCTGGCAGTTCCATCATGGCACAGCTAGAGAGAAGGCCTTCCCCCTGCATTCAGTCAGGGGTGGCATTTAAAGGAGAATCCTCTCAGATGACCTCAGGGGATAAGGTATATGGGAGAAAGTGGTTCCTCAGATACCCAGGCCCCAAGCTGTAAAGGGCTTTGAAGGGCAAAACCAGAACCTTCTGCATCTCCTAGTAGGAAGGGGAAGGAGCTATGCAAGGCATTGATGCCACACTCTGGTCACTAACCTGGAAACCATGTTCATCCCTATTCCCCACCCACCCCAGGATTCTAATGTTTCACCAGGCATTGCTCATACAAGCCCATTTTTGCATACAGATGGACTAGAAATTTATCTTTATATTTTAATTGAAAGCTGGGGCATTGAGGTTGCTTACTTCTGCACCCAATGTGGTACATCATGAAATTATGGAACATCATATCAAAGAATGATAACAGGTGAATGAAACCTCCTTCAGAATACTTCTAACCTCTTTATCATTCCTGTTGCCAACAAGAGAATGAGGCTGGCAGCAGGAAGAAAGGGTGACTGATTGAATTCTTTGACCGGATGCCCTTTTCCTATCTCAAAGATTAATTTTTGCAGTTCACTGCTTTTGTGGATGGCTGACATCAGTGCTTCTGTGCATGAATTAATTACCATTTCCTTTGACATAATGGAAAGGGGCTTGATAAGTTTTGTGTCCCCACTGTCAAAACCAGACTATGTGCTGGGTGTGGGGTGGCAGGAAGAGGGGAATCTATGACAAAGGCATCAACAAGTCAGAGCACTCCTGCAAGTAAATATAAGAGGTCAATGACTGATGACTAATTTCTTCAGACTGTACTCAGAAGGTGGGAAACAGAGGTGGGTGGGATAAAAGTCAACCTCAAAATCACAAAGCTGCAGGCTGCAATCCTTCCAAGGACACTTGTATAGGAACAAAGGTTGCAATCCTATCTACACTTACCAGGGAGTAAGCCACATTGGCTATAATGGGACTTCTAAGTAAACATGCATAGGATTAGGCTGTAAGTTCCACTGAACACAATGGGACTTACTTCCAAGTAAGCCTGGAAAAACTCATACGACATATCTCAAGGCTCATTAAAGTATGCAGAAGCTTAAACTGGTTGATCAATCAACTACCCAACTTCAGATGATGGATTGGGGGGAACCAATTTTAATCAGTGGGGCTGTGAGTTCAAATCACACAGGTTTGTTTTCTGCAATCATTTTTGGTTCTGGTGCAGTTTTGCATTAGGGAACAAAAAAGAAACAAAATGTTAACTTCAGCTTCCCATCTAGCAGTGATTGGTTGCTTCTAGTCATTGCATTCGAGTTCTTACAAGCCCTGCAATGTTTGAAAAAGGGATTTAAACAGTTAAAAGATGGATGGTCAATTCAGTGCAAATTAATCATTTGAGAGCCCTGCTCAAGGCAGGTCAGGCAGCAACAGGGCAAGAGGAATGAGTTCAACACAGGGTCATGTGACGTATGAGAAGATCAACACTGGTGGACCAAGTGCCCTGTCAGACAGCTGACCCACCAATACTACATCTGTAATGTTCTTGGGCTTATTCCCAATCATGCAGACAGACAATGAAGCACAACAGGCCTGGCCTATGTGAATGGAGTGCCCTAGAATATGCTCCCAGAATCCTCTGCAATGTAAGGAGTTTCTTGGCAGACCTGTCAACATAGAAACTGTTTTAGAAAGTCTTAAAATGTCCCTTTACAAAGCCACCGAAAGCCAGCTTCTAAAGGACCATCTAAATATAGGATGGCCTAAGTCAGAATTTACTAACAAGTAGTTGCAACATTCAAAATGCAATGCACGCCTTCCATCACTCACTTGGCACTTTTGACATTTCATGCCCTTCCATTTCAGATCTGCCACCGAAATGATGCTGCCCATGCCATCTTCTCCCAAGGACGCCAAATGCATTTTGCAAGGTGTTCTTAATTAAGTCTCATTAAGGTGTAAGGAAACATGATTGAAGCATGAAAGGCAAGCCCAGAAGCCCTTCTCACTCTTGGCAATGTTGTATAATTGCCCTTTTTACTGGGGGAAAAAAAACTAATTCAAACTCTTAGACCGCAGCTTCTGATAAAAGTCAAGGGCAGCAGCAAATGTTTAATATCTTTGCCAAAAACAAACAAACAAACCACAAAGCCAAATTCTAATTGCAGTTATTTGCAAGCCTGTTCAAGTACAGTAGTCCTGTCTCTCCATTTCATAGTGGTTTCAGCATTTGAGAAGGAGACCAGCCCAAGTTTTAACAATTGCTCAATCCTTTACAGTGAGAGAGAGAGAGAGAGAGAGAGACTGGCATTTAGCTAACATTTCATCTGGTAAATAAACCCCATGCTCAGGCCTAACAGGCCAGAAGAGAAAACCTGGCTCTGTGGCCTCTCTTCTCCAATAAGCACCCAGACAGGCAAGAGCTGTTTGAGCTGACAGGAGCCAGATTTTCACAGCAGTAACACTAAGGTGCATAGATTTGATCAGAACTGCTAATTCAAATTATTGGATAAACCTAAAAAACAAACTGAGATTCAGCCTGGTCTGTAAGAAGTTGATTTCAAGGTGAAAGGGAAGCCCAATTCTGTTATAACATTCTGACTTGATGCAGGACATACCACTGCCTCAATGAAACCCTTGATCTGCCAGTCAGAAGCTAGCCTGCTAGCAGCATCTTTTCCACTTGCCCCTCCATGTTTTCATATTTTGCATGGTACATCCATGGTACACTGATACTTGACATCTTGTAATGAACAGCACTCTGTAATCTCTGATACATACATACATACATACATACATACAACCTACCAAGGTATCCCAAATGTTGAGCCAAGACAAGCTAGCTTCTATAACCTACATCCATTAATCCCAGGCTTATGGTCTATCGATGCTCGCTAAAGCTAACAGGTCTCGTTCCGGTCACTGCCAGGAGAGGAGACTACTGTATACAGAAACTCCCTATGCCTGCCATCTGGAGTTCTTGGAAATGATAAAGGTGAGATATAATTTGCCGGTTTTCCACCATTCATTTTGCTTCTGATAGCAGGTGTGTAGGAATTTCCCCTTTACAGGCATGAACCAACCTAGGATTAAGGAAAGGAGAATTTGCCAGTGAAATGAACCAGCCAGGATCATTTCCGTGTTTTCAAAATCCCAGCTGTATTTACAAGAATACTTTCAACTTTCTGGACTGTTCTGTAATTTCCCCAACTCTTTCTGTAAGATAGGGAACACCAAAGAGACGCCCATCAGAAGATTGCTTGTGTTAATCACATCAAACAGGAACTTCCACTGGGGGATGCAGACAGTTGGCAGCTTGTAATGTCAGATGCAAGCAGCCTGTCTAGGTTTGTCTTTTGCCAAAGGACAATTATTGCTGGACCCAGCAGTGATATCGCTAATGAGCAGCTGCTGAGGAGTTGCTGGGACGTTCATGGAAAGGGAGGCCAACCAATTAAATACAGGCAAGCAGTGGCATTGCTAGGGTAGTGCGGGGGGGTGCGGTTTGAACCGGGTGACACACACGGGGGGGTGACACAAACCTGGGGGGGTGACACACTAAAATCGCAGTGGTTAGGAGTAACCCCATCATATTATATACCGTTGGATGTGGAATTTTGAGCGGAATGTAATGCAAAAAACCAGAGTGAAATATCTCCTTTCTATCAAACGTTATGGCCAAAAAACTGGAAAACAAAAATGCATGGATCTCTATGGAAAATGACAGTGAGACGCATCGCGCGTTTACTCACGAGTAGGTGAACCTGCCTTAGTCCTTCGGAAAGGGCAGGCTGAGAGGAATCCAACGATACCAGAATGGTCCTAATCCAATGAATGCAGCCCCCAAAAACACCTGAGAAGGAAGTCCCTCCCTCCAAGCAGATGAATGTATTGAGCCCTATGGAAAGTGAAACTAAGTCTCACAGTTGCGTTTACTGGTGAGTAAGCAACCATGCCTTGGCTGGTGGTCAGGCCAGGCAAAGGGGAATATGAGGCCACCAGAATGGTCCTGATCAGATGGAACTGGAGCTCAACAAATGCTCTAGAAGCCTTCCCCCCCCCCCCACTAAAAAGGATCAAAACAGAGACTTCAGCTGATAAGGTGAACCTTTCTGAGACTCACAAAGCCAGATGGATCCTGACAGTGCTCTGGTTTAAACAGAAGTTCTTAAATTGAACTGGGCACTGGGTAGGGCTGAAAACCTTACTGATTTTGGAGGGGGGTGTTATTGCAGGCAGGCTACAGAGGAAATTCACTTGGTGGACCAGGTTTGGCTTCTACTTATTTAATTATTTGTTTTACTTTATTTATACTTATTTATTTTAATTTGCCTGATGATGTTA
The DNA here is from genome assembly GCF_035046505.1 of Tiliqua scincoides. Lineage (NCBI taxonomy): Eukaryota > Metazoa > Chordata > Lepidosauria > Squamata > Scincidae > Tiliqua > Tiliqua scincoides. The sequence goes on from NC_089822.1 coordinate 123,546,481, forward strand.
CTTCCACCATGACTTCATTTCTGCTGGCTCTTGGACAGGCTGTCTTTCTAAAAAGTGGGTCCCAGTGTTAAAAGTTTGAGAACTGCTGCAATAAGATGTTAGTAAGTTGACACCTGGGGTGTGTTTGTGTGTGTGACACCACTAGTGACCAAAATCACTAAAATCACAGTTTGGAGGAATACCATCATGTTATATATCAATCAATGCATCATTTCATGCAGAATGTGTTCTATCTTTGTTCTATCAAAAGGTACAGCCAAAAAACCAGTGGGGGCGGAGTGATGTTACATCACCATGCCCACCACCTGGGGTGTTGCCCGGCCCACTGCATGGAGGATGACGCACTGGCATCTCGCACCGGGTGACGCGAACCCTAGTGACACCACTGCAGGCAAGTACATCAGCCGGAGAAAAAAAAGAAATGAAATCAGCACAATGTTTTGTGATAATAAGGAGGCAGAAAATAAACAGCAGCAGCACACAACTCACCACTCCTCAGGCTTGCAAAGGTGAGCATGAGAGCATCAAAGGGAAGCTTGCCACCTTTGGGAGGATGAGGGAACATGTGCCTTTAACAGCACCTATCATTTTATTTCCATGCTGGGACAATTAATTTCCACCTACTGAAAACACAAGAGCAGAAAAGTGAAAAAAAAAAGTTAGCAACTACATTAATGGTGTACATGCATTAGGAGTTCACTGTGGGCTGGGTTGCCAACTTTTCAGTGGGACTCTTTAGCTGTGCCTTTAAGCAGTAGCCTCCTCTGTACAAATCAACAGGGGATAACCTTTCTCTCCATATTGGAGAGGAAGCATATTACAGAGAGGCAGGAGGTCTGGCTCAGTTGGTAGAGCTGCCGCCTTGTATGCCTAAAGATCTGAGGCTGCCAGTTCGAAACAATCAGAAGTACCCGAGAACTGAAGACATGCTAATATACTGATGAGCTGACCCTCCGTGGCAGAGAGGAGTTGCCATCAAGACTAGAACTATTCAATTGTAAAAATCCTTACGGGGGTTTAGAACAGCCTGCCTATGTAAACCACCTTGGATTAAAGTCTGAGGAGAAATCTGATGACCAAAGAAAGGCGGTATCTGAATACCTGTATAAATAAATAATGTGAAAAAGTCACTTCTTAATTGCAGCAGGGCACCCTGCTATTAAAGACACAGCTGCAGGGCTTTAAAAACCTGCCAGGCCCCCACTGCAGGATGTGCTTCCCTCTGCTGTAGGGTTTGCAGTTAATCAGCACAGTTGTATATAGTGCAGTACTATTTATTACTTTGGAATAGTACTAAATAAATACTTTGGAATATTTATGGAATACTTTGGAATACTCATGAATACTTATACTTTGGAATATTTATACTTATATGTACTTTGGAATACTTATACTTTGGAATATTTATGGAATACTTTGGAATATTTATTCCAAATAAATACTTTGGAATATTTATGCCTTTGGAACTGCAACAGAAGGCGTCTATCTCTGGACCAGATCAGATGGAAAGCTCTTCAACCTCTCCAGACTGAGAGCAAAGTCCAAAGTCCAGCTGAAATGTCTGCGTGACTTCCTCTTTGCTGACGATGCAGCTGTCACTACCCACTCTGCCAAAGATCTCCAGCAGCTCATGGATCGTTTTAGCAAGGCCTGCCAAGATTTTGGACTGACGATCAGCTTGAAGAAAACACAGGTCATGGTTCAGGATGTGGACTCACCTCCCTGCATTACAATCTCTGCACATGAACTAGAGGTTGTCCATGACTTTGTGTACCTTGGCTCAACGATCTCCGACACTCTTTCTCTCGATACAGAGCTAAACAAACGCATCGGTAAAGCAGCTACCACATTTTCCAGACTCACAAAGAGAGTCTGGTCCAACAAGAAGCTGACGGAACGTACCAAGACCCAGGTCTACAGAGCTTGCGTCCTGAGTACACTTCTGTACTGCAGCGAGTCATGGACTCTTCGCTCACAACAGGAGAGGAAACTGAGCGCTTTCCACATGCGCTGCCTCCGACGCATCCTCAGCATCACCTGGCAGGACAAAGTTCCAAACAACACAGTCCTGGAACATGCTGGAATCCCTAGCATGTATGCACTGCTGAAACAGAGATGCCTGCGTTGGCTCGGTCATGTCGTGAGAATGGATGATGGCCGGATCCCAAAGGATCTCCTCTATGGAGAACTCATGCAAGGAAAGCGCCCTACAGGTAGACCACAGCTGCGATACAAGGACATCTGCAAGAGAGATCTGAAGGCCTTAGGAGTGGACTTCAACAGGTGGGAAACCCTGGCCTCTGAGCGGCCCGCTTGGAGGCAGGCTGTGCAGCATGGCCTTTCCCAGTTTGAAGAGACACTTGGCCAACAGTCTGAGGCAAAGAGGCAAAGAAGGAAGGCCCATAGCCAGGGAGACAGACCAGGGACAGACTGCACTTGTTCCCGGTGTGGAAGGGATTGTCACTCCCGAATTGGCCTTTTCAGCCACAATAGACGCTGTTCCAGAACCACCTTTCAGAGCGCGATACCATAGTCTTTCGAGACTGAAGGTTGCCAACAACTATTTATTAGTACTGAAAGATTAGCAGGAGTTGGTGGCTATAGGTAGTAACTCCATGGTTTTTAGCGGCCTGTATGACGGTTAGAAATTAACAGGTGAAACATTTTTTAGCTTTGAGATGCGGTGATGGTGCTTTAGGAAAAGATCAGCTGGTGATTTAAGAACATAGGATGAGACCTGCTGGAGCAGACTGAAGGTTTATTTAGTCCAGCATCCTGTATTCCATACTACTCAGCCACAGGCAACACATCTAGTGTGTTTACCATCAAAGGTCTTGCTTTTCATGCAGCCCAATAAAGACATGAAGATGCTTGACCCTGAGTCAGACCATCTAGCCTAGTGCTATCTCCTCTGGCTGGGCATGATTCTCCAGGTCTCACCCAAGCTTGGATAACTGACATTGCCAGGGATTGAACTTGAGACCTCCTAGAGACAAAGCAAGTGCTCTGCCAGTGACAATGGCCCTTTCCCCATGCCTGGCCACAATCTGTCATGTGGATGGACAGGGCACAGAAAGTCTCCATCCCAAAGGCAGGCGGTTGTCCTCTACTAAGGCTCCCACCCTTTTAATGCTTAAAGAAAGGCACTACGCAGGAGTAAGCCCCATTGTGTTCAATGGGCTGATCCGCAGGAAAGTGTTATAGCAGTGTTCTCAAACTTGTAGCACTGGGACCCACTTTTTAGAATTAGAATGTCAGGACCTACCAGAAGTGATGTCATGGTCAGAAGTGATATCATCAGGCAGGAAAATGTTTGGAAATGGAAAAGGTGCAAAAGAGAGCGACTAAGATGATTACGGGGCTGGGGCATCTTCCTTATGAGGAAAGGCTACGGCGTTTGGGCCTCTTCAGCCTAGAAAAGAGACGCCTGAGGGGGGACATGATTGAGACATACAAAATTATGCAGGGGATGGACAGAGTGGATAGAGAGAAGCTCTTTACACTCTCACATAACACCAGAACCAGGGGACATCCGCTAAAATTGAGTGTTGGGAGGTTTAGGACAGACAAAAGAAAATATTTCTTTACTCAGCTTGTGGTCAGTCTGTGGAACTCCTTGCCAGAGGATGTGGTGCTGGCGTCTAGCCTAGACGCCTTTAAAAGGGGATTGGACAAGTTTCTAGAGGAAAAATCCATTATGGGGTACAAGCCATGATGTGTATGCGCAACCTCCTGATTTTAGAAGTGGGCTATGTCAGAAGGCCAGATGCAGGGGAGGGCACCAGGATGAGGTTATCTGGTGTGCTCCCTGGGGCATTTGGTGGGCCGCTGTGAGATACAGGAAGCTGGACTAGATGGGCCTATGGCCTGATCCAGTGGGGCTGTTCTTATGTTTAACAATCCTAGGCTGCAATCCTACCTACACTTACCGAGGAGTAAGTCTCCTTTACTTTCATTATTAAAAGCATATACATAATTGTCTGTTAAAAGGTCAGGTGTGTAATTTCCCCAAATGCATATACCATAGTAACATCAAGTCTAGTATATTAATAATAAAATATTGAAATGAATGGCCTGAAATTGGCTCATGACCCACAAACACTGGTTATAGGATTTCAGGCGGGAAAGGAGGTTGAAACTTAGGGATATTTTATTTTTCACATTTTAATGCTGCCCTTCCTCCAAGGAGCTCAAGTTGGTGTACATAGTTCCTCCCCTTCTTTTGTCCTCACAACTACCCTGTGAGGTAGGTGAGGCTAAGAGATAGTGACTGATGCAAGGTCATCCAGTAAGCTTCATGGCTAAATGAGGATTTGAACCTGGATCTATCAGGTCTAAGTTCAACATCAACAGAATAACTGTGGAGGCCATAACTGAAGACAGCTCCATATGCACCTGAAGGATCACCTGCTCCCAAGACAATCTGCTCAGCGATTAAGTTCTTCTTCAAAGGCCCTACTCACAGTGCTATCATGGACAGCAACAACAGCAGGGCTGTCTTAATCATGGAACCTTGCTTATGGAACTCCCAGCCTATCCCCATTTACAGTTATTTTAAGAAAACAACAGACAAAACTGCTCTCTATCTTAATTTTGAATAGGATTTTATCCTTACTGCACCAGGTCCTGTTGGCTGTTGTTTTTTCTGTTTTAATGTTGAAATGTTTTCTTTTTCTTTTTTTAATCTGGTTACCGTTCTTGGGAATGGTTGTGATTGCAAATCAAGTTGATAGTTTAAACCAAGAAATATATAAATAACGATTATTTGCTGCCAGGTGTTGTCTTATAAGAATAGCACAGAGGGACAGAAAAAACCGGAATGACCTCGACACAGGGAAAACAGTGATAAGAGTTTGCGGCTGGCTACAATCTTCGTCTGAAGACTCTGCGGCACGTGACAGACAATTAATTGTAAGTTATTCCAACTGAAAACAAAGTGATAGAAGTATCATGGGACAGAAGAGGACCTACCTTCAGGAGGGTGAGGAGGGAGAAAAGTTATTACCAGCAAGCAAACAATCCAAGCTTGATGATTTCTTTATACCAGCAAAGTCGCCATTAAAGAAGCAGAACAGCTTTGACCATATGGAGGCTGTTCTCACAGAGACTCTGGGCTCTTTAAGGCAAACTTCCCCTAATGTTACCCAGGTGGCTAGTTGCTTATCAAGCGTTAATAAACTTAGGGAAAATAAGGATATTGATTTTTTAATACACCAGTCTTTCCTCATGGCTGAGATACTTCAGGTAATAACTACTCAGCTTGAGTGTATTACAAACTTGCTCCAGGGGAAGAATAAAAACATTGAGCCAGACAACTTGTTGAAACCTTCGGTGTGTGATAGGGAGAGCAGATCTACAAATAGAAGGGTTTCTCCCGATGTGCAGCCAGATGGTAACATCTTACAGACAGCTTCTGGAAAAGACTCTGTCACTCTTATTTATGATACAAAGAGCCTAGCCATCAATATCTCCCCCTTTAGGGGGAAACACATTGATTGGTCCACCAAATGGAGGGCTAGACAACATCTTGCATTTCTTCTGAGGAAGGCTCCTTCAGTGATAGATCTCCAGAAGCTGGAAAGACTGCCCAGCATGGGAAGCCAGGAGTGTTTTCTCCTTTACTTTCACACGAATAGTGTTCCAAGGTTGCTTTTTGTGCACGCTCCTGAGTTAATTGGCTTTGGGATCAGGCTGCAACGACACTTTTATGATTCCTCATTGCAAAAGTTGCTCTTCCAAATTTCAAGAGGAAAGAAGAAGGCCATAAAGAGGCAACTGAAAATCCAAGGTGGACTTCAAATGAGAATAACGATTATGGAAGCTGCTTACCAGAGTTTAAATATAGGAAGTGGAACTTGCACCTGAAGGAGTTCCAGCCAATTACAAAAAGAGCTTCACTTCCTCCTGGCCAATGGAATGGTGGTTGTACAAGAACTGAGACAAAACAGTTGCCTCCTATGGCTACTTCTCTCCAGGCAGAGCAATACGGACTCTATTGGTGCAACAGCCTGGATCTTACAGCCCTCTGAACCTTTTGGCTATGGGGATCTAAAGGGCCAAAACAGCATGCTCAATTCCCAAAAACAGAGCAGTAGTCATGCCTAAACAGCAGGTGCTGGAAGTTCTATCCCAACCCTGTCAGTCAGACTAACATGATTCTAATGCCTGCACAATCATGGTGGCCCATTAAGATCTCTGACTTTTTTGAGATGATAATCATTCAAGATGAGGCCTGCTAAGACACAAAGGACAGCAGCTTCTGTTCAAACCCTCAGCCTGCAATTGCTCCCCCTGCAATCAGAGCCAGAGCACACAGATGCTTTCATGGAATTGCCATTTGTGCTGGGTGATCTTCATGGCTCTATAGATTAGATTATCCTGGTTGCACTGGGATTTTCCTCCAAGTGGCAGTATCTCTAAAGATTTCATAAAGCTTGTGAAATAATGGAGCTTAATCCAGAGATATTAAGATATGAGGAGCAATATTGACACAGCAGACATCAGGAGGATTCAAACAATGTCTGTTTTGCTTGGCCTTCTCAGGCAGATTCTTGGCAGGGAGAAAAAATTTTGTGTTGTGGGGGTAGTAAAGGGAGGCAGAGAAGGGCTGGTTGCTGCAGAGAAGGGCTGGTTGCTGCAGACACACCCGTCTTTCTTTCATCTACTTAACAAGAAAGTTAAAATTAAGATTAAGATGCTGTTGTGAACCTAAAACGAAATTAAGATGCTATTGTGAACTGGAAACTGACAGGAGTGGGACTTTTGCTGCAGACCACCTTGTCTGCATGAAGCTTAAGGTTCTTCAAGTGGGTTTTCTTAAGGAGACCTTATTCAACCATCACCTCTCGTGTAGGCAGGGTTCACACCCATATTTTTGAGTAATGTGAACTTCCCTTGGCCTGATTCAGAATGGGCATGAGTAAAATGAATTATTTGCAAGAGAAGTCAATGGACATGAAAAACTTGTCCCAACTTGATTCCAGTTCAAGGGAATGGGGCTCATTCCCCATTCCCTTGAACTGGGAATGGGGCTCAAGGGGCTCAAGGATGACATAGAGAGCATGACAGCATCCAGTGGCCTCCCTGCCACCAATATCTGTTGCCAGTCCTCTCACCACTAATTCCCTTTTACTCCAAAGTTACCAAGGCAAAGACTTGTGGTAGGATGTAAGGCTCCCTGCAACATAGACCTGGATGCTGCAGAAGATATATGCACAGTAGCATCAAATTGGTTCCAGGAACAATGTAATTTCCAATTCAGGAGTGAATATGTTTTGTATAAAATGAAATGCAGTATATCATATTAGCATAAGGCAGGTGCAATATATATATAATTCTCCTGATTACATCACCACTTGTACTGTATAAGAAGTCTCAGAAGCTCATCTACACCCTTATATGTATGGTGTAGGAGATGAGCGCTATCTTTGAAACAGTTTTATTAGGAGGCAAATTGAGAAATTTGCCTAGGGGCATATGCTAATATCTAGGCCATATCTGACATGATATGATAATATCTAGATATCTACTGTAATATCTAGGCCAGTGGTTTTCAACTTTTTTCATCTCCTGGTACACTGACAAGGTACTAAAATTGTGAAGGCACACCATCAGTTTTTTTACAATTGACAAGGCACACCGGGCTGTTGATGGGGAGCTGACATCCCCAAAAGGCCCTATTAACAAATGACCCTCCCCCAAACTCTCACAGCACACCTGCAGACTATTTGCGGCACACCAGTGTGCCACGGCACAGTGGTTGAAAATGGCTGATCTAGGCCATCATCTTTCTCAAGGGCTGTCAGAGAAACAGCAAGCAGCTCACATTACACTGAGGCAAAAATCCTAGGCAAACTTGCCTGAGTGTTGATGAGTCTTGGTGAACACCGTGGGACTTGGTTCTGAGCAAACATGCATAGGCTAGCACTCTAATATACCTTGTATATTTTACCAAGGATATTTTTAATTCAATTTTTTAATGCTTCTCCATTTGTTCACACTTTGCAACCCACTCCAACAAATAAATTCAAAGTCAGAATAAGCAATGAGAGAAGAAAATGTTCTAAAGAAGAGATGTAAAGTTGGTGTGTGTGTGTGTGTGTGTGTGTGTGTGTGTGTGATCTTAGCGGAGCGTTGCTATAGAGGTGCCATGACAAACTCATGCATTTCAAAATTTACCACTACACCACTGAAACTAGGAGCTCATTCAGACCAATTTTTCTTTACAAAATAAATGTTCTGTAACAGGTCTCAAACAGGGTTCCTTTTTTTGAATCTCATTTTTCCTTTATAACTCTTTTAGAATGGGGATCTCTTACCTTTTCAAGTGCAGAAGTTCTCTGGCCAGCTCCCTCCTGGGGGCCTCCATTGGATTTATTCACACTGTCTCCCCCTCAGTTCTAAGCTAGTTTCTGCACCCCTAAACATGCTATTTATAAAAACAATAAAATAAAAAGGAAAGCTGCAGGGTTAACAGGTTCATTTCACGTTATATCTAGTTTACCATTTAGGGCACAATCCTAGGTTGCCCTTGGGCCAGCGCAAGTCCCTTGCACCAGCCCAGGAGGGTTGCAAATGTGCCATAAGCCAAGTTTGAGCCTCCTCGAGTGTCAGCTGGGCCGGCGTGCTAATTCATCCTCCACACTGATGGAGGAACAAAGCCTCGTGTCGGCTGACCTTGGCTGACACAAGGCTCTGAGGTGAGCAGGGAGGAGGTGGGAGGGAGCCATTCCGGGGCAGGGGGAGGGCGGGTGGGCGGTGGTCCTGGGGTGAGTGAGTGGGGAGTGGAGGGGGGGCTGGGACCTGGCAATTATGCCAGATCCCAACCTCACTCCCCAAGCAGCACAGAGTGGCTTCAAGCTCCGCTCTCCTCAGACTTGTGCCACCTCAGGAGATGGCGCAAGTCCGAGGAGACCCATAGGGGCTGCAGTGGCTTGCCTGGGAGTAAGGGGAAGAGTTTCCCTTTACCTTCAGCTGAGCCTCTTTTCAGCCTTATCTTGCACGGGATACTGCACAAGCCTCCTGGTCTGCCTGTTCCAGAGCAAGATAGGATTGCGCTGTTAGTTGTCTTACACTGTCTCAAAAACAATAATGAAATTCTGACCATCAGCATGCTTATGAAATGTAATTTATGAAAGGCAGGTGATCAACAAACAAAAATGTTTGGAGAAGCAGAGAACCCTAGCACCTATCAGTTACTCATAGCCCACTGTGGCGCACAGCCTACAGTGTTCAGCACAAATTCTAACCAACTTTCCCACACTGACATAGCTGAGCCAATGGGGTATGTGCATAACCCTGCAGTTGGGGGGGGCAGTCACAGAGGTCTCCTCAAAGTAAGGGAATGTTTGTTCCCTTACCTCGGAGCTGCATTGCCCTTACCTTCTTGCTGGAAAGTTGGTTAGGATTACACCCTTAATCCCACTACCGTAAGCTTTCTTGCTTTCACAAGAAAGGGTCTTCACCTTTGCATAAAGTTGTCACTCGGGGAAGCCCCATCAGAATTGTTTTCTCCTATTTCAAAAGGGTAGCCTTGACCAAGATAGCATGTCTACAGCAACTGCCAACAAGTTTTGACTTTGCTTAGTGTCATAATTACCCCCAAGGATCCTGGATATTGTACTCAAGGCCATCCCACGACCTTCTGGTGCTTGATACAAATTATTTAATACCCTTTTACCTGGTTATGTGCCACCTTCTGCCTTTCTCACTCTTCAACTCCCTAGCCCAGGGGTGCCCAAACCCTGGCCCTGGGGCCACTTGTGGCCTTCAAGGCCTCTGAATGTGGCCCTCAGGGAGCCCCCAGTCTCCAATGAGCCTCTGGCCCTCTGGAGTTTTTGTTGGAGCCCACACTGGCCCAACACAACTGCTCTCAGCGTGAGGGCAACTGTTTGACCTCTCGTGTGAGCTGTGGGATGAGGGCTCCCTCCCCTGCTTGTTGTTTCACGTCTGTGATGCAGTAGCAGCAGCAAAGGAAAGGCCAGCCTTGCTTTGTGCAAGGCCTTTTATAGGCCTTGAGCTATTGCAAGACCTTCATTCATTCATATAAGTTCCATCTTCAATATATTCATTTACGTAAACTTATGTAAATTTATTCAAATTTTAAATGTAAATTAGTTCTTTTTCCCCCCGGCCCCCGACACAGTGTCAAAGAGACCATGTGGCCCTCCTGCCAAAAACTTTGGACACCCCTGCCCTAGCCTACCACTCTTCTCTCCTCCACACTTCCTTTTCTGTCTCCTTCCTTTGCCAAACCAGGGGCTGGGAGGAGGAGGAGCTATAAGGAGGAGGAGCTATAAGGCACTTTTGCGACACTGCAGGAGGAGGTAAGGCCAGCACACAAATGTGCGTCAGCCTTTGGAGGCCGAATTCAGCCTATGGTGTACCAGCGCTTAGTAAGTTTGAGCCAGCCTGCCTCAGTCAGTACAGGGTTCTGGGAAGGGTAGGGGAAGGTAGTCTGTGGGCATTCTGGGGCAGGAGGAGGGCAGGCAGTGGGCAGACTGGGCCCAGGAGGGGGGTGGAGCCAGGATCTGGCACTTAGGCTGAATCCTAACCCCCCTCTTAGGCAGCAGAGCCTAGTGCTGGGCTGCTCAGATCTGTGCCAGCTCTTTAGGTGATACAGATCCAGGCTGCATGGCTGCTGCCATGTAAGCCGGGGTAAGAGGAACTGCTTCCCCTTGCTCTAGGTTACACCACAGCCAGCCCCAACCCTGCACTCGATACAGCTCAGGCCAGCTGGCCTTCCTCTTCCAGCACAGGGTAGGATTGGACTATAAGCAGAATAACCCAAGCCCTAGGGTGAACCAATGAACAGTTGTATATTTTAGGAAGTGCAGCTTGTTATATCAGTCAACAGCAGGAGTAAGAAGTTTTGTGCCTACTCAAATCCCCCCTTTCTGCACAGTTATTGAAAGTGCAGGAGGTTTGTCCTTTCATTGCAGGGAAGGGCTGACTAGTTTTGCAGCAGTCAACCTTTTTCCAAATGATATTAGAAACACTTTAAACTGACAAAGAAAGAGTTCATACTCGGATATGAAAATAATAATAACTGGGTATTTATATACCACCTTTCTGATCATCGGATTACTCCTCTGACTTTATTCAAGGCGGTTTACATAGGCAGGCTGTTTCTAAATCCCTCAAGGGGATTTTTACAATCAAAGAAAAGTTCTTTCTTTCAAGAACAACACAACGTTTCAGATGGATCTTCCTGGTCTGGTCTCACTTCTGGCCGCCAGTTGCCTCCCACGCAGGCTGACAAGCAGCTCCTTCATCTCTCACATGAAGGGCAGCCAAGACACGTCTTCGCTCACACTGAAGAGCAGATGGAATAACTCAGTTCGGCTTGTCAGCTGCTTCAAGGTCTTGCAGTTCAGGGAGCTGCCAGTGGCCTCGAACTGGCGACCTTCCGATGTTATCTTCGGGCTAATGAACCCTCTGTCCTCTAGACCAGACCTCCTGCATAGCTAATATGTGTTAAGTTAGCCAGAGAATACAGTCTTGTCTAAGAATAGCAAAAGTGCTTTGCTGGACTAGAACAACATTCATCTCACCCAGCATTCTTTGAGAGACAAAGATTCTGCTACCGGATCACCCCTAACCATGTGCTTGCTGACACTCTGAAAGAACTCTAAAGGACTGGCATGGATGGACTTCCCTTTGCAGAAACCAGGCTGATTCTTTCTCAGTGTGGCTTGATCTTCAGTATATGTAATAAATTTTAACTTTCACAATGCTTTTCTACAGATTTACCCAGGCCACACATGTAATTTCCAGTTTCCTCTCTGAATCCGTTTTTAAATGGTGGCTACCGTACAGTTGTCTCAAAAGCCTTTATTGAAAAACTATTTTGTTGGAAGATCAATAATTTCACGTTTGAGTTGTTGAACAACACTTGAGTGCAGGCCATCTGGACTCAACGGCTTGTTAATTTTTAATTTGTCAGTTATGCCTAGAACTTCATCTCCTGTCACTCCCTATTCTCCTGAAGCAGTAATAAATAATGAACTCCAACTGATTTGCTTGCTTTTAATAGTACCCAAATGACATTCCCATTTCCTGACCAGCTGGTTCTGCTGTAATCCCATGAGTAATACATGGCTGGTTTGTTTTCCATAGGTAACTCATTCATTTGCTTAAACAAAAGCAAACGCAAAAGAGGCTGGAAAACATGCATTGTTAACAGTTCAGCCTCCAGCTTGGGCAAAGACTGTTTACCTAGTCTCTGCCTCACCCAGCCAGCACTTTGCTTAACTGAGACAGTCTATCATTCATGTCTCTAGACAGGTTGCTCAATGGATTCAATATCTAATCCATCAAAAGGCACCATGAAGTAACAGTTGTGAGGCATCTCAGAATGTCGATCTTTCAACAGCACAGCCTGAGGTTTACTGCTGCATTATCAATACTCTTTTCCAAAGTGATTTTGAGGCTTTGTGTGTGTGTTTTAAGAACATTCAGTGTGTTTTGTGTATGATGAAATGACATCTAGAGCATTTCATTATACAAATGAAAGACCAATATTGTTGCAAAATGTATGGCACCAGTTTACAGGGCTGAAACTGAGAGATGCTCTGAATCTTCAGGGCTTTTCCTGTATCAGGATGTCCTTATAGCTACCAATTCAGCCAGGAATGGCACCATATCAGGGCTGACTCTATCCTCTGTATCAGTGTTAACTTTAAAGTCATAAATAGGCATACATTTATAAGAAATTCTTTATCTGATATAGAAGATTTTTTTCAGACATGATCAGGCTAGGGATGGGAAGGGAAGGGACATGCAAGATCAGTAGCTCTCAGATCTGTTATTAAAAGTCAGCTTGTGGTATCTGACACAGCGAGATGAGAAGTAACTTATGGCTAGGATATATGGCTGGAACATATATAGGGAAGCAATTCCTCCAAAATACAGATAAGAAGAATCCTACTGGATCAGACGAAGGGTTCATTAAGTCCAGCATCTTCCTTCCCACGGTGACTTATCTGATACCTCCTAGAAGCTTTTTGCTCCATGTTTAGGCTCCTGCAAATGACTGAATTCTCACATATACAGCGTTAAATGACCATTAGGCACTCATCATGATCATTGCAATGTATGTTCATTGCTGTGGCTAAGCACATGAAACACTGAAACTACCAGCTATCTTAGGCGGGCAGCAATCAGACAAGGAATGCTCTGTACTGCCTCTTTAAATGCCAAACCCAGAAGGTCTCAGGATGAGAGAGGCCATGTGAGAGAACTGGGGAAACAGTACCAGTTTTGTAGCAGAAACCTGTGTGAGTGTGCGAAACCTTGTATGAGTTCCTCAGGAGCCTGAAGAGTCCTGACCAAAATGAACTAGAGAGAGAGAGACTCTTTCAGATAAGCGGCACTTGATTTTTTCACCAATCTACATGGTGGACTTTTTCAGTGAGATGTAAGAAATAAATAGATAAGTTATTATATGAAATCTAGGGTTTGATCCTGTTCCATTTCCATAGCACAGAGCTCCCAAGTGTCTGTGTGAACGACTGCTTGCACACTCTTGCACATCCATGCTCTGCCTCCCTGACCCCACCCAGCCTCTGTGTGCAACCCTGCCTGTTGTGTGAGATGCCTGTCTTACCTTAGTGTGAGATGCAAGAAAAGTACTAATGCATGCTAACATGGCAATCCCAAATCTACTTCCTAGGGAGTAAGGTTCATTTCAAACAATGACATTTACTTATGAGTAAATTAGCATAGTATTGCACCATAAAGGTTAGTAATATATGTGACTATCTTTTGATCTGTGACTATTGATACTACTGTATTTTGTGTGGCTGTGCTTTTTATAGGCAGGTTCTTTGAGAGGAATCTTATCAGGGAGGACAAAGTTTCTTTTGGGTCCTTTCCCTTCTCCACTGGAACATAATTTCATATGATTGGATCATAATTTATATGAATTATGATATATAAACCTATGTAGACTTACGCAAAATGTGAATGCTAGTCTTCACCCAACATATGCAAACATTTTTTGAGATTCTAGGAAATTTCTGGCTCCCCTCCTTTGGCTCCCAGGTCTCCTTTTTGACTCTGGACCCAGCTATGATTGTAACCCCCACACCTCTGTGTCATGGGCCCTGGTGAGATCAGAAATTGTAAGATCCCAGGAAATTTTAGGGCCCCGCTGTTGGCTCCTGTGCCCCCTTTTTGACCCTGGGCCCAGTTACAATTTTGTAGAATCATAGAGTTGGAAAATAACTACAAGGTCATCTAGTCCAACCCCTGCAGTTTACCACCATACTCATGGGCACTGTTTACAGGGATGGGATTTGTGTCCCAGGCAATAGGCTGCAATCCTAACCAACTTTCCAGCACTAACATAAGGGCAACGCATCTCCGAGGTAAGGAAACAAACATTGCCTTACCTTGAGGAGGCCTCTGTGACTGCCTCCCAACTGCAGGATGCAGCACATGCCCCACTAGCACAGCTATGCTGGTGCTGGAAAGTTGGTTAGGATTGTACCCTTAGAAACATAGGAAACTGTTGTATAAAGTCAGACTATTGGACCATTCAGCTCAGAATTATCAGTACCAACTGAGTCTCCGGATGTTCCAGGTCATGAGGTCCTGTGAGATGGATGCTTTGAATATTGGGCTAGCTTATGCAGGGGAGCAGAAGAGGACTTCCAACATGCCCCAACCCGGCTGCTTTTCAAGAAACAGGCAGGGAAGAAGAAGGTCAAGTGATGATAAGGGGAACAGGCCACTACAGAATTGGTCCAGCACCACCACCATGCCCACCTAGCCTCCTCTTCACATCTGGTCAGAGAGACAAGGCAGGGGGTGGGCTTTCAGGCACCATTTCACAGGGTGGACTTGAGGGTTTCAGGCAGGAGCCTTTCCTACCCAGAAATGCAAGGCATTGCTCTGCTGCTGACCCTTGACTAGGCCTTACACTGGCATTTAGCAAAACAACAAGAGCAAGTTAAGTCCAACAATACTTTATTGACTGATTGATTTGATACTTCAGCTTTGGGTCCCTAACAAGACCACAGAAGAATGGAACACCTTACACACACCCCTCTCCCGTCTGCATGGAATCCTGGTTTCTCATTCGGTTGACATTGTGTATGTTCTCTGAGCAATTTTCTTTGCTCCCCACTCCCTAAGAAAGGAACTCTACAGACCAGAAGGGCTGTTTCCTCTTCACATGGAGTTCAGCCAGCATAAACTAATCTTGAACTAAGCATCCGATTTTAGCAAAACAAATATTCTCCTGGGAAACCACCCTTGGTCACCTCCCCCCCCTTGCATGCTGGCTACACCTAAGGGAGGAATTCAGGCAGTTTTCAAAGATCTCAGACTATTGCCCCCTTTAAATAAATTCCAGTTACGTGGAAGGTATGCAGGTAAGCTTTATGGAATGGAAATTGTGAATGGGCTAGCAAGCCCGGATAGGCAGCTTGTGGATTGAGGAGCCCTTCTTCAGTTCTCCATTGCTTTTGGACTTGCAATATACAGCGCATCAAATAGTCACAAAGTGCAGTCACCACAGTGCTGTCAGTGGATGGAAAATGTTATGATATATATCTTGTATCCCCACCAAGTTCTTACCGCCCTGATGCAACTATCCAATGATTAACATCTGAACTGATAGCCACCAATGGTTGGCACATGACATATAAAGTGATGGGAACAAGACAGTACAAGCTGGAGCCTGGATCTCCTCACATATGTGACACAGTGAGGGTGATATTGATAAGGGCTCACTTGGTATAATGGAACAAGGAATGTGTCAATATAAGCTTCTCAAAAAGAACAATAGATCTGAAAACCATTTATTTATCTATCTATCACATTTTATACCAAGCTTCTTCCAAGGAGCTCAGGGTGGTATACATGGTTCCTTCCATCCTTTTGTCCTCACAACCATTGTTCTCAATAGTGGATGAAGAAGGCAAGGGAGAGTCTCCATCTTTGCTATTTTATCATTGAGATAGGTGAGGCTGACTGAGAGTGACTGGCCCAAGGTCACCAAGGAATCTTCATGGCTGAGTCGGGATTTGAACCTGAATCTTCCTGGTCTAAGTCCAACTCCCAGTGTGTAAAGAGTTGGGTTTTTTAAAAAAACCATTAAAAAGCCATATTCAAAACCAGTACACTGTAGCTAAAACTGAGAGCTGGAAAGAACTAAAGGTAGGGATAACTAATAGCAAAGAAGGATTCTCTCCCTTGCCGCCTTCAACCACTATGGAGACAACAATATTCATTCCATGTTCCCTTGAAAAGCTTTGAGCTTGTATTTCTACAACACAAACCTTCCTTCCTCCACCTCCCCACCCTCCCAAAGTGAACCCATTTTTGAAATTTAGGAGAGATACAAAGGGCAGAACTAGAGTTAAAAGAAACAACTGACTGGCTGGCAACCTTCAGTCTCGAAAGACTATGGTATAAGCCTACAGCACCTGGTATTCCCAGGCGGTCTCCCATCCAAGTACTAACCAGGCCTGACGCTACTTAGCTTCCAAGATCAGACGAGATCGGGCATGTGCAGGGTAACAGTTAAGATAGCAGCCCTGTGCCTGTTTCTTCTTTCCTCCCTCATGACAATGTGATTTAATGTGACACATTAAGTAAGTAAAGACAGGGCCTAGGAGAGGGGGGTAATTTGTACCCGGGCCCAGGGTCAGAAAGGAGGTCCAGGAGCCAAAGAAGGGGGCCCAGAAATTTCCTGGGATCTTACATTTTCCAATCTCACCCAGACACTGCCCATGTAGAATGCTGGGGGCATTGCCGTGGGCACATGGTAGCGACTACTGCCACAAGGCCCAGGAATGCATACATTCCTTAACAGTGTCGTCTTGGAGGAAACTGACCTGCTACAGTAGAATGACTGCAGCTGCTGCAGAAGTCAGTTTTGGTGTACATATGACACTCTTCATTCTACTGTGAGCCTAAAAACAATGATACTAATTTTCTATATTTGAAAGATTTTAGAGAGACTTAGGAGCATGTTCTGTATTACTGTAATCTAGCTGCCAACTCTGGGCAGGCAGGTAGACCTGAGCTCTGCATTGGGAAGACTGGTAGAACTGGTCTCCAAAGACTATTCCGGCTGTTGCCACTTTCCCCCTGCCTGTTTTGCCCCATTCTGCCCACCCCCATTGCCACCCCCACTCTATTTCACCCCCTCCCTCTTTGAGAAGGGGTCCAAAAGAAACTTTGTACTCCTGATAAAATTCCTCTCAGAGGCCCCGAGTAAAGACGTGACATAATGTGACAACATGATACTTTGAGTTCCCCTCCCCAGCCAACCACACTCTGGACAGATTGTTTTTTGTTTTGTTTTTTCCAGCTTGGGAAGGATTGTGCAGTAGGCGGGAGCCTGCAGTGATTTGAGGTTGGGGCACCCATGGAGTTAGGAATGTTCAGGCCAAAGAAGCAGCATTTGAGAAAGAGCAGGGCTTCCACACCCATAACAAAATTAGCAACAGCATCAAAGTCCTTGTGGGGTGAGGTACTGCAATACCAATGAATAAACATTTCAAAAAGACAAAGCTAGAGATTAATCTCAATTGCACCAATGTACCTTGGACCACAGAAAGGAGGCTAGAAAGGGCAAGGCTGCCACCTACTCCTGTGAATTATTTGTGAATTGTTTTGCCAGGTTAATTAGAGGTGACAGATTAATTAAAAGAACTGAGTTCTCATGTCTTTAAGAGTTGTACTGAAAGGCAATGTTTGTGATGCAGTAAATCATCATAGCAGTGCAACAAACTACACCTGGAGAAACTCTTCTTTCTCTAGGCTAGCCAGTATTGCAGGCACAGGAGCCTTGTTTTCCACAAGTTCTTGCAAGATGTCAAAGTCTGGGCTTAAGCCAAGAACTTCACAAGCAGGACTTGACTGACAATGCACTCCTATATACGGTTACAGAGAAGTACATCCCACTGTGTTCAGTGGCATTACAGTCAGGTAAGGGTATACAGCAGGGCTTTTCACACTGGCATCGCGATGCCCCAGCCAGCAGGCCCTGGCTTCTTTCCCCTTAGGGGGCGAGGGCAGGGGGGAAGCAGTGACTCAATCCCCAGGATTGCATCGGTAAAGGGGGCTGCAGGGAACTGGCATGTACTCACCACTCCCTGCAGCAGCCTCCCAGGGGTGCGGGGAGCCCTGTGTGAAACTGGAAATGGAGCATGATTGCTACGCTTTCACTTTTAAGTTTCAGGGAGCCCTGCAGACGCTTCTGCAGGGCTCTCTGCACCCCCAGGAGGCTGCTGCAGGGACTGGTGAGTACATGCCAGTCCCTGCAGCCCCCTTAGCGACACAATCCTGGGGGTCACGTCGCTGCCTTCCCCCCGCCTCCATTGCCTCCCCCCCTTCCCTGCAAGGACTTACTGTGGTTCTCAAACTCCCTGCGAGTTTGAGGACCGCAGGTATATAGAATTATGGCCTTGGTTGACTTGGGACTGCATGGGCTCATGTCTCATAACCTTCTTTAAACACAGAAGGAAGTAGGAGCTTGCACTGTGTAACACTGGCATTTGTGATTGGCAGACAGTATCAAGAGATTGATCAGGCTTGGTATTAGTGCTACTAGTGCCTGTCCTCCTGCCTTTACCAGATCAATGGAGCAATCACTTCTGCTCCTCTGCTTTCTGGCCACAGGGTTGGAGAAGCCATGTTCCAGGTCTGTCTTCAGAGATGGCCGCTAACAGTTCCAAGTTGACACAGTGGCTCTCACACTCTGACTCTGTGAAATAGTTGGGAAAATAAAAGCATCAGACCAGTTAGATGTGTTGGTCCCTCTCTCATTCACAAGTTTCACCCAGTCTCGTCACACCCACCCACGGCAGCATACGCAAGGCAAAGCAGAGAGAAATGCAAATTTGTAGCATCATCATTCAATCTCGATAAGGCAGCTGCCAGCATCAGGCTCATTGTGCTGATTCAGTATCAGCAGAATTAACAGCTATATACCAGGAGAAAGCATAACACTGGAAGCAGTAAGGCTTACTCAATGAGAGCTTTTCAAAGGAGTCACCACATAGTTTATTGCAGCAAAAAAACAACAAAATATCTTGTGGCACTTAACAACTAATAGATCTATTGTGGCAGGAACTTCCACAGACTAGAGCCCCAGAGGCAACCCAAGCTACCTCTGTCATGAAAAACTGTGACTGATCTTCCATTAACTGCTTACACAAGCAGGCACCATTACACACTATTGCCAGCAGCCCTCCCCCTTGTACCAGACAGCACACACATGCTTCACTAGCACTCAGTCTTCTTCCGCCACTTCAGAAGAATTCAGCTCCTTTCCAAAAGCTGTGTTCCTGAACACCTAACCATTATATAATTAGCAACAGGGCAGGAAGGGCAGTGGCCCTTTCAGGAGAGCACTTGGGAAAAGGATTGCAGTGCTGGGGGAGGTGAAAGAGGTCATCCCTCCCCTTTGCATGAGAAGAGGATGGGGCAGTGGCCGGGCAGTCAGCAGGCTAGGGAAGGTGGCAGGTGGGCACAGGTTTCAGAGCACCAGCACCAGCTTACCATTCAAAGCGACCACTTCAGTCACCCTCATGGTTGGGTCATCCCTGCAGAGCTCCCTTCATAAGAGTTGTGAATGAGGAGACATTCTCAGTTGGCAGGTGTATACTTGTACCTAAAGAACAAGACAAGGATTTAAAAATGAGGCCAAACAGCCATGAGATGGAAGAGGTATAGTCTGTGATGAATTTAGGTAAACCTCAAACATATATAAAATAAGCAACAATTTACAACAGCCGTAATTGGTCATCATGGCATTCTCTTCACTTTGCTTTCCTGTGCGATGGGAAACTGCTGTCTCCATTCAAGCCCAAACAAATAGTACCAAAGCTCTTGATAAACTATATTTTTACTGTTTCACATTGGAGTCTTCTTTTGAATTTCCTTTGTTGGAAAATAATGAGTTTCAGTGTCCTAGGGAGATTGAAAAGTTTACAAACTGTAGTAGTCAAAATTTGTGAAAATTATAGGCTCCAAGTAATGTAAATGAGCTTTACGACTGACCCTTTTTTCTGACAGAGGCTCCTGTGTCTTTAAGAGACACATGACATAAATAACCAAAGAAAGCTTTGTCTCATACATACATGTTGGCAACCTTCAGTCTCGAAAGACTATGGTATCGCGCTCTGAATGGTGGTTCTGGAACAGCGTCTAATGTGGCTGAAAAGGCCAATTCGGGAGTGACAATCCCTTCCACACTGGGAGCAAGTGCAGTCTGTCCCTGGTCTGTCTCCCTGGCTATGGGCCTTCCTTCTTTGCCTCTTTACCTCAGACTACCTCAGACTTTGCCTCAGACTTTGTCTGAGTCTGAGACTTTTGCCTCAGACTTTACCTCAGACTTTGCCTCTTTACCTCAGTCTGAAGCTTTGTCTAAGTGGAGATAATTCTATGTTTTATTTGTCAAATGTAACAACATTATCACCACTCACTATTTTAATACCCTACTCTTAAATCTGGTGCTGGCTGTGTTTTGCTATATCTGTTGTTATTCTATTACAGCACTGGTTCCCAACCTGTGGTTCATGGAACACTGGTGGTCCGGGAGGCCCTAAGAAGTGGTCCGGGAGGTCTCAGGGGAAAGAAGATCACCTTTGATCACTTCCTGCATTGGCTGCGGCTGTGGGCAGTCTGCTCTCCTCTCTCTCTCTGATAGTCTGTAGGGGAGGGCTCACTCAGGAGACCTCTTCCCCACAGATCACCAGCGATGACAGAGTACAGACCGCCCACAGATGGCAACAAAAGCAGCAACCCAAAAATCTTCTCTATAAATAATAAATCATCTCTACTTATTACAAATTTAATTGTATTTTTTTGTGTGCAGGGTTATGGGGGGTTGCAGGTGATCCACGACAATTCCAGTTTTTGCTTCAGTGGTCTGCGGGCGCCTAAAAGTTGGGACCCACCGTATTACAAGTATTGTTTCATGATGTATTATTTTTCACAGATTTTGTAAGTCAATTTGTGAAGCAAAGCTTGAAAGGTGGGCTATAAATGTCTTTAATACAAAATGTGTATTTGGAAATGTTCAGGGCACGACAGATACTGATTTCTTCACTATCCATTGAGATTCTACTAGTCACATCTGGTGTTTATAGGACTGTGGGGCCAGTTGCTCAGCTGATAATATTCTCTCTGGAATTCTTTCTTGACTGCACCCTGGAATGAGAGAGTGAGAAGATCCAGCTTCCACACAGCCCATAAATCAGGCAGATTCACAAAGACTGATGGTGCAAGGATAGGAGGAAGGAAATGTCAAGAACAAGCCCAGCAGGCATGTGCCCGTTATTTTCTCAGGCCATGGATGTGTATGTGTTTCATTCCACATATTTCATGTGTGTGTCTGAAAGCTGAAACAGACCAGATGTGATGGAGGAGATCTGTGATCAGATCTCCATTTTTCCTACCTGAAAGTGACAACAGGAATGCTGAGGAAGGAGAACAGACCTCTTCCCCCATAACCTTTTTCCGAGCTAAATAATCACATATCATCCTAATGTGGTTATTAGATGGGGGGGGGGAAATGGGGAAAAAATGGGGGGAAAATACATTATCGTTCACTGTACCTTTTTTTCCACCATCATGGCTAATTGCCTACTTCTGAGGAGTGATTTAAGTCAGGGAAATGGTAGAGGGGAGAGGATTGAAACCCTTTTCCCCCAGTGCTCCTACTCCAAAATGGGGGGGGGAGTGGAGAGAACAGGTTGTGGATCTTGGGCACCATGTCTGTTCTTTCCCTAAGATTTTTCAGTGTATACCTCAAAATCTACAGAGTGAATACAGCTATTTGAAAATGTGTGCACCATACATGTTCGTTTGTCAGATAAGATTGGCTAAGGCTCCTTGACAAAATGCACACTCCATGGGTATGCTGGGTTTCTCAAGTGGGTAATGCGTGGAAGGGTTTAGCACCATGATCTACATTTGGCTTGTGTTGTGTGAATCTTGATAAATTAGAAAGTTGTCACTAATTGGCCACCTCTGTTTTCTTCTGTTCATTGCTTATAATTTCTCTAGAGAAGTTGAAGAATGGAACAATCCTCACCACTGGGGAAAATACTGCCAGCTTGCTAAGCAATTCCATGAGTGGGCTTAGTAACTTGCCACTTGGCAAATGATCATCTATATTCCCCTTACCCTATGAGGAAAGGCTACAATGTGCATTTTTGAAGATGGGGCTGTAGTTCAGTGAAAGAGTACATGCCTAGCATGCAGAAAGCTCAGACCTTGGCCTCTCCAGGTAAGACAATGGTGCATCTTTGCCTGGAACCCTGAACCCAACTGGTGTAGACAATACACAACTAGGTGGACCCATGATTTGACTCAGTATAAGGTAGCATTCTAGGTTCCAAGTGGGTTTAAGTTTATATACAGTACAAGCATTTTAATTTTTATCTTTTTTTTAAGTTTTAGAAACGTTAGTCATGTCTGTCTTGTATTTGAGGGATGTGGCAATCTGGTGTGGCCCTTTGGCGGGGGGGGGGGTTGTGGGAGGGAGCAGGGCACAGGCTGTGAACCTGGCCTTCCCATGCACCCTTGAGTCTCCATTCAAACAAAACCAGGTAGTTTTTCCTGCCACCAGAAAGGGCCTTTGTCTCCAAACCAGAGCAAAAATAAGGGAGTCTTTTCTCAGCTCACCTCCCATCAGAGTAAGCCCAGGAGACCAGGGCTTTGTCAGGACAGAAGCTGGGGACTAGAGGAAATCAGAGGATTTCCAGGAAGCCAACTGACGAAAATAACTCCAATCTGTCAACACCCACACTTGCCATAGGTTGCACTTGGCCTGAGCAGTCAGGGGAGATGGCTCTTACCACCAGATAGAAAGAAATGAGCAAGTATTTTATTTTAAGAATTTATTAATAGAATTTATTAATATAAATTAAGCCTGAAACAGGGCAATTAGACAACACAGGTCTTGGAGTTAGAGGCAAATGAAAAGCACTGTTTTAAGCTGCACAGCCATGTAGCCACACAGCTTAGGGGGTACAATGCTTATGACCTCCCAGTGGCATCTAGTTGGCCACTAAATGCTAGACTAGCAGCCTTACAGAGTCACCCCAAAATCCAGTTCTCTTGTTCTTATATGTAGAGAACAAATATGACAAAATATAGTTACAGGACTGGACTTTCCATTGCGTGTGTGCTATGGCAATGAGAGGTCAGTCTTATTTTTCTACACTGCTGTGAACACACCCTGGAATACTATGTATTGTTCTGAGCAACTCATGACCTGTGAAACCTGCTGGCCATCTAAAAAAAGAAAAGCTTAAACTGCAGTTTCAAGCATGTGAGGCCCATGGGCTAAGAAGATCATGAAACAAATCTACCTGGTTGGGCAAAGAAAATGGCCAAGGAGAGAGAAAGAGATTATGAGAATCTGCAAATATCTGGAGTGTAAACATCACCAAGAAAGGAGAAGGACTGATGAAATGATCCTTCGGTGAGGTGAGAGGACAGAATAAAGACATCTTCCAGAGGAGCAACCCTGTTAGTGGAGTGGAGCCCACTCCATCAGAAGGCATCGTACAAGATCCTTCCTTGGTTTTACTGCAACAGAAGAATCTTGGGAGAGTTTTATGTCTTCTGATGAAATGGACTCTAGTTCACAAAAGCCCATGCTATAACTACAGCCAGTGGTGTAGCTAATGAGTGTGTAGCCCGGTTCATGCTGTATCATGATAACATGTCATTGCAACATGTCAATAACATACTAACATGCCATTGGCTCTCAGAATAATCAGTCTCATAAGTCGGTTTTGAGTTAAGAAAATCTACTTTTTCTTGTATTTTCATTTTCTGGTTAATTGGCCATAACTTTTACTAGAATATAGATATTCCAATGCACTTTGTTTCAATACATTCAACATTAAATTACCTTTCCAATGATATATAACATGATGGTATTATTCTTACATACCAAGATTTTCACAATTTTGGTCACTAGTGTCAAGTTCAGCTTGTTGCCCCCCTAAAGCTTGATGCCTGGTGCAACTGCTACCCCCTGCACCCCCTTAGCTACACCAGTGACTACAGCACAATCCTATCTTGTGCTGGAGCAGGCAGGCCAGGAGGCCTGTGCTGTATCCAGCGCAAGATAGGAGCCCAAATTGGCTTAGCCGGAGGTAAGGGGAAACTCTTCCCCTTACCCCCAGGTAAGTCACCACAGTCCCGATGGGTGTCCTCGGACTTGTGCCACCTCAGAGGTATGCCACCTGTCCGAGGAGAGTGGAGTGGCTTGAAGTTGCTCCACACTGTTTGGGAACAGGGCTAGGATCCGGCATATCTGCCAGGTCCCAGCCCTGCCTCCCACTCCCTGCCCACCCGCCCCCGGGACTGCCCTCCCCTGCCTTCCCCCACCCCGGAATGCCTCTCTCCTGCCTCCTCTCCACCTACCCCAATCCCTTGTGTCAGCAGAGCTTGGTCAACACAAGCCTTCCTGCCCAAGTTGGCATGGAGGCTGGATTCAGCCTCTGTGGGCCAGTGTGCATCCATGCACCAGCCCAGCCAACTCTAGAGGAGGCACAAACATGCTTTATAGCATGTTTGCGACCCTCTTGGACCTGCGCAAGGGACTTGCACTAGCCCAAGGCACACTTAGGATTGCACCCCTAATGTGATAGTCTTTAAGGTTTTTGAGATCTGAAATGAGATTGTGAAATTCAACTGGAAAGAGCAAAAGAAACCTTCCTTCAACAATATATATTGCGTACATATGCACATATAGTATGTACACATACATGCAGATAATACTATATTATCACCTATTATTGCTACTATAAATTACCATTGCACTTATGTCTTGCTTTGCTTAACTTCTGGTCCTCTTTTTCTTCCTAGCTTAAGGGCACAATCCTAACAAACTTTCCAACACTGGCATAGCTGTGTCAGTGGGGCATGTGCTGCATCCTGCAGTTGGGGGGGGGCAGTCACAGAGGCCTCTTCCAGGTAAAGCAATGTTTGTTCCCTTACCTTGGAGCTGCATTGCCCTTATGTCAGTATTGGAAAGTGGGTTAGGATTGCGCCCTAAGTCTGATATCTTTTTTTAGCAATTAACATACTGTGATGTTGGGGATAAGACCCCACAACTGAAGTTGTCATATCCTGAGGGATGGTATCTGGATCTCCTGCAACAAATGGGTTAGGGCTGGCTACTAATTATTTTTATTGTAGAGTTATTTTTTTATATTTGTTGTAAGCCACTTCAGGTGCCATGTGGGACAGACAATATGGCATATGAATGAATGAATGAACAGTTGTACACCTGTTGCCTACCAATACAGAAAATTCACAGGTAAGTTCCCCTCCCCCATCCTTGTTTCAGCTTTAGTCACTTCCCGTAATAAAGAAGGAAAGGCAAGCAGACAAGTAGGTAGTTGGCACTAGGGCACACCTTCAAGGTGAGGTCTCACACCTAGTAAGTCATAGCTGATAAGCTTATCGTCACCTACTAATTCTTATATTGGTTCTCGTTGTTGAATATCTGAATTGTTCAATCCAGAGCTGTGCAGTGCTCTCTGTCCGAAAGGTGTAAGGTCTTAAGCCTACCTGGAAGTCACACCTCTGTCATTGAGGCCTTAAACCTGAATCCCAGGCATGTAACAGTTGCCACTGGCTACTTATTAATCAAGGGTAGTTTTCTACATGTGCTCCAGTATAAACTCCCCTTTATGATTGTTAATTGCTTCATTGACTCAGTTCTAAGTCCTGGAAACAAATTCTGCCCAGGCTAGTTTCTCTTGCGCAGGGCTTGCCTGCGCAGACTGCACTCAGCTCCTACTCTTCTCCTAAGCATATGGCTCTGGTACAATTCTTCAGAAATATATGAGGGGTCTTGGGCTGCACCTCTTTATGGATCTACCTGTATTAAGAGAAATGTGAATTCTTCTGCTCCCACCCACATGAATATGTGCATCTAGCACAGTCTGTTTCTAGCACCTGACATTTCTACTCATACATGTTTCAGGGTTTTTAAAGTTCTAACACAAGCCTAGGGTGTATGGGAGTCTATCCGCCCAATCCTATTCTTCTCCACTCACCACTGCAGTGATGCTGAAATGTCTACCACTGCATCTGGCAGGGGCAGTTGTGGAAATCTCCTCTGGGTAAGGGAACACGAGGATAAGCCTTTGCAGCTAGGGGGGTCTATTCAGTTTGCGCTAGCAAATTCGCTGACACAGGTCCACCTGGACCTAGGCTGTGGGATTGAGTCCAGAAAGGGGGTTAGAATTTGGCTTCCGGAACCCAATTTGCCCCACCCCACCCTGTCACCGCCTCATTCCACCTTCCCACCACTGCCACCTATTTCCACTTTACATGCTAACAGAGCGCCTTTTGTAACTGGTGCTGATATGCGTTCCACTGCCACCCAACCCCTTTACAATTGGACTGTATGGGCATGAGTGTAACATTCACACACACATTCTTTGTGCATCTGATTTTTTTAAATGTCCAGGTACGTGACGCTTAACAACCTTTCACTTAACGATGGACCGCATATATGACGGTGGTCAAAGCACAATAAAGATGCTCTTAATGAGACAATTGCATCTCCCATAGCCTGCAACAGAGTATCTGTTTACACAACAGAGAGGCTCTTAATGCAAAGAAGGGCAATCTATCTCCAGTAGCCTGTGTAGCCAGCGAGTGTCTGGCAGGGAGTGTCTGTTTACACAACAAAGGCAATAGATTGACTGAATGTTCACTTAATGACCCAATCACATAACAACAGGGGTCTGCGAATATATCCCCATCATTAAGTAGCGCACATTTGTACTCCTGAGGGAGGAAGCCCAACGTAGCTTACAGTCAACATCTATTGATGCAATTATCAATTGTATAAAAAACACAACTGTTAAAACACTGACAATTTAAACAAATTAATCAGCAGCGCATCTTGGTGCTGATGCTATCTCAACACGCAGTTAAAATTTTCTCTGTTGAATTTTCTTCTCCTTTGTTATGAAAATATGCTATGAGCACACTATGTTTGTACAAATTTAAGTTCAAATTAAATAAAATTGGACATGGGAGGCCCATGAGGAATAACGGAGGGAGATGACCAAACTGGAAAATCCTCCTTACAGCACCATAGCCCAAGACTACAGAGCTGTGTGACAAGCTGAGTCATTTCCCCCTCACCTGTCTTTGATCTTCAGTCTTACACTTAAGCACAATGGCCCCATGGCAGGGAACTGCTTGAATTATGTGGTGCTGAGCAGGAAATGACTCATCTAAACCTGAATATGATCAGTACAGTACTGAGAAGGGATCATTTTTATGTCTCTGTACCTATTATTTATGGGACAGTTTTGCAGAGGAGAAATTGGAGTTGAGGGATGTGCACCTCATAATAAACCTTCCCTAAACCTATTTTACCCAGGACCCCCATTCTGGAAATGTTAACTATTAAGAGCTCTGCTCCCTTTGCAAGTGTGCTTCCCTGCCACACCAAGCTGTTCTCAATGCGCAGAGGAAGCACCCTGCCCTGAGGCCAATCCCCTCTCTGTTCAAGCCCACTGTGTAGCTAAAGGGCATGCAGGAAAATGCAGTCCACCGCACTCAGCCATGGAAAGTGCCAACTGTGGTGTGGCCTCAGCAAGTCATTTTGGTGTCGCCCTCATTATGGTGTCACCTAGTGTGGTTCACACCCCACCCACCCTCTAGTGGTACCACGGTACTGGACTAGAGAGAAGAGAAGTAGGGTTTTATGACTGTTAGGTGCTTCCCCCACTTGGCTTTCTCCCCCAAATGATGCTTAACTTTCCTCCATGTTCTATTGGCACAGGGTAATTAACATGCTCAGTCCATTTTGGATGGGTTTGGAGTGTTTTTCTTTTCACATATTAAACCTGCAATCCTATACACACCTACCTGGGAGTAAGTTTCAATGAACTTAATGGGGCTTACTTCTGAGTAGAGATACGATTGTGCTATAAGCAATATTGTCTTTGGCATCCCCTGGGTATGCAGAAACAGCTACCTTGTCTGGGGGTGGCCTGGTTGCACTGCCCTGCTGGTTGGCACAGACCCAGCAAGTGTGCTGTTTGAGGGAATGGTAACATCAATACCGCTGCTAAGCCTGGAAGTTCCATTTCCACCTGCCACTGTTAACTGATAGGTCTAATACCTCCTGCACTGGAGAGAGATCAAAAAGTTCTAAGGACGTGAAGAGCAAAGTCTATTTGCAGCTTTCTTCAACTGAGTAAGGAATGAGCCAAAAACCACAATGAGCCCAGAAGCCCCTCAAATAATGATCCCCATCATCACCCCAAAGAATGAGAGTGGGTATACATGGATCATATGTGCACCCAGCCATTTGGCAACAACTGTAGGTATTTGTCCTATAAACTAAAAAGCCTCTGAGAATGTAACTGAATTATGCATTACTAGCACGGAAAAGCAGGAGATGTGTTTGTTGGTGCAGGATCAGCCAAACCCTCTCCCTCTGCAGCTGTGATAAACTAGGAATGCGGTGGGGCTCCCAAGAGATAAAAAATACACAGGATTTGCCTGAGTTATTAGGCGTCTTGCTTCACACACAGGCCAGCAGGATTATACTTGCAGAGTGCGTGCGTGTGCTCCTGCTTTCTTTGCACGTAGCACCAAGGGTCAGGGCTGAGGGCAGTCTGGACCACTCCCCACTCACTGTTTCGACAGCAGTGACATTCCACAGGCACTGCGTGGCAACCCACAGCGCCCGGTATGCACAAAAGGGTCTCTCTCATGTACTCACTTTCTGACAAAGGCAGCAAAATGGTTAAGGTGTTTCTACTACAACAGTGGTGTGTGCCTATTGTAGTTCAACACCTCCTAATTAAAATCACTTGTAGAATGGCAAGATATAAGCCCCTACCTGATACTGACAGACTTAGGCTGAAATCCTAACCAGACTTTCCTGAGAGTAAGCCCCATTGAACAAAATAGGACTTACTTCTGAGTAGACCTGGTTAGGATTGTGCCCTAATGCTCTATCCAGCCCAGATATTTTGACTGGGGATGTC
This sequence comes from Tiliqua scincoides, assembly GCF_035046505.1. Lineage (NCBI taxonomy): Eukaryota > Metazoa > Chordata > Lepidosauria > Squamata > Scincidae > Tiliqua > Tiliqua scincoides. Next base: position 123,575,493 of record NC_089822.1, read on the forward strand.
ACTGATTAAACCCAGGATGACGTAAGAGCCCTGGTCTGACTAAGAATCACTTTGTTCCAATATCCTGCTTTCCACAATGGACATCAAGATGCCTCTGGAAAGTTTACAAGCAGGGCTTGCAGGCAGGAGCTATCTGCTCCTGTTGTACTACCTGTTGTACTACCTGAGTACAACTCCTGTTATCTGCACTGTTGTACTACCCTGAGCCTAGAAACTGCTGTTCAGTAATAGACTGCCTCTGAATCTGGAGGTTCTATTCCACCATCAGGATCAATAGCCATCAATGGATGTACTCTACATGACTTTGCCTAAACCTTTTAAAAGTCATCTTAGTGCATGACCATCATCACTTTTGATGGTCTTTTGGTGGCAGCAAATTTGATAAATCACATGTTGCATAAAGAGGTTAACTGTATGGATTGCTGTCATAACATGAAGACTCACCATATCCAAGGCCAACAATCCTATTAGGCAGGATGAGACAGACCACCTTAAGCAGCACATTTGGGGGCACCATTAAAGGATAGCAAATGTCCAATTATTTAACAATGACATAGTTAACATGGGAGCTTTCTGCCTCAAGCACTGAAACAACTTGAGACATCATTGTCTCACTGATGACATCAAGTATGGCATTCTTGGCAGAGTCTGGTGGGGGTACTGGCAGGGCCAGATCAGCCACAGACAAACTGGGCAGTTCTCAGCTGTTGTGGAAGGATCCCCCCATTTCTTCTAGTCCTGTGCCTAAAAAGATGCTATGGTGTCCACTGCTGACCTCTTAAAGAACACATAGTTCACTGTGTTGGAACTTTGTGCAATCCTGAACCATTTTCATTGAACTTCTAGTTCACTGTACCCAGAGTGACCAGATGTCATAACTGCAAAAGAGGACAGTGTACCCCAAAATGTAGGACATCCAAGATAAATGTAGGACACGACAAAGCTACAAACACTCGTATATTGATTCCATAATAACAACACTTATTAAATTTAAAACTAGATTACATATAATTAATTGCACAGAATTAATTTATTAATTGCATATGTGCTACCTGCCCACTCACAGGGAAAAGGAAGACATTTAAGGTCTTTTCCAGGACATAAGGCTAAAAAAGAGGAAATGTCCTGGAAAAAGAGAATGTCTGGTCCCCCTGACCATAACCCAAGGTGAGGTAGGTAAATCATGTCTTCTTTTACCCTGCCCTTCTGTACCAATGGCCATCCAAAACTAGCTTGAACAGAAACATCTCACACTATTTGGGATGTTTGGCAAGTCTCCAGCAGTTGAGATCTCCTTGACCTTCTCCAGCATGGCCTCCATTCAGCAGCAATCTGAATGGAGCAAAACAAATGGGGCAATCTACTCCCTGATGGCCGATAGTTTCAACAACAGCCATAACAGGCCCAAAAACATGTCAAAGCCCAGGACTCCTGCCTCCTGTGCTACAGACCCATACCAACTGACCCAATGGCCAACAATCATGGTGGAAGAACAATGAGGATCAGCGCCAGCCTTGGGTGCTGTGGGCCCAATGCAAAACATTTCTGTGAGTTCCCCACCCCCATGGGCTTCCCCTACTCATCAGGATGAACAGTAGCAGTGAGGCACTTGGCAGCCTCACTGGGGGGGGGGGGAGATTTCAAGCCAGTTGGACCCTTGGCGTGAGGAAAGAGCATCTAGCGGCAATGCTGTGCTCACTGTACTCTCCTCATGCTACCTTGGCAAGGAATCTTCCATGCCGGAGCTATGGAGCAAGGTGTCAGCTATGGCTATGGGTGCTCTGCTTGTCACCCCAGTGTGGGGCCCAATTTGGCCAGCTGGTCAAACTGAATGAATGAATGAATAAACCTTTATTAGGCATAGATAGAGAAATCATAAAAGCAAACGTAATTAGTCCTAATCCCGTTTATCAAAAACGGAGTTAAGATACTAAATTACTAATAAAACATTTACAGTTCAACATAAAATATCAACATTTTTGACAAATTACATTAAGAAGGCTTAGAAATCACCAAAAGTAAAAATTTAGAAATTCCCTCTAGCACATCTGGTAAGCAGTCATTTAGGAGACACTTCAGTTTTGCCTCATTTGAAAGCCCATTCATTTTGCCGAGAAGTGGAGTCATGTAAGTGTGGCGGGATCTAGTGTGCCAAGGACAATAAAAAAGAATGTATATGATTGATTCAACATTTCCCAAATTACAAGGGCAAAGGCATTCTTTATATGGTATTTGCCTATATCTGCCTTCTGTGACCTTGGATGGAAACACATTGAATCTTGCCAAGGAGATTGCACGACGTTCAGAAGGGTTGATCAGAATACTCAGATAAGGAGCCATTTGCCCATACTTTAGCGGGATAGAGAAATTAAGAGGGGAGCAATTAAGAGGGGAGAAAGAGGGGAGAAAACAAAAAGGGGAGAAATTAAGAGGGGAGCAAATTCTAGAAGCAAGTTCAAAGAGGTTTTGTGCCTCAGTGTCTAGCATTCTTTGCTTTACCCTTTGATAAACTCCAGGGAATGGATAGAAACTTAAAAAATCCAATGAAAAACCAATTGATTCGATTTTTTATTTAACTTGGCTATACTTGGTCAAACTGTTTTAAGGCCAGCCCTGCTGAGGATCAAAGAACATAGGCGATGTTTTGAGGCTTTTGTATGAAGGCAGGAGCCTGTCCAGATTAAAGGACATGGGGTATTATCTATTGTTTGTGAAATCTTACACATATTGAATCAATGGAGACTGTATACAAAAATGCTAACAGCACAGTACACTTTTATTGACAAAAGTGGCTTTTTCACTTTAATCTCATTTATTCTTTTATTAATGAATTACCTATATGGATTAATGTCCTCACCTGCCCAATATCAATGGAAATTATCTTCCCATCACTTCATGGATTTTGTAGTGGATTTGTTCTGGATTTAGGCCAAGGACAGCATGCTGTGTAAACCTGAAGCTTGCAAGAAAGCTTTACAAGAACACCTGTGACAAAGTCAGATTAAAGTGGCAATTCTCTGCCTATTTACAAGCAAGCTAGTTGCCATTAAATCAGGGGGACTCACTTCTGAATAAACTAACTTCTGAATAAACTCATGCTATAATAATTCACGCAGCCTCCACCCATTCCAGAATGAGCACAGGGTTTCCCTGCTTCCCCACTTTTAGTGGTTGTACTCCTCCTCCTCCCTTTTGGATAATCTTTATGCCAGAAGGAGGGAGGACTTTCTTTATGAAGAAAGAGTTGTTAAAAGTCCAACACAGGTTATAAGCCATGATAGGTATGTGCAACCTCCTTATTTTAGGCTACCTCAAAATGCCAGGTGCAAGGAAATAGCACCAGGATGCAGGTCTCTTGTTGTCTTGTGTGCTCCCTGAGGCATCTGGTGGTCCACTGTGAGATATAGGAAGCTGGACTAGATGGGCTTTTGGCCTGATCCAGTAGGGCTCTTCTTATATTCTTAGGCTGGGACTTTTAGTTTTCTGTGCTGAAAAGTAGAGGATGTTTGGGCATGATAATGAAATTATTAGGCACCTGCAACCAAAAACGTGGTGGGCAAACTGCACCGTCTACCATGTTCCTGCTTCCCCTTATCTAACTACCAGAACTTGCAAGAATCTCTGAACTGGAATCTCACCCACAGCGGTCACTTCTAGCATCTAGCCAACCATGCGCTCCCCTACAGACAACCAAAGAGGGCAAGAACGGATTGCCAGCAACTGGCACTGAAGTGTCAGCTGCAGCTGTGAAAGGTCTGTTCTGTGTCCTCTCTGGTAATCTGTGGGGAAGCGGTTGCTTGGCAAGATGCTTCCTCATGACCCACCAGAGAGGGCAGAGAACACACCACACATAGCCGGCATTTCCAGTGTCTTGCTAGGTACTGCTCCACAACTACCAAATTTAATTGTATTTTTTTGTGTGCAGGGGGTTGCATGTGGTCCACAACAATTCCAATTTTTGCTTCAGTGGTCCGCAGGGTCCTAAAGGTTGGGAACCACTGCCCTAAGAACTGCATCACACCTCACTTTTTTCACCTCACAGATTGCACAGAACTGTCTGAAGGATCTCTCACAGCTTTTCCTGTTAGGGACTGGATCAGCAGCTGGAGGCTCATCCTGTCCCCACTTCCAATTACCACCTAGAGATAAAAGAGGAATGTGGAGGAATGACATGTTTATGCAATAGGATTTGGCAACAGACCATTGTGAGGAAGGGTAGGGCTGAGGTCCTGCCTCACTGCACTCCACTCCCTTCTCAAATAAAGCTGTCAAGTGACCGGGAAAAAATGAGTTTGTCTGTTCCTGTGCATTCAGCAGTTGCATTACCTGCAGAAATTAGTAGAAGGTTTTCAGAGTGTGGAGAGATATAATATTAAAAATAATTTCCATTAAAACAAACAAAGCTAACTGTCCTATAATGGCATTTTCTTCCCAGATGATGAACTCCTTTCAATCTTCTTGCCTTCTGGAGCAATCTTATTGGCTTTTACAAAGTGACACGTCAGCAGCTAACCTAAATGGGCAGCTTCTGCCTCCGAAAACTTCACCTGCACACAGGTTGCAAATTCCAAAGGCTGCAGAATCTACAGACTGATCCTCACAGCTCTTTACTAGGCTGCTAATCTCTTGGTGATGTCTGTAGATGTCCTGGCCGTTAAAGGCACAAGGGAGTCCACTAAAAAAAAGTTGGCAACCTGTTCTCAAATTGGCTGTCTGGCAAACATGATTGCTAGAGTATAATGAACACCAATATGTTAACATCCACAAAGAACTATAAAAACAAACAGGTTTTGCTTGCACAGATTGCAATATTCTCTGTGCACTCGGATATCAAGCATGCAAAATCATGTGCTAGGTGACATAAGTATATTAGAGCCATAAGTTTGCTGCGTAAAAAAAAAACTTAGGTTAGCTAGCAAGCAGTGAGTCAAATGAGTAAGTTGGCTTAGGAAAGCCAGGGATCACGTCATCCAAGCAGGTCAGTGCAGTTTTTGTGGTTCGTGCACTGTTATCTCCAAAGCCACTACTAAGGGCTGTGAGGATCAGTCTGTAGATTCTGTCTTCTTCGTCATTTGCATTTCAGGTTAAGTTCTCAGAGGTAGAATCTGCCCATTCAAGTTATTAGCTGACGTGTCGGTATGAGAAAGCATATCAGTTTGTTCCACAAGACAAGAATATTCAGAAGTTTGGAAAAAAAAAATGTGAGAAGATGACAAGCTGCCATCAAAAGGACAACAACATTTTTTAAGGCAATTATTTTTAAGGGCAAAAAAAAATAAAATGCTGCATGGTGCTCCCTGCTTCTCCTCAAAAATGTTTAAGCAATAGAAATTTCGGATACATTCTTGAAATCACTTGTCAGATTAGTACTTTTCGAGAGAGTAGCAAGGCTGTAACTTGGAAATCTTGTCTTTTTAAAAACTGGCTCCACAGCAGCAAGCAAAGATACTTATGGCTTCCCCTTCCCAACTCTCTACCCTGCTCCACTGGAGAAACCAGCTTTCCATTAGCCAAAGAAGAGGGTGGTTGAGGGACCTGGGGGAAAAACAATCCATGACTGCACCCTTTTTAGGCTACTATGTAGATACAAAGGAGATAGCCAGGATCTCTAGGTTGCAACCTAGCAACCCTAACTCTTTAAGCATCTGGCTGTAGTCACATTAACAATAAAGGGTGGTTAAAAGAACAGATTCTCCTGTCCTTTAAGTGCCTGCTTGTAGAGGACATGAAGATTCTAATCCATGTTAAAAAAAACTGGCTGAGGGATCCAGTGGGTGCGAGAAATGCAGGAGGACTTCCAAACTGCAAACCTGCTCCTGGGGAGGGTGTGCTGTAACTTGGAAATCTTGAATGTCCCTTCATAGCACATTACTGAGGCAATAATGGACTCACATTGCAGATTTCTAGACCAAGAGGACTTCTGCTCTGTCCAACTTTAATTTCAATGTTGTCATCCTCATCTAGTCCCCCACTGACTTCAGGTAACAATCTAGAACTTCTGCAGCTTCCCCAGTATTCGATGAAATAGAGACAGAGCTAGGTGTTCAGTCAGATTTATCATGAATCTTCCCCCCACCATTGCTCAAAATATTTATCAACTTATTTCATGGCTCACAACTCCCTGGCAAACCAGGAAGCCACCTTGGCTCTGTGACATGACAGAGGTCACTCTGGAGTGATCAGATCTATAGCCCTGGCCAGTTCCTGATTTCAGTGGTTGTCCAGGCCTTTAGAAGAGTCACCAGCCCTAGCAGCAGAAAAATTTTCCAGGGTTGTCAGGAATCCCACCAGATTTATACGCAATGAAGGGCCAATCTTACATGTGGATCCTTTCAGAGGCAGAGACCTGACCAGCCTAAACCCTACCAGGAAGTGACCTGTCCATGACAAGGGAGTGACAACCTCCACACCCAAGTCACCATCCACCTGCCCAGTAGTAAGTACTAGGTCCATTGTGTCTCGTCACGTGTGTCAGGGAAGAAGTTAACTGAGACAGGTTCATGGTTGCTGTGAAATTCTGAGCAGCTCCTGTACCAAGAGCTTTGCTGGATACTGAAATTCCCAGCATCAACAACCAGTGGCATACTGGAGATAGTATACTGGAGATAGCAACAACAGCATACTAGAGATCCCCCTAGCCAGTTAATGCAGGGAGAGTGTTGGTGAGCAGGATCAAACAGAATCCCAATCCTGTCCCATCCATTGGGTATTAGGCTGTTGGATAGGGCATCTGGAAAAGGGGTGGGGTGGAAGCATGATAGCCCAGTGTTTTCCAAACTGTGGGTCCCAACCTGATTGTTGGTGGATCATGAAAGCTAATGGCTGACAAGCTAACGACTGAGAAGGAAAATATATTGAGCCTTATGGAAAGTGAAAATGAGGCGCACATGTGTATTTATGCATGAGTAGGCAAACATGCCTCAGCTCCTATCAAAGGTCAGGTGAAGGGGAATACAAGGCTACCAGAATGGTCTCAATCCAATGAATGTGGAGCTCAACGAATGCTCCAAAAGATGCACCCCCATCATATTATCATATTAAGAAGGATTAAAAAACAAGAGACTTCAGCAACAAAGTGAAACCTTTTTTTTCTCTCATAAAGCTAGGTAGATTCCAACAGAGTGTTATTTTAAAAAGTGAGTGCCGGTGCTAAAACATTTGGGAACCACTGTGATAACCTACTGCAACACTGCTTTCTCCCTGAAGCCTTGGCTGCAGCATTACCGGGCAACCTTGCAGGTAAAGGTAGGAGAGATCAACCTCTCCCACCTCATCCAACCTGGTCTCTATTATGTATGCCAGGTCAGTGCCCCCACCCAGGACCAAATTCCGAATGAGAGTGGTCTTATTATTCACTGATGTAGTGTCCAGCAGCACCACCTTTCCAATTAGAGGAGACACTGTTAGGAACACTGGTGATTTCAAACAGGGTCCTGCAGGGTCTGGCCCACAGGCCGGATCTGGCATTCAGAATAAGCCATTTAGGCGTGGCACTTTCCGTTCCATGTCACAGTCACCTTTCTCCTTGGTCAATCTTCCTACAGTCTCGCGTCGGGCAGTAGCTTCCCCTGGGAAATTGGGGCGCAGAGCCCTCTGCAGTGACAGGCAGTGGAAGCAGCTGCCTGCCGCAAGGCTATAGGAAGATCAAGCAAGAAGAACGAAGGTTGCAGCATGGAACAGAAAGCACCGCACCCAGGTGGCTTATGAACACAGCAGGCTGCTGTTTGGATACCACTGATCTACAGGATGCAGGAAGGTTCAGAAAAAGTAATCACCCACCTATGGTTAGTCTGCTTCTCCTGGAACAGTCTAACCCCCACCCAGGGCCGGCCCTTCCATGACGGCCAACTGAAACAGTCACTTCAGGCAGCAGATTGGTTGTGGGGGGGGGGGAGCATCTGTCTCTGTCCATCTACTTGCTAGGAAAAGGGGGACAGAGAGGAAGAATGAATGTGGAATAGAGGAAACTGCTGAGCTAGAACATTACATAGCAGGAGGAACAGAGACTGGCACATCACTGGGAAGCAGCATTTGGCATGCCGCCGCAGAAGATCCTGGGCCAGCCCTGCCCCATCTTCCTTATCACCCTACCAGTGGTGACACCAGTACCCCTCCCTGCACAGAAAGCACATCCTCCCCAGTAGAGCAGCAATAAAGCAACCAAAAATCCAGACAAGGCAAAAAATGCCCTACACATCCTCAAGCAGCCACAGGGAAAAGCAACCTACCCAAAGCAACAAAACCACCCACTAGGTCACCACCAAGGACAAAGAAGATGTCAACATCTGTGCCAGGCATGCCTAGCACTAATTGACCCACCTTATCCCATGTGTTAGCCCAAGGATGAATTACCCCACCCCAAGAAGTTGCTGAGTTCTAAGGTGGGACTTCCTGCCAGGCCTTGCTGCTGCCACACCTGTTCTCCTCACCATGCCTCCCAGCAGAGCAGACAGCAGGAACCCTCTGCAGGTGGTATGTTCTGGAAGAGATCTCTGCTGCCTATGGGAGGGATGCAGGTTGGCCCAGGAAATAAAGCCCCCTTCCCCAGAAGCCTTTTAGTCCAAGGGGCTTCTTGCCAGGCCTTGTTGCTGCTGCTTGATTTCTGCAAATCCAGCTGCTGTTAAAGGCACAACAGCTGATCAGGTATTCAGTTCAGTAAGACCTTTATTGGCATAAAATACAGAGAAAGAACAGAACAAAACAGGAATATACAAAGACAACACAACACAACATAAGCATAAACATCAGTCGCTGCCCAGAGTCCCAGGGCTCTGCCTGGCTATTACCCTAGATAAAAAGGAAGTGACATTATCCAGAGTCTCAGAATCAGGTGTGGAAAGTAGAGACTGAAGCATGGTTGAATCCTCCCAGCCCTGCATCCTAGCTAACAATGGACCTAGAAATTTCTTGCGTGATACATCATGTAGCGGGCAGTAAAAAAAGGTATGCATTAAAGTCTCAACGCAATCCCTACCACACTTGCATTTCCTCTCTAAGTAGGGGATACCGCTGAACCTGCCCGTTAACAAGGCTGATGGAAGAGCGTTACACCTTGCCAGTGTGAAAGCTCTCCGGGCCTGTGGGCACACCAGGTGGTAAAAGAAGGAGGCCGGTTTCCCAAAACTGACTGGAATATGGAGATGGAGTGGAGAACATGTGGTTCTGGCGGCACTAAACAGCTCTTGTTGTTCGATATCCAGAATTCTTCCTTTGACAATTCTGTAAGCTGCATCACAACCAATCATACCTAACTCTGCAGTGTCCAGCCCTATTGACTTAATTTTAGTTAGAAGATCAGTGATCTCTATAGGCAGGACTGGATCCGATAATAATTGATGCATTAGATCAGAAGAGGTGGGGTTAAATAAAATCCTAAACCAAAATTTCAGAAGTCTTAACCATACAGTAGTCCTTAGTCGAATTAACCCCACCTCAAGACACAAAACCGAGTAGGGAACGCACCTGGGTAAGCCCAAAATCTTCCATAAAAAGGAGGCTTGGATGCGTTCTAGTGGTTGGTTAATAACCTTATACCAGACAGGAGAGCCATAAAGAAACTGGGAAAGAACCTTTCCCTTAAACGCCTCCAGAGCGGCCGGAACATAACCATTGCCGCAAGTGAAAAAGAAACGGGAAATGGCTGAGGAAGCTAGTTTGGATGCATTCTGCACTGCCTTGCGATGAAAAGCCCAAGTGAGTCTGTAATGGAAGTTGATACCCAGGTACTTAAAATGCTTAACCTGTTTCATTTTGTTGCCATTACAAGACCACTTAAAAGCTTTCCATCTGTTAGCAAATATCATTATCTTAGATTTAGCATAATTGATCTGCAATTTGTTGGACAGAAAATACTCTGTGGCGCGACTGAGCAGACGTTTCAGGCCAATCCTAGTACGAGATATCAGTACTGCATCATCCGCGTACAAAAGTAGCGCCACTTGGCTTGCGGCAAGCTTTGGACAATGGCCATCTACATTCTTCAGGGAAGGGGCAAGATCATTTAGAAATAGACTGAAAAGCATGGGGGCCAAGACACAGCCCTGTTTGACCCCTTTGTTAGTGATGATGGAGTGAGTTAGATTCCCCCTCCAGGAGCATCTAACCCTGCACGAGGTATTTAGATGGAGGGACCTAATCAGCAGCAGTAATCTTTTATCAATCCCCATGTCTTCCAACTTGGCCCAAAAAAGCTCCCTATCCACGGAATCAAAGGCACCTTTCAAGTCAAGGAAGGCTACATAAAGACGAGCCTTACATATCCTGACCTGCTTATAGGCCAAATGAGACAGGATCAGGCAATTATCCAAAGTTGATTTGCCCCGACAGAAGCCAGATTGCTCAGGGCCTAAGATGCCTTGCGAAGTAACCCGGAGAGTGAGTTTATTGCATAGATATTTAGCATAGATCTTACCTAGTACAGAAAGCAAACTAACAGGCTGAATGTTTCCTGGTATGGTAGGGTCACCCTTTTTATGAATAGGCACGACTGTTGCTGTAAGCCAGGCATTGGGTAATAGGCCAGAGCTGTCGTTCATTATAAAAAAGTGGGCAAGTAACTGGGCCCACCATTCTGGGTCACCTTTTAAAAGCTCGGGTGGTATTTCATCTGGCCCTGCGGCCTTCCCTGGCTTCAATTGCATAATTAGTTCTTTAATTTCATCAGGGGTCACAGGAGGCCAGATAGGCTAATCCACAGAGGTGAAGTCTGGGTAGCTGTCCGGGGATTTGCTCTTATCATAAAAAAGATCTGTAAAGTGTTGAACCCATGTGGCCGAAGGAATAATAGCAGGGTCATATGTTTCTGATCTACATGAACCCGCTACAACTGCCCAAAATTGTTTATTATTTTTGTGTTGAATCGCTTGATGCAGCTTGTTCCATTGAGTTAAAACAAACTTTTTCTTTTTCTCTGTCAATAAAACTCTCAGTTATTTTTTGAGAATGGAGTGTTTAACTAAACAACTGGGGTCATTGTACTTTCTAAAATCTAAATAAGAAGCCCTGATACACATCTTAAGATCCCTACATTCACTGTCAAACCAATCCTTTTGTCAAAAGCACTGCATGTCTTGACCGACATGGGCCTGGTACTCAGGGCCTTAAAAATGTATCCAATAAAACCTTCAAAGGATTTGATTTGAACAAAAGGATCGGAGTCCTGTCGAATGGCCGATAAAAAATCTCTGCTTGCTGGTTCCGTACATAAACGATCAGGTATTGTTTTTCTTGCTAGTTGGCAACTTGCCATACACAGCGGCCCAATTAACCCACATAATCTGGAAAGCCACTGGGTTTTTCATGCAGAAACCTAACAAGAACTATAAGCCATGAAAGCTACATGGATCTTCCATGTTCAGAGGCAGTATACCAGAAGATTTGGACACACAACAGGAGGGGGCTGTTGCCTTACCTATAAGCTTCCCAGAGGTATCTGGAAGGCCACTATTGTGCCACAAACAAGCAACCTGCACTAACCCACGGCAAAAATAAAAATATCCAAAGGTGTTGTGGGAGGCTGCTTTTATTTTTAGAGAACAGCGCAATACACTTTGAGTGTAACAGCTCTTTCTCTAGGGACATATAATACAAAAATTAAGGGTGCAGTCCTACCCTGCGCTGGAACAGGCAAGCCACGAGGCTTGCACTGTATCCAGTGCAGGATAGGTGCCCAAAGCGGCTCAGCCAGAGGTAAGGAGAAATTTTTCCCCTTTCCAGGTAAGCCACCCTTGCACCTATGGGTCTCCTCAGACTTGTGCCACCTCCTGAGGTGATGCAAGTCCGAGGAGAGTGGAACAGCTTGAAGCCACTCCAAACTCCCCAGGAACAAGGGTTGGGATTGAGCATAACTGCCGGATTCCAGCCCCACCTCCCGCTCCCCACCTGCCCGCTCCCTGGACTGCCCACCATCCAACCCTCCCCCCATCCTGGAACGCCTCCCTCCCGACTCCTCCCCACCCACCCCAGAGACTTGCGCTGGCCAAGCTCAGCTGATATAAGACTCGGCGCCTCTGTAAGCACAGAGGCTTATTCCAGCCTCAGCAGGCCGGAGCACCTCCGCTGGCCAACTTAACCAACTCACGAGGAGGTGCAAACGTGCCTTATAGCACGTTTGCAACCCTCCTGGGCCAGCACAAGAAACTTGCACTGGTCCAAGTGCAACTCAGGATTGTACTGTAAGTTGGAGTAATTATTCTCATTAGCACTGTAAACAAATATTGGCGTGTTCTAACTCTCAGTGATATTCTAGTGTGCCAGAATAATATGCAATGTCCAACAAAGGAGTGTCTGCTTTCCCAAGTTAAAATAACCTCCAAAAATAAAAGATTTGAGTAAGGTCTTGCGCTAAATACCACCCTGTTTCCTAGTAACTATTTGTATACTGTGCTGCATTTGAAGATACTGTACTGGAACCAGGGAAGATCCTTGCAGCTGATTAAGTGAAAAGGTTATCTTGTACACACAGTTTCCCAATAATGGCTAGTTTGCATTTATCTCTAAGGTCTGGATGAGATTCCCAGTGTCCCACCAGGGCTGCAGAAATGTCCACTGACTCACAAGGTGCTTCATGCCTGTCATTTTTTGCCCTGCCATTTCAGGGAGTTGGAACCACACAGGTATGGTAACCACTGAAAGGTGAAAATTGCAGCCTAGATGGCTAATTTACTCCTGAAATTGGTCTGGAGAGCTGACAGTGCTGGTTTGCTGGTTCAAATCAGCCATGAGTTTATTCTATGGACTTGGACAAGACTGTTTCTCTGGTTCTCTCTTTTTCAGAACCAGAACTCTTGGTTCTTCTCAAGAGCCCACAAAAATATGGAACAATGCATGGGAAAGGAACTTCGCTCATGCTCAAAGGCACAGTTGAGCTTTCATTTATTAAATCTTATCCCCCAATTTAATAGCTACTGTACATGAAACTGTTGGGAAAGTGTGTCAGAGGATTTGGCATGTGGGGTCTCAGATGAGTCCCAGCTCCATTTCTCTATTCACTTGGGCTCTAGGGAAGCTGTGATGGTTCTGAACCAAAGCCTGGTTTCTGTGCATGACTGGATAAATACATACAAACACCAATAATACAGACAAATATCATCCAAGCAAGCCAGCCCTGCTGCTGATCAGTAGGGAAGCAGAATTGGGAGTGGGTTTACACCCTGTTCTGGGTGGGGTTGTACTCCCAATGATCAGGTCTGCAATCTGTGGGGTACTCCTAGCAAGAGCCCACACCTTGCAACCAGAGCAAGGCCAGGTCCACAAGTGCTTTTGCCTGGCTTCAGGCAACATGAAAGCTGCAATTCTCAGTTCAAGTCTAACACTAACCACTCCTCCACACTGGCTTCTCCAGGTCTTATTTATCACATTTTTATACTGCCTTCCCTCCAAGGAGCTCAGGGTGGTGTACATAATTGCTCCCCTTCTTTTGTTGACACAACAACCCTGTGTGGTAGGTGAGGCTGAGAGATGGTGACCAGCCCAAGGTGACCCAGAAAGCCTCATGTCTGAGTGGGGATTTGAACCTGGATCTTCAAGGTCTTCCAATTCCCAAATCACTACACCATCCTGGCCCTCACAACAAAATATGCAGGGGTCCCATGAGACAATGTGGCTACTTTTTCCCAGGCATGCATCTAGAATTTCTAGATAACTAATTATAAAGCAACCAAAGCAAGAGTGCAGGGGTTTGCTGGGCAGGCATGCCTTCCAAAGTCCAAGAGAGCTTTAAGTTGATGAAATAAAGGTTCCCAACTTGTGCTGCGAAAACACTAGGAAGAGGACTACTCCCCTCTCCCCTGATCTGTAGCAGAGATTTTCAGCCTTTTTTTATCTCGTGGCACACTGACAATGTGCTAGAATTGTCAGCGCACCATGCTACTGGTGCAGGGGCTTTAATCCCCCAATAGCCCTACTAAAAAATGACCCTCCCCCAAACTCCCAAGGCACACCTGTGGACCATTCACAGCACACAGTGCCGAGGTACACTGGCTGAAAACTGCTGGTCTAAAGCGAAGCTTTTATGATGATAGTGGTGAAATGAACACCTCAGGATTGCCACTCTAGATCCAGCACACAGGTCACAAATGCCTTAAACAGACTGCATGCACAGCTTCCCCCACCTTCCTCCTCACCCCCCCTCCCCCGTCTCACTGGAGTGAGAGTGGGAAGAGGTCCTGAGTTAAGTGGTGAGGGTGGGGAAAGGAAAACCTTTCCTCATTTGCTCTAAATGTTATTCTTTTTCTTTAAAGTTGATGAAACATTTAAATTGCAACAATAAAAAAGCAGAGCTAAATCTGGACTCACCACACATTAGGAAGAAGCCCCCCCCCAACAGTAGTTGTGTGAATCAGCCTATAAACTGTGGGGGGGGGGGCGTTTAAAGGGATGTAATTTGAATTAGGAAATCTTCTAAATCTTGCACCAAATCTCCCTGGCTTGCAGTCCTAAACCCTCTCCTCAGTACAAACTGCTGGCACACCAACCCATTCACAGCTCTGGTTCCAGCAGCTATTCGCCCCTGGGCCTTTTGGAGCAACTCAAGTGACCAGCCTCAGCCTGTGAAAAACAAAGGACAGGATTATCTGAGCTCGACCCCACCTTCCCACTGCACACAGAGGAGGTGGGGCATGGGAGCCAGCGAGGCCCTCCCTTTGCCTCTGCTCTGCTGTGAGTATAAATTCCCGCCAGCCAAGCTGTACTTTCACACCTTGCAGTCGTGTGCAGTTTTGGCCCTTGCTGTTCACAGCCCTGACAGCCACTATGAGTTACTCAAGGACCACTTCCTACTCCATTTCTAGGCCAGTGAGTGTGGTGCAGAAGGTTGCCCCCATGACCAGCGCCGCGAGTGTCTATGCTGGTGCAGGTGGCTCTGGGTCTAGGATCTCCAGAGATCCGGTCGCCTTTGGCACCAGATATATTGGAGGAGGTGGTGGTGGTTATGGGGGGTTCAGTAGCAGCTTTTCCATCTCGGGCTCTGGCGTGGTTCAGAACGAGAAGGAGACCATGCAAGATCTGAATGACCGCCTGGCCAACTACCTAGAGAAGGTGCGCAGTCTGGAAGCAGATAATCGGAGGCTGGAGATCCAGATCAGAGAGTACATGGAGAAGAAGGGGCCTAGCATCCAGGACTGGAGCCACTACTATGACATCATAGAGGACTTGAAGACCCAGGTGAGAAAATCCTTGGCTAACTGCCTGGCACTTTCCCCCTATGCCACAAATCAGTGGGTTTTTTCAATAACAATATTCTGAGAGCCCACTCTTATTCCGGGTCACTCAGAATAACCATCTCATTTTAGAAATATAGAGGAATGGATACTTTAGCCTCTACTAACCATAGCCCTGGCATGCAAAATTTCCTCCTCCTCATCCCAAATGCGTACATGCCACTCATACTTGCATGCTGGTGGAAAAATACTCAGAGGCACTCTTTCTCCATTACTGCTTCACATGTCTAGCACTGAGCTCTCTGACACTGAAAAGAGCTTGTGGGGTTACAATCAGGTGAGCCCTGGCTCAACCTATGTGCACAAAGTATGTCTACAATCCCCAGCCCCTGCTTCTATACCAACACTATCAGGTGCTGTTAGAATGAGCATTCCCGACAGGCATTAAGAGGGAGCAGCCCAAGAATCTCCCTTGCACATACAAAATGGCATTGAGGAGGGTGATGGAGAAGGGGGTGATAGGGAGGTCTACAGTTGATTTTACATTTGAGATGGTTATATGTGATGATATGAAAGGAAAAACATTAACAACAAAAAGTCATTTGAAACACATTACTAGCTATGTAATCTGTGTTGTCTCCAGTGGTACTCACAGACTGAAGCTCCTTTCCATCTGAGGGGGTCTTGGGCAACTAGTATCTCTCGGCCTCAGCATGCCCATCTGCAACATGGAAATAATATTATGTTACTGTTCTGAACCTTCAAAGTGCTATAAAAATACTAAGTTTTACATTGTTTTTGGGGTCAGCATGAACCCCAAACTAACATCAGAGGAACGTACCCTTGCAAAAGTCTTCCAAATAAATTACATCTGAGCATTATTTATGTGACAGTGTTTATATCCTCCCCAACTTTACTAAGGAGCCTGGGCTGATATAAATGGGGTTACTTAATTTTCACCTTCACAACAATCCTGTGAGGGAGGCTACGTTCAGAGGTGGGGACTTCTAAAAACACTAGCTACTGAGCAATGATCTGAACACATACTTGCATCTCCCTAATTAAAGTCTTTCTGCTAAACAAGGGTGACCAAAGTCGATACAGAGACCAAGGCAAGGATGGGTGAAATGGGGTGAGGAAGGGACAAAATGGAACTATAGACTTCCAACAGGCGTGGGAGGGGGAAAGCAGGAGATGTGAGATTGTTGATTTATTCAGCTCACCTACCTTCTGGTGAGCTCACCTTGGTGTTTCTTCTACATTTTTTTTAAGATTTCGAGTCCTTTGGAGACAGGGGACCATTTATTTATTTCATTTTCTCTGTAACCACTTTGTGAACTTTATTTAATTAAAAAGCAGTATATAAATATTCTTAATAATTAAGACCCACTAAGAGAGCTATAGTGATAATGGCCAATAGGGCTTCCAATCATTGGAGTAGTCTTAAAGTTATTAAGAATGGCTTGATATGCAAGAATTGGCAAGTGAAGTGTGTTATAGCATGAAATGTTCTGCAGTCAGCGACTTTGTAACCCATTAATTCCTACATATCAAAATAGGTGGAGAGTAAGCCCCACCCTCTAGATAAGTAGTTCATAATCAAACCTACTGCTGGACCTTTGGGTCTACTTCTACCTACTTAAACTGCTTTCTTATTTAATAAAATTCTTATTTATTTAATAAAGTTCTTTCTTATTTAATAAAGTTTATAATTATTATTTATTTCTGTATTATCTTAAATTATATATCTATGCATCACTGCATATCAAGCATAATTGCAAGGGCTGTTAAAAAAAATTGGCAGCCTGAATGGATTACAAGATTTGCTCTGATTTAAGCAATCTGAGATGACTCCCACCATTTTGTTTCCATAGCTGTGATCAACCACACTGCTCAGAAACTCACTCCACACATGAATGCCCACTGAAAAAAAATTTTCTTGTTCAATCAGCACGTAGTGTCCTTGTACTGTATCTTCTTGCTCTTGAGTTAAAATACACTAGGTGCAAATTAATGGTGCAGAAGTATATAAGATGCAAAAGGAGGACATTATGTGGATCAGGCTTAATATGATCAGATTTCAGCTCATATTATACCCTACTATAATATAGGGGAAAATTAAGGTGGCTTCCTCTCACCACTAAGTGCATTCAACCAGTCCCTGCAAGTCTCTGGTTGGGATTTACGCTCCCCTAGACAGAAAGTGAGATATCTGGGAAGGCTGAGTTCCAGTGACCTTAACTGTAGAAATTCAGCCCTGAATATGAACCCACACCTTCACATCAGTAACAAGTTCCACAAAAAGGAATATCTCTAACTATTATGCGTCTGGAATTATCACCCTTTTGCTTTCCTGGCTAGTGCCAAACAGTTTCCTGATAGGCAGTGCTTCAACAGTTAAACTCTTGTGCAGCATGGAGAGTCAGGCCACAAGGGCAGCTGAATTTCTGCACAGGAACCCAGCCAGAAAAAGAAATAACTCCATGAAAAGAAGCTGAAGTCAGTCAGTCACTGATAAGGTCTCTGGCTTAGAAGTGCTAAGTCATGAGCCTCTTTTTCTCCTGAAAATTGCTCT
Source organism: Tiliqua scincoides (assembly GCF_035046505.1). NCBI lineage: Eukaryota > Metazoa > Chordata > Lepidosauria > Squamata > Scincidae > Tiliqua > Tiliqua scincoides. The sequence goes on from NC_089822.1 coordinate 123,593,226, forward strand.
TCTTATCTCCACCATATGCTAGTCGCTCCCTAGTTCCTCCCTTAACAATTTCTCATACAGGAGTGATCCAAGGTTCAATAGCGGCACACACAAAAGTTAATCATCAACCAAACTTCTTCTGAGAGATTGGCTCATCTGTGCCAACTGTGGGACGCTCCAGTGCTTTTCTCAAATGAGAAGTGCTAGGCACTCATCCTACTTAGAATTCATGCCTAGAAATACTTCCTGAACCCCAGCAGTTGAGGGTAGAGTTATCAACTTTTGTCCTCTGGCTGTATTCCTTTAAAATTGCTTGATTCAGCAGCCTACAGACACACACACACACACACCCCAATCTAGCTTCACCTGTTGAAGTTCAGCCTGTTATGAAATGGCTGAAGACATGAGGGGGAGGAATAGGCAAATGTTACAGGATTTGGTTTTGGTTACTGAATAGTAAGGGAGAAGGCATTTTGGTCATTCTCCGAGGTATTCTAACCTTGGAAACAGGTTCATGGGCTATAACACCATGAACCCTGGCTCCAGTTAAGGCCAAATAGGATTCTTCCCCCAACCATAGTTTGAGAAGCTCAGCAGCAAGGTTTCTGCATCTTTGAAAGTGATGTGATGTCAGTAAATTGACAGCTGAAGCTTTTGCCCTGCATGCGGGTAGAGCAATGGGTTCAAATGCTGATTTGTTCACCCTGCAGAGCAGTTGTGGAAGCAGCAGAATTTCTGCCAGGAAAACCCCACATCCAGGGGATTCCAAATTATGCTTGGTAGTGAGGCTCAAGGGGCAGTCCTTACCGGGGGAAAAATGGTGTAGGTATGGGAAAGGGGGGGGGTAGATGTTTGTTCTGAGTCATATATAATAAATGAACAAACAGAGCAAAGGAAAAAAAGATAATGGGTAGAAATGGCACCTGGAAAAGACAGGTGTATAGGACAAAAGGTAAAGGAGGTAGGTTAGAGGGTGTGGTTACAACTGAAAGATGAAAGAAAAGCAATAGAGTTCTCATGGGAAAGCTGGCTTGGAGGGGGGGTGTCATTATGAGGAACCTTCTTAGAAATTTCGCAGTGGTTTTTCAAAGCCGGGATTGGATTGTACTGCACAGTATTCTTTTGTAAGTGCCCTTAAGGCCTTTACTGGCAGCTGCAAAGAAAAGAAAACCAGAGCACAATTAAGCCCTTGATAGATTACCCTGCAAGGTATGGTTGCCTGGAGCACACCCAATGCTCCAGAGAGCTTCTCCTGTAGCAACCTTTCCTGCTTCTCAAGAAACAATGGTCCTTTTCTAAGGCATGGAAAGAGTGTCTTCTGCTTTCCCTGCTCTTCCCCATCAGAGCTTCTGTACCTTTAACAGCTGCCTGCAAAGCAGCTATTCTAAAAGGGAAGCTTTCCCTATCGCTATATTTGCACGGGGTAGATGGGACTCGTTAGACTGGGAAGGAAGCTCATCTGAGAGAAGGAAAACTCTGATCACAAACCTCCACTGCCTTGTGGCTACATCCAGTTATGGAAAAGGCTTCAGGAGTCAACCTCGAGGCAAAATCCGGAGCCGGAGTCCCTCACGCAGTTCAGGGCTGAACACAGTCACGTTCTGGCAACTCCTGCGACGTCGCTGGAACCGACCGTATTGGCCTCTGCCTTTCCATTGGACCATTTCAGCGACATGGAGAGGGGGGATTTGCTGCATGGGTAACAGCCTATCCTCCATACCTACTTTACCCAGGCTTCGCGCACTGGAGAGGACACTCTGTTCCAGAACCACCATTCAGAGCGTGACACCATGGTCTTCTGAGACTGAAGGATGCCAACAAGAAGAAGAAGATTTGCATGGGCCATAACTCAGTGGAAGAGCCTGTATAACTGATCTCCCAATTCTGGTCCCTGAAACATCTCAGATACCAGTTAGTGAGGGGGATACATAACGTTAGCAAGACAAGAAAAGAATTCTGCCCTAGCACATGTGTAAGAAGCAGCACTGATCCTATTTGACTAAAGCAGGAGGTTCCCTTTAAGAATATTGGGCTCTAGGTTGCCTTGGGAACCTGCGATGTGAATTGCACCTGTGCTGGCTTAGGCAAACAATGGAAAACTGTGTAGACCGGCAGAAAACCAGTAGGGTCAGGTTGCACTGGCCTTCTTCTACCAAGAAACAAAAAGGAAATTAGGTAGTTTGCTGGTATAGACCTGGGAGAGTAATTTCAAGAATCAATGCTTCAAACTGTGAGCTCTGATTGATGTTCAGTCCAAAAGGATTAGGGTTGCCAACTTTTGTATCAGCCCTACTCCTCTGCCTTCTCATGCTTTGTACAAGTTAACAAATCCATGTTGTATAAAGCTTTGCTGATTTCTGCAGGTCCAGGTGCTGGCAAAGGCACAGGGTTTCAGTCTCGGCCAGGACACTCATTTTGGTCAGTTGGCAACCCTAGTAAAGACTGATCTTCTTTCTTACATTGTATTCATGCATTTGTCCTGTGCTTCCTTCCCTGTTTTCAGATCTTTGACCACGCAGTGGAGAACGCTGGCATTCTCCTGCAGATTGACAATGCTCGTTTGGCTGCTGATGACTTCCGCGTCAAGTGAGTGAGTTTGTTTGACCTGGTTGACTCATCTTTTGAAAGCTTAGAGCATAAACCATATATACTGTATCTACAACTTGAGCAAAAGGATTAATCTCTGACTGGAGGATCACAGAAATGCCCTTAGATTGGATTTATGGGGGGAATGCAGCGGAATGGGTCCCCCTCTGCAAACCTCATGCTATGAAGGATTTTCCAGTTGCTTTCAGGGCACCTCATATACAGGAGGGCCCAGATCCACTGCAGTTTGATTGTCTCTAAACAAATCAGCAATGTGAGAGGCAACTAAAGCTTGGCAAATAAGGTTGACCCTATAAGTAAGTGGGGGTAGAGGGCTGTGCCTAGTCTTTCTTTAGTGCTATGTTCGGTCTTCCTTCCTATGTGAGCATAAGGTTCTTCAAGACTTACAGCCCGGATGGTGTAAATGACCCTTGTTCCTTTCAGTGGTATAGGTAATTATCGTGAGGTCCAGTGCCAAGCTCAAAATGTTGCCCTGGAAGTTATGTCACAACCAGAAGTGACATCATACCCAGGCTTTTTAAAAAGTGAAAATTGGGAGGAACCCACCTCCTCCCCGCAGCAGCTCACCACCCACTTGCTCTGCTGCCTTCCCCTAGTCAGTGGCATAGCTAAGGCATCTATCTACAACATTTCGTAGTCCCCCCGCATGACAAAATCAAATTTAATTCAGTCAATAAATAAAAAGTTATTGGTTCCATGCTGTATCATAACAACATCTCATTGGCACTCAGAACAAACAGTCTCGTAGGTCAGTTGGGAATTAAACAAATCCACTTTTTTTCCACAAGGCAGTTATGTTTTCATTTTCTGGTTAATTGGCCATAACTTTTGATAGAAAAAAGATATTCCAGTGCAGTTTATTTCATTGCATTCTGCATTAAATTACCTTTCCAATGACATATAACATGATGGTATTATTCATACATAGCAAGATTTTCCACAATTTTGGTCACTAGTGTCAAGTTCAGCTTGTTGCCCCCCTAAAGCTTGATGCCTGGTGCAACAGCTATCCCCTGCACCCCCTTAGCTACACCACTGGTTCCTTTCATGAGCAACTGTCCGACATGTTTTCTCAGAGCAGAACATAATACAAATAACCAAGTTCTTACGGCTTCTGTAGAAGAAGCTGCAGTTCTCTATTCACCCCCACCCATTTTTAAAAAAATATTTTTCACAATAGAGTTTATCACAGTAGTGTTTACCCTGGCCTTGTTAGCCGTGGAGAGGGGCAAGGGGCAATGCAGGGCACTAAAACCCCATTCCTCTCAACTCTTATTCAACCATCTGTTTATCTTCTGACATTTCAGCATGCATCTTAAACTTATCTTCACATCCATAAGGGCTAGAAACTTGCTTGTTGCAAAAAAAATCAGGAATCTGAATTCTGCACCCAATACCATGTTTCTATACTTGCACAAAATCATAATCTATACAGACCTCTAGCACTCTCACATACTCTCTCTCCATAAGATCACAACCAACCCAGTGACCATGTACCAAATGGATTGCTGTGAAGTCCTCACACCTTCTCTTCTCTCACCTAGGTTTGAATCTGAACTGGCCATCTGTCAGTCAGTGGAGAGTGACATCAATGGCCTCCGCAAAGTCATTGATGACACCAACATGAGCCGTCTGCAGCTGGAGAGCGAGATTGAAAGCCTCAAGGAAGAGCTGATTTTCATGAAGAAGAACCACCAGGATGTAAGGCTCTGCTTGCAGTTGGCAGACGGAAGGGACAAAACTTTGATGGGAAGGGAGTTACTGCCTTCAGTAAACAGGACTGATGAGGCTAGTCATGGACAATGCCAGTGATTTTGTCCATGGGAGGAGACCTTCACCTTTCACAGTCAATGTTGGGTTCATTTTGTTATTCCTTCCTCCTTCTCCCTTCATAGGAAGTAAACAGCTTGCAGGCTCAGATTGCCAACTCAGGGTTGACAGTAGAAGTGGATGCTCCCAAGACTCAGGATCTGTCCAAGATCATGGCCGAGATTCGGGCGCAGTATGACGTCCTGGCTCAGAAGAACCTTGAGGACTTGGACAAGTACTGGAGCCAGCAGGTAAGCAGAAGCTTTTGCAATATATTCCTAGGATGGATGTAGTACCCTTTTAGTCCTTATGTGCTTCAGAGTGATCATGATGGAGAGATGGCTATGCATATTTCAAATACTGTACAAAAGCAGCCCAAAGTAAATTTGTTATTGTCAAAGGTTGAGATCCTCATGAAGTAACACTAAGATTGTGTGTCTCTTCACCTTTCCCGTAGATCACTGAGAGCACAGTCATCATCGACCAGAACACTAAGGAGCTTGAAACTCACCGCGTCACCATCACTGAATTGCGTCGCACCCTTCAGACATTGGAAATTGAGTTGGAGTCTCTACGCAACGTGGTATGAATCACATGTTGTGTGTCATGTATATGGTGCGATCTGGCTTCTTCATTCATCAGGTGCTTTAAAAGAGCCTGGTAGGGGAAGGAGCAAGCTTGCTCTTTCCTTTGCACAGGCTCTTTAAACACAGGAGGAAATGTAGAATGTGCTGGGAGCAAAACTGCTATGCCTGACAGTGCTTTGCTTTGATTTCTTGCTTTGATTCAAGAGTCTGCACTCTTGCGCGCATTTAAACGCATTCCCTTGAAAAATGATTGCTTTGCCTATCCCAGGCAGGTTTCAGAGTTAAACCTTGGTGAATCTTGTAAAGAATACCACCTCAGGTAGGAATGTCCTCCATGGCGTTCAAAGGAAGGGCTGATGTCAACCCAAGTCTGAAACTGTCCCTTTGCTAGACACTAACAGCCAGCAATAAGGATAGCACTATAAGCGTTGCCTCTAAGGAAGAGCTGGTGCATATGGAGGCTTGCAACTTCCATGGGATGAATTCTGCTTCCCAGAGAGGGAAAGACTTTGGGCTCAGTAAAATGATCTAAATCTGTTCCAGAGGGTGGATGTTTCAGTGGATGATGCCCAAGGGAAACAATCCTGAACCTAAGGGTAGAGCAAATTTTTATCATGCTTCCAAAATGGAGGCAGGACATGGTGCACAGGATGGTATGAAGACGATAACTTACAACAGGCAGATTCCTGGTTGTCTCAGTCAGACAGGCATAATGCTGACTTTCATTTTGCTTTTTGTTCCCCTGCAGAAAGCCAATCTGGAGGGCAACCTGCATGAAGTGGAGACCCGCTATGCCATACAGGTGGAGCAGCTCAATGGGCTGTTGCTGCGGATTGAGGCTGAACTAGTACAGGTGCGGAATGACGTCCAGCGCCAGGCAGAAGACTACCAGGCCCTGCTGAACATCAAAGACAAGCTGGAGGCTGAGATAGCGACCTATAGGAGGCTGCTGGAGGGCGGAGAAGAGCTAAGGTGAGCCCCCTGGTTTAGTGTGCTTTTCAGGGCCGAGAAGAACATGGTAGATCAGGGTCCCAACCTGAACTCTTTATGTTTTCTAGACCATTGCTGTACCAGTACAGTGGCCTTCTTCCCCTTCCCAGTCTTCCCAGTCTATCACCAGTGTTTCCTGAACCTCTATTAGAAAATAACAGCCCAATCCTGTCCACACTTTCCTGGGAGTAAACCCCATTGACTCCAATGGGGCTTACTTCTGAGTAGACATGCATAGGGTTGGGCTGTAAGTGTGCCTTGACTTTATTAAAATTAGATGCACAATATGCACTTATATTAGATGAGATTTATTTCTACATTCTCTTAAGAACGCCCTACTCTGAGTTGCTGAGCCCCTCTGCCACATTTAACACCCCTTTGGGCTCTTTTGAGGAAGAAAGTGATTGATGGGTAGTTCCCATGCAAGGGCCAGATCTACTTGGATTCAGCAACAGAGCTGTGCCTTCAGAGAATTCTCTATACATCTCTTCTATCACTCATGGTCGCAGCTATGCATTCTGGAATACCTGTTTTCTGCCTGTACAACCAGCATAACAGAATTGCTTCCGTATAAAGCATTTTGCTTTATATCCTGATACCCTCACACACTCAGGTTCCCTCAAAATAAAAACACCCTACCTAATGGGTGCTTTAAACTGGTGAGGTATAAGTGGAAAACAGGTGGAAGCTGGGTTGTAGTCTATACCAAACTGGTGGGTCGCAACCGGGGGAACCAGAAATGGGCGACTCCTCCTTAAGGGGAGTGGCCCAGGGATAGGTGCTCTGATGCTGTGGGCTTCCAGGAACATTTTAATGTGGCTGGGGGGCTGCTGAAGACTCCATGGGGGTCCTGGAGGCTCGCAGCCCCCTCTGCGAGCCTCCACGTGGCTACCCTGACCTTCAATTGCTGATCTGAGCTCACTTCTGGTTTGCGTGATCGCCACTAGAGGTTTGGGAATCTCTGGTCTATTCTTTTCAGGTACCATTTCATAATGTACCCGGGAGTCTAGAATTCATATACTGGCCTCACCAGATAGAATTGGGCTATCCCTTGTCTTGGCCTCAGTTTCTGCCTGTAAAATGGGACTGCAGAGGTCAGGACTCTTCAGGTTGAACTGCTAAAAATGTGATTGTTGCATTTCCTCCAAATTAATGCTGGAGTGATAAGGTTGTTTTTTTTTCTTCTACATTCAACTTAGCCTGAAAGATGCCTTGTTAGAAAGTACCATGCAAACCACTCAGACGGTTCACACCACCAAGATTGTCGATGGCAAAGTGGTGTCGGATTCGACCGAAAGCAAAGTGCTGAAGCGTTGACCCAGCCCAACATGGAAGGAAACACATCCCAGTGCAGTCAAGATATTTCTCCCTTGTTCCAGAGTTGGAGGGTGCTCAAGAGGGACTGGGATGGTTGATGCAATTCAATAAAGTAAACTGCAAAATAATCATCTTTCTGGATGCCTCCTCTATTTTGTCAAATTACTCATCGTCCTACCTCACTATTGCCCCTCTTGTGTGCAGCCTAGAACACACCCAAGAGTCTGGCAACTTCATTGAAGGGGGGAGTTCAGTAGTTGTGGGTGAACTACCTTTCATAGATGCTATCCGCCACTACTGTACTGACTTTCCCATGGAGTCTGCTGTTGGAACTTGAAGGACCTTTTAGTCTGATCTAATCCCACACAACTCTTTTTATTATCCTAACATGTCACCTTTGCTGGAGAAGGTTCCTACACCACCTCCCATAGGCACAAGAACAATCCCCTTCAGTGGCAAGTCAAATGACAGTAGAGGAGGGCCAAGCAAAGAGAAGACTGTAGTGGCCTAACCTACCCAGGTCCTTTCCCTCACTGTTCCCAGAGTTGGAAGTGCACAAATTGCTTCAGATACCAGACACTGACCTTCTGTTCCCATACTGTCTCTGTGGAAAGCAGTCAGGTAGGTTATTCCCCACCTAGCTGACGTAAAACAAGAGAGTACCTATGTTAATGAGAGTTAGAGGAAACAGTCGGGGCTGGTCCCTGCATGGTGCAAATAATATGGCAGCTTATGATTACATAGCAAAGTCATATTAAAACACAAGGTTTGAAAAAGACCAACCCAAGAAAAAAGTAGTAGAGGCAGCAATAAGGACAGGCTGCTTATTTGTAATGAAAGTTATTTAAGTGGTCATCTATGCATGCCCTTACATGCGCACACACACATAATGGTGTTCTCTGCATGCACAAAACTGACTTCAAGCTTCCAGGGTTTTGTAGAGCATTCTGCCCCTGCTCTTTACTAGGGAAATCCCATGCACTGCTGTGTGCTTTGAACACTAGTAGAACTCCCAATCCCTCCATTCTTTGGAAGCCTGCTTCCTGGTTTTAAACCATAATGCTTGAAAAGAGCTGCAAAAGTTGAAGCCAGAACTGCAGAAGGTACACTGCATCTATCATCCATCTTGGAGCTGACCACTCCAAGAACTATAATTACAGGTAAGCAACATGCCCTCCTTCATTATCTCTGTGCAGTCATACATAGTGGAGGATAGTGAGCATTCTACTTACCTGGAGGTGGGTACATGTCTATCTCATGTTCTGCAGAACACCAGAATGCCCAAATGAGGCATTAGCTCTTGACCTCAGTCCAGGGTATAGTGCTTGATGAAGGAGTTGGTGTAATCAGACTGCTATGGAGTGCAAAGTTCCAGGGGAAGGACTCCCCTCAGGCCTGTGGCAGAGGATGAAATGGGTCTGGGGAAGTGTGCTAAGAAGGCTGCTGGTTCATTCTTAGTCAGCTGATAAGCCAGGGAAATAGTTTTACAGCACAATCCTATGCATTACTCAGAAGTCCCACCATGTTCAATGGGGCCGATTCATGCCTAGAATCACGTCCTTTTCTTACTCACCTTGTGTGCTAGATACTGAATAAAAACGTTCTTGCCTTTGCAAGCTTTCTCTGCCTTTGCCTTTACCCTGGTAACAGATCGACAGCCTGTTGCCTGCCTACAGTGATGCCATTGTATTCACAGAAGGAAAAGGCTCACTTAACATCCAAAGTGCGCAGAGTCCTTTGCTCCTCTGAAGCTGGGTTTTGAAATAACACAGGCAATGTCGATTCCTGATAGATGTGGAATGCTGAGACCACCTGAGGCAAAATGACAATGTCCAACCTCAACACCACGTTAGCTGAATGAAATCTGATGACTGTCAGGGCATATAGGACAAGCTTACTGGCCCTCCATGCCCAAATAATGGCTTTCAGAAACACAGTCGAGTGTGAGAAGGTGTAGATCTACTGCAGCCATAGGTCAAAACAACTTGCCCAAAAGCTGGGACAAGATCAAAGACAAACTTGTTGCAGAAGTCCCCTATACCCACTGCAACATCAGCATCATTTTGGTCTCAGATTAGGGTTGATAAAACCTCTGCACATTCCAAAGGGAGGAGTAAGATCAGTGTTTCTGGTTCTCAAAGAAATTTCCAGGGTCACTGTTACATGCCAGCTTCCCACACTGAGAATGCTGGATTTTCCTCAGACAAGATGAAGTTTGAGACTTATGCCTTTTTACACAGAAAAAAGGGCCAAACTATAAAGCAAATACAACTTAGGGTGCAATCCTAACCCCTTATGTCAGTGCTTTCCAGGACTGGCATAGCGGTGCCATGGGACATGTGCTGCATCCTGCAGTTGGGTGTCACTCACGAAGACCTCCTCAAAGTAAGGGAATGTTTGTCCCCTTACCTCAGAGCTACATTGCCCTTATGTCAGTGCTGGAAAGCACTGACCCAAGGGGTTAGAATTGCACCCTTAATTAAAGCAAAAATCAAATTTTTCCCATCAACATCAAGCACACTGTGAATATATGTGAAGTGTTCTGAACATGCAGAAAGCGCTACACTGTACAGTATAAACATAAAGTAGTATCCTTATTCCCCTGAGGGCTGGGGATAATAGGCCCTCAGTTTAGCTGTACTTGTCGTAAGAGGCGACTGAACAGCCACCGGGTAGATGGGACTCGTTAGCCTGGGAAGGCAGCTCATCTGAGAGAAGGAAAACTCTGATTCCAAACCTCCACTGCCTTGTGGCTACATCCAGTTATGGAAAAGGCTTCAGGAGTCAACCTCAAGGCAAAATCTGGAGCCGGAGTCCCTGAGGCAGTTCATGGCTGAACACAGTCATGTTCTGGCAACTCCTGCAACGTCGCTGGAACCAACTGTATTGGCTTCTGCCTTTCCATTGGACCATTTCAGCGACGTGGAGGGGGGGATTTGCTGCATGGGTAACAGTCTATCCTCCATATCTACTTTACCCAGGCTTCGCGCACTGGAGAGGACATTCTGTTCCAGAACACTATTCAGAGTGCGATATCATAGTCTTCCGAGACTGAAGGATGCCAACAAGATCCTTATTATCCATAGGAATCTCATCTTTTATTTGTTTGAAAACCAGGAGAAAACAGGCTTCTCATTTCAATAACTGTACACATGGCCCTAGAAAGCTGCTGGCAACATCCGGTATTGATATCTTAGAATGAGCCCCTGCTTGACTATACCACTTCCTCCCTGCAGACGACAGTTTCAAACAACTTTTAACCATTTTTGCCCAACTCATTTGATCCCTGTTGTGTATATGCAACGTTGGGCAGAAATGGCTTAACACTACCCAATTGACTTTAAACCTAGTGTATCACCTGCAGGAAATCTCCAGATTTGCTATCAAAAGGACTATGATGTTTTTCTTTCCTTCTTTCTGCTGCACAAGAGACACTTGTGTCCCAATTAACACTAACAAAAGAACCAAATCACTGCTGGATGATATACTCTCAAAGATGAGGCTAAGTCGGTTCCCAGTTCTTTATTCAACAGAGAACAGCACAAACAATTTGAATAAGAAACTGAAGTTTACATGCTTGATGCCTCTATGACCCAAAATAAAATTTGAGCTACCATAAATTATATACTTTCAAAAGGACTCCCCCCTTTGAGACATGCCATCATCCTCTCTGGTTCCGAATGCTGTTTTGGTACAATGGTCTGGAACACATGACACTAAAGCCATGCTTAGGTGTATTAAGGAACTGGGAGAATTACACCCCAAAATAAGTCATAAGTCATTCAAGAAGAGACACCCCCTGCTACTGGGAGACAAGAAAGTCTACTTCTGTCCCTGGATCCATTTGAACTCTTTCAGTACCATAACCTAAATAAGCTGACATAACACCTCCTTCATACTACATTCCATTTTAAACTTTTATAGGCTGTAGGATTATTGTGTGTGTGTTTTTTTTTTCAAAGTGGCCAGCAACATCTTTTTCTCTTTTCCTTTTTTGTTTTTGCTTAATATTTTACTTGGATTAGAAGTTTTTACAAACTCAAAAGCTTGCGTACTTCTTGTGATTTTTTTTAGTTGTTTCTAATAAGGGTAGGTCTCTACCACTACTTCATGATTTTCCCTTTTGCAGTCCTGAGAAGTCAGATGTTGTGTCTCTTTGTTGCTAAACAAAGTGCTTAGATTATGGAATCAGGAAGATGGATCTCCTAGAAGGGGCATTCTTCATAACCGGTTTTGTCCTTATTGTGGATGAAGCTTCCAAAATATGAGTTCATAAAAAGTGAGAGAAGGTGGTAATCCTACAACCAAATAGCTTTGACTAATCACTACAACAGTGGTCTTCAACCTTTTTTGTGCTGTGACACAAACAAATTGAAGTATGATACTGGGGATCCACCACCAATCCCACCCCCCTGATCTGCCCCATCACCACCCAGCCCAAGCATCTGCCTGCCCGATTTCCCCCTACCTCTTGTGTCTTCACAATAACCCTGTGAGGTAGCATCCTAAGCAAGGTTGACTTTAGGAGCTGCAGGGCAAGAAAGCAAGAAGAGGCTATTCAGGATTATATCAAGAACTAAGTTTTCATAAGGCAGTCTCATTATTGGATTGGATCCAAGCCCTCTCTTACACAGGCTTCGAAAGTTCGCCACGACCTCCAAAATGAAGCTTCGTGACCCCACTGGGGTTCCAACCAAATTGAAGAACACTGCACTACGTTAAATCCTGATCTCCATAATGTATAGAAAAGGATAGGAAACATCCACAATTATTACAAAACATGCTGCTTTCCAAGCATTTTCTTGAATGCATCATGACTTCTCAGAAAAAAGATTAAAACAAAAACTAAAGAAAAAGAAGAGACAACCTGGTGCCCTTAGGATGGCAGGTCAGGCCCTCAGATAAATGGAATACAGCTATAGAACAAAGCACTCCCATACAAATATTTGTTTGCTGGGAGAGGGCCTGGGGGAGTAGTTCATTCCTAAGAGAGAGATTCAGTAATGAAAGACTTTGTAGTCTGCCTACCAAGCCCCTACCATAATTGCCTTGAGGACTGACTTTCTTATTGCCCCCATCAACAAGCTGCAGAAACTTATTCATAGTCCCTGGTACTTTCCTGGGAGGTTTCTGCAGGAGGAGAAATCCTTTATGGATTTCTTTATCCAACTTTATCCAACAGAGAAAGTACTGTTTAACAGCTACCACACAGGGCATGAAACCAGGAGGCAATGACATCTAAACAACTGTCTATAAGCATTTTTCCTCCTGCTAAATGAATCAGCAAAGTAATTCTTTAAAAAAAGAAGAAAAAGATGTTCACCTTGATAAGAATGCAATGAAGGCGGATGCTATAAGATTGAAGGAAGGGTTGACTGGAGACATGAGAAATAGAAGAGAGCAATTTGATTCCTCTGTTGTTATGCCTCTGATCACCATTAGGATATATCCAGAGTGAAACCTGCTCATAATCTATGACAGAAAAATAGAAAATCCAAATTTCTTGCGCTAAAAAACAATCACTTCTGAGTCCTGGAAACTGACAGTTTTATAGCCCAATCCTAATCAACTTCCCAGAGCTGGTGCTGCCCTGCCAATGGAGTGCATGCTATATTCTGTGGTGGGTGGCAGTTACAGAGGCCTCCTCAAGGTAAGGGAATATTTGTTCCCTTATCTTGGGGCTGTATTGCAGCTGTATTGATGCTGAAAAGTTGGTTAGGATTGGGCTGTATATTTTAATCCATTTCTTGATACATTCCCAAAAGTCTGAGTTTGTCCTTTTCACTCCTGCTGAACAGTTAAAAATTTCAGTGTGTGGTTCTCCACAACCCTAAAATCTCTTCCCTGGTCAGTTCAAACCCGATTAGGGTGTGTAGGAGGGGGTATTAAGGGTTTTTGCTGGTTGCATTAAATCTCATTCTTTATTTTTTGCCCGCTCACCCAGTTTAGAGCAGTGGTTTCCAACCTTTAGGAACTTGTGGACCACTGAGGCAAAAATTAGAATCGGAGTGGACCACATGTCACCAGGACCTCCAAGAGGAATTTTATCAGGGGGTACAAAGTTTTTTCCCAAAGGGGGATGGGAGGGGGTGAAACTGAGTGGGGGAAGGTAGTGAAGGGGTGGGGAGGGAGCAAAACAGAACAAGCAGAGAGTGGCAACAGCAGGAAGAGTAGTTGGAGCCCAGGTCTACTGCACTTCCCAATCTGGAGCCCAGGTTCATCTGCCTGCACAGTGTCAGCAGCTAGATACAGTAATACAGGAAACCAAACACATTCCTCTCTAAAATCTTATAAATATAAAAAATCATTGCAGAAAATTAGCATCACTATGTTTAGGCTCACAGGAGAACGGAAAGTGTCCTGTGTGTACTAAAACTTGCTTCTGCAGCTGCTCCTTCATGATTAGCAGATCCACAAGCCAAAGAGCTACTATACCAAACAGAGACTATCTTTTTTCCCTAAGACTTCCTGGACCACTTCTCAGGGTCTCGCGGACCACCTGTGGTCCCTGGATCACAGGTTGGGAACAAGTGGTTTAGAGACACTTTTCTGGAATTCTTCCCAGTCTGTTTTGCATTTCAGCATCCTAAATAATCCAGTGTCATCTGTAAACTCTCCTACCTCACTATAAAGAAAGGAGAAGCTAAAATTCCCAGGCATTCAATCCTCAGGAATAATCAGAACATGCTATAATCTAGAAGTCAATGGTGTTCAAACAGTAAGGGCTGAATCATTTATTGGGAATGATTTTGTTCTTAGGAAGTCCCCTCCAGTATTACTTGTGCGTCACCCAGCTTCAAGGTTGATGGCATTCCTGTCATGACTTCCTGTGCATGGAATCTGCTTTTGACTTGCCAGAGTTCAGACTCAGGGATGGCAATCGGGGTTGGCCAGGTCAGGAACTGCTCAGAGTTGAGTGCCAACCCATGAATCTCCAGCATTGGTGGCAGTGGCAGTGCACAATCAGGGGGGTGGGCAGGAAGAACCAATGCAGAGTTTTGTCTCAGGACCTTAGCAGCCCGATACCAGCACTACAAACTGTATGCATGCTCATCATGGAGTGGAAGAATTGTTCTAAAAAATGTGTAAAGCTAAGACAAATTCTTGCCAAATAGGAGACCAGGTGCCCTCAGAGTCCAAGGTCTAGAGAGGAGCCTGGGGTCAGTAGCATAGAAGAGAGATTGCCCTGCAGTTATGTGTACAACAATGAAAGGAGTGAATCACTGGGGAGATAACCTTGGGTAGGGAAGATCAGTAACTTGTTACCATGGGAAATACACATAAACAAAAGCCCCTTGTTGCCTTATCTACTGATGCCTGTCCTGTCTGGCAGGAGGGTCATCCAATCCAAAGAGAGATAAGGGGAAGTCTGTGTTGAGAAATAGAATTAGCCACAGGTAGGGTGGCCTTTGAAACTTTTGTTCAGTTAATCTTACTCCAGGCAAAGCAAGAGCCAGGCACATTCCATGGGCTTATCTCATGAGGAGGAATCACATTCCAGAGGAGCAACCATGGTTGTCTGTGGGCAGGTGGGCAACAAAAAGACAAAGAAGCATTGAGGGACTGGATGACACTATTCCTGTGCAAGTTCACTCAAAAGTAAATTCCACTGGAGTCCGGGGAGACTAATTCCCAAGGAAGTGTGCAGAGGCTTATTACAGCACAAGTGGTTTTACAGCAAGAGTTTTTATAGATAGCAGGCTTCTACACAAAGCATCGAACTGAGTAAGAAGGCATATACAATCTTAATATGGACTGAAAGAAAATGGAGGACAGTTAACTTGAGATAATGGAAAAGATTCTGTAAATCTCTTAATAGCTGGAGTTCTGTAAACACAACTACAATGGCTACTGTTAATCATTTATACAGCACTTTTAATTTGCGCCATCAATTATTGTCTTTACTGTGCTCACTTGTGGAAACAATGCCATGAATTAGGTCACTGTGAGGTCATTGTGAGGACTGGACCTATTTGATGATTCCATGCAAGTACAGAACAGCCATAGAAGGTAGCACTCGGCACAGACAGATCTGGCCCATCTACAAAGCCACCTGAAGCGATCCCCTCAGGAAACAGATGGAGGGGGTGCCCATCTCTGTTCGTCTCTGGCTCCACTGCTCCTCCTTCCACTTCCTGATTGGAAAAGGAAGAGAGGGACAGGGAGGAAGAGGAAATGCGGAGGGGAGGAAAGAGCTGACCTAGAACATCTGAGAGTCGGAGGAGTGAAGGCTGGTACATCATCAGGTAAGGGGGGGAGCATATGTGTTCACCATACTGAGGCTCAAGAGTGGTATGATTTGGAATGCTACCCAATGCTGCTGTTGCTACTGCCTCTGCCTCCCAAAGTGGGTGGGGTAAAAAGCCCCTTACTGTGCTCCATACAAGGTTTTCACAAACCCAGAAGCACATTTCCAGTTCTATGTACAGGAGCTGTATGAACTGAGGATTCCTTCATGCTTCTGGGTTTGTGAAAACCATGGAAAGGACATAGATAATCTGCTTCTTGCTCAAGTGAGCGGGACTCAGATCAGTGCAGCTTTTGTCTGCTGTGGGCTGGAGGAAGAGACAGCAGCAGACTTGGAGTGAAGGGCACCCTGAATCCACTGTTCCCCCCACCCACCCTGATGAAAGCTGAATCAAGTCACCTATGGTCGGGCTATCGCTGTTGTGACTGTCCATTTTTTTAAACTTACCCCTTACGATTGCATGTTATAAGCTTGGAAGTGTACAGAAAATGCCTGCTGAAATATATTCCCAGTCCTGTGATGATGGGGCTTCACCTGAAAAATGCAATAATTCTTTCTACAGCTGCCATAATTTACATACATAAGTAAATCAAATCAGCTTTTCTTGCTACAGGACTGAGGTCACACAACTTTGATATCAGCAAAGTTGAGGTCACACAACTTTGATACAGAACTGAGGTCAACTTACACTTTTGATATCTATATACAGCCTTGCTCATTATGCAGGGATTGAGAAATAATAACTTGCTCAAAGTCTTAGAAGGGAATACATGACAGAAACAGGATTTGAATCCCTGATCCAAGGTTACTTTTCCAGTCACTGATCCACACTACAGTAATTTGACATATGACCAAAACAAATAAAATGGTCCACCATTTGCACTGGCAGCAATGGGCCACATGTTTGAAACTGTACTTGCCTTCCTGCTTAGATAGGCATTGATTAGCATTGTCACCTTTGACCCACTAATCACCCTTCAAAAGGTTGAGGAATCTGTATTGCGCTTTCCCTTTACCTCCAGGTCTTTGATACTGCAAATACAATCCTGATCCAGTTATGGAAACCTGGCATACAGCCCCAGTTATTGCATCTAGCAGTAGGCAATCTATGTGAACTGCATAGTCCCATATCCAGCACAAGGAACCACACAGCTAAATTCACTTCCACACCTGGATCTCACCTGCTGAGCAGAGTAACTGACTTCTTTGTAAGGAGACAACAGTTCATAATCCTTATTAGCACCCTGAGAAATATACTGGAATTCATTAATGGGTTCCATTAAGTTTGCTTTTTTATTAACCAGGGTCAAGTCAGGCAACCACTCCATCTTCTGGCCACTAAAAAGAAATAGCACACAATGCATTTCCATACAAATGAATCAACTATAATGCATTTTTAAAGAAGCCCTAAAATATTTCGTATGGGTTCATCCAGAGCTGTGAGGGTGTGCGGGTGGAACTGTTGCACAATTTGGCTACCTTCTGTCAACGAAACATCTTCTTCATTCAAACTGAACCTTTATTCTTCACCTGAGCATGGAGGAAGAGTGCAATCTGTTGTAGATGCTGCTGAACACCATCTGAAAGATTAGGTTCTCAGTCTGCAGGTGCTGATCCAGTTCTGTCATCCGAGGTTCAAGCAGCACCTGTGCCACAAAGCACCTTTCATTTGAGTAAGCTGATGTACCACAATGTACCACAGAGATAATTTAGCTACTATTATCCATTCTCTGATAAGCCACTGGAATGTCCTGCACATCACTGCTGGATTTTAATCCACAAGAACATAAGAACAGCCCCACTGGATCAGGCCATAGGCCCATCTAGTTCAGCTTCCTGTATCTCACAGCGGCCCCACCAAATGCCCCAGGGAGCACACCAGCTAACAAGAGACCTCATCCTGGTGCCCTCCCTTGCATCTGACATAGCCCATTTCTAAAATCAGGAGGTTGCACATATACATCATAGCTTGTAACCCGTCATGGATTTTTCCTCCAGAAACTTGTCCAATCTCCTTTTAAAGGCATCCAGGCCAGATGCCATCACCACATCCTGTGGCAAGGAGTCCCACAGACCAACCACACGCTGAGTAAAGAAATATTTTCTTTTGTCTGTCCGAACTCTCCCAACACTCAATTTTAGTGGATATCCCCTGGTTCTGGTGTTATGTGAGAGTGTAAAGAGCATCTCTCTATCCACTTTATCCTTCCCATGCATAATTTTGTATGTCTCAATCATGTCCCCCCTCAGGCGCCTCTTTTCTAGGCTGAAGAGTCCCAAACGCTGTAGCCTTTCCTCTTAAGGAAGGTGCCCCAACCCAGCAATCATCTTAGTTGCCCTCTTTTGCACCTTTTCCATTTCCACTATATCTTTTTTGAGATGCGGCAACCAGAACTGGACACAATACTCCAGGTGTGGCCTTACCATTGATTTGTACAACGGCATTATAATATTAGCTGTTTTGTTCTCAATACCTTTTCTAATGATCCCAAGCATAGAATTAGCCTTCTTTACTGCTGCCACACATTGGGTTGACACTTTCATCGAGCTGTCCACCACCACCCCAAGATCTCTCTCCTGATCTGTCACAGATAGCTCAGAACCCATCAGCCTATATGTGAAGTTTTGATTTTTTGCCCCAATGTGCATGACTTTACACTTACTGACATTGAAACGCATCTGCCATTTTGCTGCCCATTCTGCCAATTTGGAGAGATCCTTCTGGAGCTCCTCACAATCACTTCTGGTCTTCACCACTTGGAAAAGTTTGGTATCGTCTGCAAACTTAGCCACCTCACTGCTCAACCCTGTCTCCAGGTCATTTATGAAGAGGTTGAAGAGCACAGGTCCCAGGACAGATCCTTGGGGCACACCGCTTTTCACCTCTCTCCATTGTGAAAATTGCCCATTGACTCCCACTCTCTGTTTCCAGGTCTTCAACCAGGTCTCAATCCAGGAGAGGACCAGCCCTCTAATTCCCTGACTGTGGAGTTCAGTAGCCTTTGGTGAGGGACTGTGTTGAATGCCTTCTGAAAGTCCAGATATATAATGTCCAAGGGTTCTCCCGCATCCACATGCCTGTTGACCTTTTCAAAGAATTCTAAAAGGTTTGTGAGGCAAGACTTACCCTTACAGAAGCCATGCTGATTCTCCCTCAGCAAGGCCTGTTCGTCTATGTGTTTTGAGATCCTATCTTTGATGAGGTATTCCACCATCTTACCCAGTATAGATGTTAGGCTGACTGGCCTATAGTTTCCCAGGTCGCCCCCTTTCCCTTTTTAAAGATCGGCATGACATTTGCTATCCTCCAATCCTTTGGCACCATGGCTGTTTTGGGGGACAAGTTGCATATTTTAGTCAAGAGATCTGCAACTTCATTCTTCAATTCCTTAATAACTTTTAGGTGGATGCCATCAGGGCCCGGTGACTTATTGATCTTTAATTTATCAATGAGGTCTGAAACATCTTCTATTTTAACCTCTATCTGACTTAATTCCTTGGTCAGGAGGGGCCGTTCGGGCAGCGGTATCTGCCCGAGGTCTTTTGCCGTGAAGACAGATGCAAAGAACTCATTCAATTTCTCTGCCATCTCTAAGTCTCCTTTTATTTCCCCTTTCCCTCCCTCACCATCCAGAGGACAACCTTTTCTCTGGCGGGTTTCCTGCTTCTAACATATTTGAAGAAGCTTTTATTATTCCCCTTAATACTGCTGGCCATGTGTTCCTCATAATCCAGCTGCTAAATTGCTATGGGCACAATCCTAACCAGGTCTACTCAGAAGTAAATCCTATTTTGTTCAATGGGGCTTACTCACAAGAAAGTGGGGTACAGATTTACCTGGGAATAAGTCCCATTAAACTCAATAGAACTTATTTCTGTAAGTGGTACTGGCCAAAGGGAACATATCTTGCCAGTTCTGGTTGCCTGTCCATTTCCAGGCACAATTCAAAGAACTGGTACATATCTTTAAAGTCCTAAATGACTAGGGACCTGGGTACCCTACATGAGCCTGCCTAGGTGTTATGATAATAATCAGAGGCCCTCTTCCCAGTTCTTTGTGTTCCAAAATCAGGTGGGAGCAAGAACCTTTTCCTCAGGTAAAATGTCCTTCTCAAGGAGGCTGTTAGCTGCTCTGGGAGTTTTGTAAACTGAGAGGGTGGCACAGAAATACAGTACATCAAAAAACAAAATTATCAGGAAACAATGGTGTTAAACTGGAAGTGCAATCTGAGGATGGTGCTGCTCTATCCACACCCTGAGGAGTTATCTCTTAATGGGGTGTTTTTTGGCTTTTGAGCTTGTATGCAGAGTCTCCTAATGGGCCACCTTTGCTTTTTGTTATATAGCAAAGAGGGAAGAGGAACCAGTATAAAATGTGTGATTTCATGTATGCATCTCTATACTATAAAAGAAATAAAGATTGTGTGGGGAGCACTGGAGTTCCTGAAGGGGGGCAAAATGCTTTCTTCAGGCACAGGGAGGGCCTTGTAAAGCAGCCCCTCTCCTAGGCTTCTGAGCCATTTAGGAAGGTGAGAGTAAAGTAGAGGAGATGCCTCTGCTTTACTTTTGTGGCTTTACAAGGTTGTCCCAGCACCTGAAGAAACTCAGCATTTTGCCCCCCTTCTTCCAGGAACATCAGTGGTGAGTTCTTATAGGGGGCTGCCCCTAATGACAATCAGGTAATGTCAATCAAGTCTTCTTGGAATCTCCCTTCCTAGTTTTGCATATTTGAGGGAGGACAGAGCTGCTGTTAGGTGTGCCAAGGAATAAAGGAAAACAAAGCTATCTTAGTGGAGATACAAATAACAATCATTGGATAAAGTTTCGCATCTCTTCACTGATTCCAGGAATCATCAGCAGGTCAACAATAAACTCTTTGGGCATAGTCTGGAGATTAGAATGACACTTAAAGTCAAAGAATATAGTAGGACACAGTCTGTGTACCTCACCCCTACCATGTCTGGCCCATCCAGACTTCTGCTTCAGCTAGTGCAACTAACCAGAGGATTCACAAGTAGTTGTAGGAAAAAGGGGGGAAAGGCTTTTTCAAAAGAAAGGCCTTGGGGATCCAGGAAAGAGCCCACTAGGCTATGCTGATTAATTCTCAGCAAGTATTCTTTACATTTTGCTCCTAGCCCACTTTGCAATTTCAAACATCTGGTTTGAGTAGCATCAAACAGCATTTCTCAACATAGCAATAACTAGCTTTTAAAAAAAAAAAAGGGACAGGTGCACTATGGCAGGGGAGATTTATGATTCACAGTGCCTGTAACAGAAAAAGAGCAGACAGTCTCAAGGGCTGGCCTGCAATTGTGGAATGTCCTTCCTTGTGATTTTTCAGCCAGAAAATTACGTGCAACAGCAGGAGACCCATTTTGTTAAGCCCAGGTGTCCCCATTATGTACCCTGGGGGCTGATTGTTGCAGCAAAAATAAGTGTGTGGGTGAAAGATACTGAATCCTTCTGCATTCATGGCTTTTCTCACTGCAGTCTGCCCTCTCATGCTCGTCTCCTTAGCTAAACTCTGACCTCTGAAGGGAAACCAGCTGGAAGAAAAAAGGCACAAGATTGCCTTTCTATCTACCATTATTGCCAAATCTCTGGACTTGGCAAAATCCATACTACACTAGCTCAAGAATGAGCTGACCTTATGGTGGGATAAACCTCTTTTGTGGACTGAGTCTGTGCTCATCAACTGAGCAGGGTTGTAATCAAAGATATGCATGTCAACAGCCCTTTTTATACTAGCTGGGTTTTGTAGCTACAGTAATTCTGGTGTTCTAAGGAGTTTTAAAATCATAGCCTACCAAAAGTCCACTGAGATACAAGCCTGAATAACACGCCTCTATCCCAGAAGGACAAATTCCAGAAAGGAGGAGCAGGCATTTATTACTCCCAGAAGCTGTACTAACTCAATCCCTTTGTTTTTCCACACACACCCTGGCCCACCCATGCCTTCTGTTCTGTTTTCACAAAAACAAAAGCCAAACAACCATAATACAGCACTAGTATGCCCTTTGCTTCCTTCTCCTTTTTTTTTTTTTTTTTTTTTTTTTGGCTGTGGATGACAGAACAAAAGTGACCTGGGGGAAAAGATCTGCATGGCTATGATTACAGTTTGTATCCTGCCCTCACTGTATGGAATTCAGGGCAGCTACATTAAGGTCAGCCTGTTCTCACAACAGCTCTGTGAGGTAGATCATATCTTTAGACCTCCTTCCTCCAAGGAGCTCAGGGTGGTGTATACAGTTTCTTCTCTCCTTTTGTCTTCACAACAACCCTGTGAAATAGGTTAGGCTAAGAGATAGTGACTGGCCGAAGGTCACTCAGGAAGCTTAACAGCTGAGGAGGAATTTGAATCTTCCAGGTCTAAGTCCAACTCCAGAACCACTACAATCCAGGCTGAGAATATGGGTAGCGCAAGGTCCCACACTAACGGCACAATCGTAACCCACTTTCCAACACTGGCATAGCTGTGCCAGTGGGGCATGTGCTGCATCCTGCAGTTGGGAGGCAGTCATGGAGGCCTCCTCAAGGTAAGGCAATGTTTGTTTCCTTACCTTGGACTTGCATTGCCCTTATGTCAGTGCTGGAAAGTGGGTTAGCATTGCAGCCCAAGTGTCATAGCTGATCAAAAATTTGAATTGAGAACTCCCCAGGTCAAGTTTAATACTCATGCAACCCGGTCCTATGCAGCTTTGGGCTGCCAGTCAGAGTGCTTTGCAGCCCACAGGCCGGATACTGCTGTGGAAGCTCTTTATCCAGCCTGCATAATTGGGCTCTCCAAGCACCACCATCAGTTGCTCACAGCTGCTGAGCTGTGAAGTGATTATGATGTAGGAATCCCAAGAAGGAAATAGTAAACCTTCTACATTGCTTGCTCACTTAACACTTTCCTTGTAGCAATGACTCTCTAAACTCTGAGGACCTCCCTACAGGGAACATCCCTACAGATGACAGGGGAACATCTGTCAGGGAACATCCCTACAAAATCCCTACAAAATCTGGTCTGCATGGCCTAAAAAAAATGGTTGGCAACCTTCAGTCTCGAAAGACTATGGTATAAGCCTACAGCACCCGGTATTCCCAGGCGGTCTCCCATCCAAGTACTAACCAGGCCTGACCCTGCTTAGCTTCCAAGATCAGACAAGATCAGGCATCAAACCCAGCTATAAAAACACTCCCAAAATTCTAAACTTGTTACATTCATTTTCCTGACAGAACCCTTGTTTCTTTAATAGCCCAGTCCAAACATGTTGTGTGTTCCATGTGAATTTCTGGCTTGTGCAAGGATACAGCTATTGAATTACTGTCTGTTAAAAACAGAAAAAAAATTGAAGGGGAGGGAGAAAGGACAATAATATGGTTAATAACAGGTGGGGTCACAAAATGTCTCATGAAGGGCTCAAAGATGACTGAACACTGATAAATTTCAGCATACCAAAGACATGTACTTGACATCTATATAGGAAAAGGTTTGGATGTGTAGGGATCAGTGAGGAGAGACAGTGAGGTACAAATATAACTCCAACTTGCTCTTAAAAAATGCTATAAAAATGGCAAGGACAAGTCAGACAAGAAAAGCAACTTACTGCTGCCCTCTTGTGTCACATGAAACTCAAGCACTGCAATAAACCCTTATGGTCTCTACACAAGTACAGTACACAGTGGCGGAAATACTTTCCTCATATACTAGAAACTTTTCCAATAATAAAAACAATCCTGGCATTGTGCTGAAGTACTGCAAGACCAAATTCAGTATAACTTCTAAAATATTCTGCCCTACAAGTAGAGGGAAGGATTTATTTCAGAAGAATCACTTTGCCGTTCCTCCTCCTGTTTCTTCTTAGTGGCTCAGGACTATGTGTGTTCAGGTACAGCAATATCACGGCAGGCAGGGTAGTCCAGTTGTTGCTTGCCAACTGTTTCCCTCTCTTAAATCTACATGAGTGCTTCTGCTAAAGAAGTAAATCAAAGCATAGGTGCACTATCACCATTTTAAATTAATTTTAGAACGCACCCATACCACCAAGTCAGACTTTGCCTCATTTTAACCATGGGTCAATCCTTTTTTACAAATGTGATACCACTTCCTTGATGCTTAATATACTTTATGAATAGTTCTTTGGAGACACAGTGGGAAATAACCTCCTGATATTTCTAGATTGAACAGCATTTCCTCTAGGAGCTATACAAGCAAACCTTATATGTAGAGGTGAGAGAAAACCATTTTATTTTTTCGCAGATTTCGGTATATTCCATTGAAGTGCAGAAAGTGGTATTGTGTATTTTTATTCCAAATTCATTATTATTATTATTAATTAAATAAATAAATTATTATAAATTATAATCACTTCAAAAGTGTACTAGGTAGGTGATGGCAAGATGTCAGCAGATGCAAACCCACAGCCCAATCCCGAGCTGCCCAGCATGCAGGGCTGCAGCAGCGCAGAAAATGGTTGTCGCTGCATCCAACAGACCCCAGGCAGCTGCCACTGCCTCCATGGAAGAAGGGGACTTTTGTCCCCTTCCCCAGGGTAAAGCAAGTAGACCTGCAATGGGGCCACTCAATTCTATGAAAACCTGAGGGTTGGTGTAGAATTTAGAGCCTCTATGTCAGGTAGACAGCCAAGGAGGCTCAGGATCCAGTGGAGCAAACCTCCACCAGTCCCACCTCCCTCCCGCCCACCTTCTCCCCTCAGCACGCCTCCTCCCCACCTCCCCCCAACTACCTCTCCACTGCCCAGCAGTCCATGTGACTGCTGAGCAGTGGAGCTCCAGCGCTCCACTGGCACTAGCCCAGGGCCAGCCAGTGCTGGGCTACCATCAGTGCTAGGGACCACAAATGTGCCTTATGGCACATTTGCAACAGTGTGCACCAGCTGTGAGTTGGCACAAACTGAATAGGATTGGGGCCCCAGTCATTACCCATGAAACCCCCCCCCCCCCCATTAAATAAAAATCCAATAAAACAAGCTTTTTTGCAGATTTCAGGCAAATGAGATTTCATCTCATTTTTCTTTTAAACAAAAATGAGAAGTGCAGAAAGTGGTGTTATGTGTTTTTATTTTGTTATCACTGTTTTCTCCCACCTCTACTTAAATATTGGACCTAATAGTGGTGTTCTGTTATCATGGGCAGAGCACAGCTGACACTCTGCTTTTTCATCTCATACATATTTTGGAGACCAAAGAGCCACTTCCTGATGCACTGGTGTGTGCCAAGGGAGTGTGATTGTATTCCTATTGTTTGGCACAGCTTCCCACTCAATGTCAAAATGACATGCTGATTGCAGTTTACAAATATCCTTACATTGGAACTTCAGGCAGCCATTATGTCTCTTGGCAGCCTCACCATACAGCATATTCTTTGGAACATGACTCTTCTGCATCTTCTAGACATTCCCAAGCCAGAGCAGCTCTTTTCTTTAAGATGATATTATCATCATCATCATCATCATCAACAACAACAAGGTATTTATATACCGCCTTTCTGGTCATCGGATTACTCCTATGACTTTATTCAAGGCGGTTTACATAGGCAGGCGTTTCTAAATCCCTCAAGGGGATTTTTACAATCATAAATGGTTCTCTCTTTCAAGAACCGACAACATTTCAGAATGGATCTTCCTGGTTTGATCTCACTTCTGGCCTCCGGTTCTCCCATGCAGGCTGACAAGCAGCTCCATCTCTCACATGGAGGGCAGCCAAGATGCTTCTTGCTCACACCAAGAGCAGGTGGAATCACTCAGCTCGGCTTGTCAGTTGCTTCAAGGTCTCGCCATTCTCAGCTGTTCAGGGAGCTGTCAGTGTCATCGAACTGGCGACCTTCTGATGTTATCTTTGGGCTGACGGAGGCTCTATCCTCTAGACCAGACCTCCTGCCCATCTGTGTGTGCCCTTGCAAAGGAGATGTTCCCAGGCTAAAGGGAGCTTATAATTCAGTTCCTATGGAGACCAGCACTGGCCTGAAAAGTTTTATTATTGCATCATTTCTTAAAATATTGTAAACTGCCTTGGGGTCCTCTTAGGACTGGTGGGATATAAATATCTGGATGGATAAACAAGTAGCATTCTCTGGTTAAGAGAAGCCAGGATATTTAATAGGTGGACTTGGGGAAAGCAGTTTACACCAGCAACGTTCCAGATAGAGTTGCTTGAGGCAGCTTGGAATCAGAGATGCCAAGTGTTCCCATTGTTCACCACAGCTTCCTGCTGAATGGCAAAATGACACGTTGATTACACAGGTAACTTGCCAAGCCTCTTCTCATGAAAACTTGAGGTAGTCAACCTCTCTCACTGCCATAAGTAAGATACACAGAATGCAAACAGTGACACTTGATTATAATCCAGTAAGGGGCTCTCAGAACAGCTCAGCATCTTTGTCTAAGTCAGGGGTCCCCAAACTTTTTGGCACAAGGGACATATAGTGTATCTGACACAGTGTCAAGGGCCAGAAAATAAATAAATAAATAAATAAATAGATGGAGGAACAATGTTCTGAGAGTTTGACTGAATACGATAAGTGGGTGAGGGTGGGAAGAGAACAGAGGGAAAAATTGATTTGCACAGGAAAAGAGAACGGATTTTGAAAAAGCATCACACAACCTACAATGCAAATCTCAAACTTTTTTTGTCTCAGTTTCTGCTCTAAGTTTAACTAGCGTTATATTTATATTTATATTCCATGTCTCTCAGCACTGGTATATACCTCATTCAGCCACTAGAGGTGCTGAATTTAATGGAATAATTTCTTTCCATTACATTGCATTACATTTGGTACTTCTAATGGCTGAATGCAGCATATACCCAGATGTGTGCCTTTTATGTTATTTTTAGCCCTGGAAAGCTGGGAAACCTCAGGGACCAGATGAAATCCTCCCAAGTGCCAGATCTGGTGCCCAAGCCAGAGTCTGAAGACCCCTGGTCTAGGTGGTTTGGCATTATTCCAAGCAGATTCCATAAACTTGCCAAAATGGTGGCTGCTTTCCCAACAGGTATTCCTAAGTACGGTCTGCCTTAGCCCCAACCTTCTAGCCCCCATACTAAATAGTAACAATCCTTTGTAAGCATTTATTAGTATTTGAAATATTTTTTGTTGAAAAGCAGTATATAACTACTCATTAATAGTAGTTGGCAACCTTCAGTCTCGAAAGTCTATGGTATCGCACTCTGAATGATGGTTCTGGAACAGCATCTAGTGTGGCTGAAAAGGCCAATTCGGGAGTGACAATCCCTTCCACACTGGGAGCAAGTGCAGTCTGTCCCTGGTCTGTCTCCCTGGCTATGGGCCTTCCTTCTTTGCCTCAGTCTGTTGGCCAAGTGTCTCTTCAAACTGGGAAAGGCCATGCTGCACAGCCTGCCTCCAAGCGGGCCGCTCAGAGGCCAGCGTTTCCCACCTGTTGAGGTCCACTCCTAAGGCGTTCAGATCCCTCTTGCAGATGTCCTTGTATCGCAGCTGTGGTCTACCTGTAGGGCGCTTTCCTTGCACAAGTTCTCCATAGAGGAGATCCTTTGGGATCCGGCCATCATCCATTCTCACAACATGACCGAACCAACACAGACATCTCTGTTTTAGCAGTGCATACATGCTAGGGATTCCAGCTTGTTCCAGGACTGTGTTGTTTGGAACTTTGTCCTGCCAGGTGATGCCGAGGATGTGTCGGAGGCAGCGCATATGGAAAGCGTTCAGTTTCCTCTCCTGTTGTGAGCGAAGAGTCCATGACTTGCTGCAGTACAGAAGTGTACTTAGGACGCAAGCTCTGTAGACCTGGATCTTGGTATGTTCCATCAGCTTCTTGTTGGACCAGACTCTCGTTGTGAGTCTGGAAAACGCGGTAGCTGCTTTACCGATGTGTTTGTTTAGCTTGGTATCGAGAGAAAGAGTGTCGGAGATCATTGAGCCAAGGTACACAAAGTCATGGACAACCTCCAGTTCATACGCAGAGATTGTAATGCAGGGAGGTCCACATCCATCTTGAATAGTAATATCCAATAGTAATAATGAAAAATCTCATATTCTTCTCCAGTCTTTCCCTGCATCTGCCTCCCTCCCATTCCCTGCCCTCTTGTGAGTGCTGGGTATTGCAAAGGTGCAATAAGACATTTCACCACTGGCAGAAAACACACAGCACTGGCAGAGAGACCCATGCCACTCAGCATTGGGTGTCTGTGCTGACAGGACATTGCAGACAAGAACCGGCTGGTGAGTGTCCCTGGTGGACGGTGGGAAGGCGTTACGGAGTGAGGCGAGAGCGGAAGAAGGCGGGAGCGAAACTGGACAGAGGGAGGGTGGGTCAGAGGACGGATTGGGCCCAGGAGGGGGTCGGGCATGGCGGCAGAGGCTGCCACTGAATTCTATCCCCCATCCTGAGCTGCTGAGCCCAAGACACCAGCTCAGCAGTTGGTGCACATTCAAGTGGATCCACTGGGGATGCCAGAGTTCTACACGGGGTAAGGGAACTGATGTTCTTTACCCCAAGGAGTCTTCCAGCAGCTGCCCTGACCCAACAGGATACAGTAGCAGCCATTTTGGTGCCACTGTACTACGCAGCACCAGGGCAGCATTGGGCTGTCAGACTGTTAGGGCCCAATCCTAACCAACCTTCCAGCACTGACATAGCTGTGCCAGTGGGACATGTGCTGCATCTTGCCTTCTCAAGGTAAGGTAATGTTTGTTCCCTTACCTCAGAGTTGCATTGCCCTTACTTTGGTGCTGGAAAGTTGGTTAGGATTTCAACCTAAGCTACTCAAGAGGGCACCTTTTTGCTTATGTTTCTCTCTGAAGTACTATGTATACTGATGGCATAATAATATTAGTATGATTAATAGCAATAATAAAATCCTGAGCTCCTTAAAAACAAGAGACTCAGGAAAATCCTTTACAAATAAATAAGAAAAAGGTAGGAAAAGTAACCTTTCTGAGACCATTTAAAGGAGGGTTGATTCAAAAATAAAATGCATTAGTAGCGCATGGTACAGTCTTTCCTAGATCATACCATCTGAGACTTTATGGAGAAGAACTGCATGTCTGACAATCCTCTAAGTAACAGAGTGCCATTGAGCATGTGCAAAGTGCAAATGCCAAAAATACTAAAACCATGACGAGCTCCCACACTAAAGAAATTACAAGACAAAAGGTTTCCAGCACAGTTGAGAAAGTGACCACGCAAAGCCCTCACATTTTACACATCCAGCACTGAGAAACTCAAGTGGCAAAAATAAAGTTTAGATATATTTTTTCTATAGATGCCAAGAAATTGAAGACTCCAACATTTATCCAAAACTCTTTTTACTATCTGCTCCCATCCACTGCTGCATATAAACAAGAAACTATACATACCTTCAGTATCTATAGGCAGAAAGGAGGTTGACCTCTACATTCCTTTCTGGAACTAATTTTCCTCTTGACTTACATTAAAGTTATTGGCATAAGTTCTGCATAGTGACAACACAAAATGGACACCAAAAATTGATTAATGTAGATTTTTCTACAGCCTACACGTCAACAACTAGAAATATCCCCTCCCCTTTCGAGGTGGATTGTCACTCCACCTGAGAACAGAACTGCCTAGGTGTGATGCATAAGAGAAAAAGACATAATGTGCTAGGACTGGAGTGTAGACCACTCAGAATACATTTGGGAACCACTATGTGGATATAGGAACAGGAAGTCCAGCTACTATGTTTTTGTTCATGAGATTAATATCCCATTTTCCCAGTCAATCACTTTTAAAAAGTTTCTTACAGTGAAAACAAAACTAAAATGAAATTAACGGCCCAAGCCTAACTAACTTCCTGGGCTGCACTGCAGCAGCGCTGGAATGGCCTCTGCTGTGTCCAGCATGGGAAAAGAGGCAGCTGGAGGTCTCCCCAAGAGTAAGGGAACACCCTTGCCCCCAGAAAAGTCCCAGCAGCTACTATGCAGGCCTGCGCCAGCAAAGCCACTGGCACAAGTCCAAGAAGCCTCAGGATTTCAGGCCTGGGGGTGGGATAGGATACAGCAGTAATCACTGTTGTCATTCCCACCCCCTTCCAGGCCCAATCTAACCCCTCCCCATTAACCCCTCCCTGCCCCTGTTCCACCCTCCCCCTGCCCCTCCACTGGGCCATGCCAAGCTTACCTGCTCCAGTGTACTATGACCCTCCGTTGGCACCAGCAGAGGCCATCCTGCCAGCACCATGATCGTATGCACAGATACAAAATGCTTTGCAGCATGTTTGCTACCCACTGGCACTAGCACAGATAGGATTGCACTGTAAACATAACAAAACCATCATATCTTGAAGTTCAAAACAAAAGCTTCCTTGTTGGTTCCTCTTTAAAAATTCCCTTCCCTTGCCCCTCTTCTATAACATGAGGGAGCAGTATGTTCTTCAATTGTCTAAATACTACCTACAGAAGTTCTTTATCAAATTTCCCTGCACCTGTAGAATACTGTTAGTTTGGAACAAAATTTCCCACCAGATCTGTGTGCCAGAAAATTGGAATAAGGTTTATGTACTAAAAATGCAGAAGCAGGCATAAATAAATGACCCATGCAACTTTTTCTCTCTTTAGTAATTTTGTGTTGTAAATAACGTCAAATAACTATGTAACGTATAGTTAGCATGTATATTAAACTAAGTGATTGTTTATTTTTTGTGTGTGTTGGGTTCCAACCCCAGACTCCACCCAAAACCTACTCTGGATTCTATCTCTGATTCAAAAGGCCCATAAACAAAAACTTGTTGGTTTCAGGCCTTATTAGGCCTGATATATTCATGCATCAGAATGAAGCAGCCTGGAAACCAAAATTATCTAATGAACCCTTCTTCGAAATGAACCTATTATCATCTAGGCACCTTTCCCTGCAGCAGCACCTGAGCAGTGCAATTTCTTTCTCAACAGTCGCCAGACTTTTTTTAAACAGCTGTAGATGTCAGACAAAGCATCAAGTTGTTCTCTCTAGTAATTTTTAACATCACATAACTGTTATTTAGTTCAGGGGTGCCCAAACCCTGGCCCTGGGGCCACTTGCGGCCCTCAAGGACTCCCAATCCAGCCCTTGGGAAGCCCCCCCCCCATCTCCAATGAGCCTCTGGCCCTCTGGAGACTTGCTGGAGCCTGTGCTGGCCCAAAGTAGCTGCTCTCAGCATGACAGTCAACTGTTTGACCTCTTGTGTGAGCTATGGGACGAAGGTTCCCTCCTCTGCTTGCTGTTTCACATCTATGATGCAGTAGCAGCCAAGGAAAGACTGGCCTTGCTTTGTGCAAGGCCTTTAATAGGCCTTGAGTCATTGCAAGACCTTCATTCATTCATATAAGTTCCACCTCTAATATATTCATATATGTAAATTTATTCAAATTTTAAATGTAAATTAATTCTTTTCTTTCCTGGCCCCCAACACAGTGTCAGAGAGATGATGTGGCCCTCC
Source organism: Tiliqua scincoides (assembly GCF_035046505.1). Classification (NCBI taxonomy): domain Eukaryota; kingdom Metazoa; phylum Chordata; class Lepidosauria; order Squamata; family Scincidae; genus Tiliqua; species Tiliqua scincoides. The sequence continues at coordinate 123,624,179 of NC_089822.1, forward strand.
TGCCAAAAAGTTTGGACACCCCTGATTTAGTTCATTGCCACTGTATCTATAGCACCTTTTTTAAAGCACTTTTTTTATAGCACCTATCTCATTTGATAGTTTTACTATTGTTGAGGTTTTAATTAATCTTGGAAGCTGCCTTGAAGGCTGTCTTGTAGAACACGAGTAGTCCTGCTGGATCAGGCCAAAGACTCATCTAAGCCAGCATCCTGTTTCTCACAGCAGTCCACTAACTGCTTCTACAAAGCCCAATAACAGCAGATAAAGGCATGTCTCATCTGATATTTCTCCCTGCAAGAGTATTCAAAGGCATACTGCTGCTGATCCCACAAATACAGCAGAGCTGTCATGTAGCCATTTAAAGACCTTAGGGACCTTTCTATACACTGTCCACGCTGAATTTACCCAATCTCCTTTTAAAACCATCATCGCATCTTGTGGCAATGAAGCCTACCTATTTAATTATGTACTGTGTGACAGAAGTACTGCCTTCCGTCTGTCCTAAATCCTCTGCCAAGTATTTTCATTTGATGACCTCTGATTCCACTACTATCCACATTCCATTTTGTCTCAACAGGTGAGACTAGAAATCACATTTTTGATCATTTTTCTTGAAAGTTTTGAAAAATGCTCCTTGCACAAAAAACAAACTAGCGTATCAGGAAAAATGCTCTGGCCTAGTCCTTTCTCAACTGTAATAGCTTTCATATTGCAGTATTAATTTTATTTATATTGTAAATTTATACAGTATTATTTATACCATGTCATCATAAGATGGGGCTTTCCAGTGACCACCCAGTGATCCAGGGCAGGGGTGCCTAGAGCCAAGCGCTCACCCCCTACTCATCCCCCACTCTTTCCCTTGGTTTGATCACACAGCTTAGTGGGGGAAGGCCTTGGTAGCTTGGATCTGCTGCCACCCACCCAGGAGATCAGGTTCCCAGAGGGCAAAACCCCTTCCTTAGAATAATTTGTGATCTCAGACTCTCTATTAAAACTCACTCTTATAATAACGCCTGCAGAGCAAGGAGTCTGACTATAAATATATTTATATCAGCAATTTTCAACATGTTTCACCTCACAGCACACTGACAAGGCGCTAAAATTTTCAAGGAACACCACCAGTTTTTTGACGATTGACAGGGCACACATGCAGCTGGCGAGGGGGGGCTCACGTCCCCAGTGGCCCTTCTAATAAATGAGCCTCCACCAAACTCCTGTGACACACCTGAGGACCATTAATGGCACACCAATGTGACAGAGCACTCTGATTGAAAATCACTGATTTATACAGTACTACATAGTTGGTTTTTTAAATGGAAAAAATTGGGTAAAGCATTCAAAAATGTTCTGATGAAGGCAACTACAGTGGCAGGCACATCACCTCAACTTGTTCTGCCTCATGTAAAGAATTCAGGCCTAAATGTAGAGAAGAAATATGAGGCTGCAGTCCTAAATACCAATGTGTTTCTTAACCAGTGGGATGGGTACCACCAGTGAACTTGGTGCCTGGCTGTACTCACAACACCCCTAGACACCTGCCCCCTGGCAATGAGACCAGGAATGTGACACAACAAACAGTAGTGGGAGGCTCGCCTCTGTAGGCTGAGCTCCAAAGCATACTTGCCCTTGCTGGAAAAAGCCCTCCTGTCCATCCAGAACCTCTTATTGGTGTTTGTTGTGTTGCATTTGGCCTCTCAACCCAGAAGTCACTGGCAAGGATGTCACCACCAGTAACTTCTGATGGTACTTTCAATAGGTGGACTGTGTTAAGTAGTATAGTGGAGGCCAAACCTTAATAACAGCCTTGGTACTGCCCATCATAAAACATCGATAAGGCTGAGTACACTCAGTAAGAAGAGAGCATTTCATGCCAAAACGATAACATTTCACCTGACCAGCTGTCAACAGAACCCATGTGCTCTGTTGAGGCAGTTGGAGCACCTGCTCTGGGATCCCCCTCCTAGATGGTGCCCTCTGCATCTGGTAGTACATGTGAAGTGGGACAGTGGGGGACAAATGTGGAGAAATACTGCTGTACACTCTTTCCTGGGAGTAAGCCCCATTGACTGTAATGGAACTTACTTCTGAGTAGCCATACATAAGGATTGGGCTCTGAGGCTACCATCCTATCCACTCTTACCTGGGAGTAAGCCCCAATGAACACAGTCAGACTGATTTCTGAGTAGACATGCATAGCACTGGGCTCTGAGGCTGCCATCCTATCCACACTTACTTGGGAGCAAGCCCCACTGACTATTATGGGACTGACTTCTGAGTAGACGTACACTGAGACCACACGAAATCACCTCATCGAGGTCAGAATTACCTGATGACTGGTAGAGCGTGCAAGGAGGAACACCTTCTCACCCCTCCCCCGCCTTCCCGCGAGTCTCCACCCGCCCTCCCCCTTTTGACTGCCAACGGTAAAGCCGCCCCGCCCCCTCCAGAGGAGGCGCTTCTTGGCGAAAATCACGTGACGGCCGCATCCGGGCCTTTTGCCTTCTCTCCCTCTTCCCAACATGGCGGCCTCAGGTGAGTGGTGCTCGGCGGGGCATGGGCCTCCAGCTCCAGAGCGGCGGACGGGCCCGGCTGGGCCGCGTTCCGAAGCCGGGAGGTAGACGGGGGCGCCCCCGGGAGGGCGGCCGCCCCCGTCCAGCAGCCGCCCCGGGGGCCTCTCTCGCCCTTCAGCTCAGACCTGGGCAAGGCGCGCGCGCGCGCCGCGGCTTAGAACGCAGCGCTGGCCTTTCCCCGTTCTAGCCCCGGCGCGCGCCTGGGAGGGGGCGGGCAGAAGTAGAGCAGTTGGCTAGCGCGCGGCTGGCTGGCTATCTGGCTAGCGCGCGCCGGTGGGGGGGTGGAAGAAGGAAGGGGGCGGTAGCCGCCGCCACTGCCGCAGCAGCAGATGGAACGTTCGACTACCTCTCAGTGCGCAAGCGCCATCGCGCGTGGTAGAACGCGGGCGAGGTGGGGAGGGAGGGGAAGAGAACCTGGGCGGCACCCACGTGGGTGCAGCTTTTGCTGACTCCCCACTGCCTGCGCCGGGGGAGTGGCGTGGCGTGGCAGAGGCTGGGCGGAGCCTTGCGCACGTCCAGGCCTGCCCCGCCCCTTCCCCTGGTAGGGGAAGGACAAGAGTGGCACGAGGTGGGGCCTGCCTTTCTCTCTCTCTCTCTCTCTGCTTCCTCCCGGTGGAATGAACAGCCCCACTGGAGGAGGGTGACAGCCCAATCCCATCCACACTTTCCTGGGAGTAAGCCCCATTGACTACAGTGAGACTGACCTCTGAGTAGACAGGCATAGGACTGGGCTCTGAGGCTGCCATCCCATTCTACTTTCCTGGGAGTAGGCCCCACTGACTCTAATGGGACTGACCTGAGTAGACATGCATAGGATTGGGCTGTAAGCCTGGAAGTGCCTCAACCTGATCTTCTCCTGACCATGCTGAGCTCAGTCGGTGACTTTGTACAACCCTCTCATCCTGCATCAGTTTCTTCCTTTCCCTCCCCCCATCCATTTGGTGGGCCACTGAGATACAGGAAGCTGGACTAGATGGGCCTATGGCCTGACCCAGCAGGGCTCTTATGGTATTGCATATGGGCCCAGTCCTGTGCAACTTTCCAGCTGCAGTGTAGCAGCAATGCAGCCCCGTGACACGTGTTCCTGTATTTTCAGAAGGCCCCACTGACTGCCCTTCCACCACCAGATGCAGAGCATGCCGCACTGGCACAGTTGCACCAGCATTGGAAAATTAGATAGGATTCAGCCCTATGTCTGTTATCCCTTCTGTTTGGACATGTGTGAAGCGTGTCAAGGGGGAAGGGAAGGTGGGATCATTGCTGCTCTGTCCCTCATTGGCCACCATCATGCTGAGAAGTAATGCTGCTCTGCATGTTCAGCCAAAGGACAGCCCAATCCTGTCCAATTTTCCAGTGCCTGTGCTGCTGTGCCTATGGGATATGCACTGCTTCCTGTGTTGGGGGTGCAGTCACAGAGGCCTCCTTAAGGTATGGGAACATTTGATCCTAGGCCGGAGGCCAGGGCCTCTGAGAGGAATTTTATCAGGGGGTACAAAGTTCCTTTGTGCCCCCTTGCAAAGCGTGGGGGTGAAATAGAGCAGGGGAGGGTGGTGATGGGTGAGCAGAATAGGGGCAGGGAGGAGGATGAGGGGAGGGTAGAGACAACTGGAAAAGCCTTTGGAGCCCAGGCCTACCCACTCATGTGGCATCAGTAGTGTCCCCATTATCTACAGTAATGATAGTGTCCCCAGCATCTCATACGGGCAACATCTGAGTAGATAGGAAAGTGTCAGATTCCAGGAAATTTCTGAGCCCCCTGCTTTGGCTCCTGGGCCCCTCTTTTGACCCTGGGCCTGGGTACAAATTACCCCCTTTACCACCCTCTCCTAGGCCCTGCTCAGGGCTGCATTGCAGTTGCACCGGTGCTGGAAAGTTGGATAGGATTGGGCTAGGAGGTGGTAGAACAGATTATTCCATTTCAAATGGCACGTGATGGATTGTACATTTTAATACTTTTCTTGTTGTTTCTAATACAAAAATAACACAGGAAGTCTAGGCTAGAATGCTTTTCATAATAGTCTTGTATCCTACTTTGAATGATGCATATAATCATTGTGGAATATATTTGGGAGGGGTTGAAGACCCTTGCTTGCAACCTGGACTGTGCACTCCCTTGTTTGCCATCATTCTTCTGCATGTGTAGACCAGGCCTAATTTCCAGCCTTTTCTCCTGCATAGTTTCATCTTTGCATGCCCCCCCCCTTTTTGGCATTTTATGCCTTGTATGCCATGAGATTCACCCACAGTATGGCAACCTTACTCCTGCTTCTTAGCTTGATCTTTGAGCTTAGTGGCTGGGCTTGTAGGATGTTTCCTGCCATGCTTTCTTTGTAGCAGTTCTTCTTTGACATTTAATGAGGCCTCTCTTTCTGTGCCCACTACTTCCTCATTTTGACTGACATGTAGCACATTGCTGTCTATGCAGAGGCTGCAAGTACTGGGACAGAGTGTGTCCTGCCATTATTGGAAAACTCTCCTGTGTGTACATCCTGCAAAGCTCTGGAGTCATTCCCCAGAATCTCCAGTTTCCTTGTATTGCATAACAGAAAAGATGTATGGAAAGATCACTTCTAGATAATGCTGATGATTCAATGGACCATTGATCTGACTTTTTGTAAGACACCTTATTTTTTCATCACTAGGTAATAGAGGTTGCTACCTTGTTTCATAAGATACTGCTCATCCATTGCAAGTGCATATATTGTCCCTTGCTAGCTCTATATCGGGGTGCCCAAACCCTGGCCTTGGGGCCACTTGCGACCCTTGAGGTCTCCCAATCCAGCCCACAGGGAGCCACCAGTCTCCAATAAGCCTCTGGCCCTACGGAGACTTGCTGGAGCCCACGCTGACCTGACGCAAGTGCTTTCTGTGTGACAGCCAACTGTTCAACAGTCACATGAGCTGTGGGACAAGGGCTCCTTCTTCTACTTGCTGTTTCATGTCCATGATGCCGCATCAAAGGAAAGACTGGCCTTGCTTTGTACAAAGCCTTTTATAGGTCTTGAGCTATTGCAAGACTTTCATTCATTCATATAAGTTCCACCTCTAATATTCATTTATGTAAATTTATTTAAATTTGAAATGCAAATTAGTTCTTTCTTTCTTTTCCTGGCCCCCAACACAGTGTCAGAGAGATGGTATGGCTCTCCTGCCAAAATGTTTGGACACCCCTGCTCTATATTAGCACTCTTTACATTGTATCTCAGAGAACCTAGAGGTTCTTCAGTGAGAAGATTCATAATGGCTGACTTTGAAAGATTGTCGGCCACTATTGCCCTGTAGTAGGCAGCCATAGAAGAGTGTTGGAAGGGAATATTTTCTCAGTTCATAAGAAGTGATACTGAGACTCAACAGGTCTGAGAACATCCCTGTATGTGCTCTGGAAAGGAAATGGCCAACTGGTGACTCTGTTCTTACAGAACTTGGGCTCCCAAAAACCGCTTTATTTGATCTCAGCAGCCCTACTCAATCTTAGGGCCCAATCTTATCCAACTTTCCAGCACCAGTGCAGTTGTGCTTCCCCAAGGTAAGAGAACAAACATTCCCTTATCTTGAGGAGGTCTCCATGACTGCTTCTCCACTGCAGGATGCAGTGCTCTTCTGTTGGCACAGCTGCATCGGTGCTGGAAAGTTGGATCAGATTGGGCCTTTAATCATGGTCATGTTAAACATTTTGTGCACATTTCCGCTTGTAAGAAAGAGAAGCAACAAAATTCATATAATGAGCATTTGAAGCTATTTTATTTGGAGTCAGACCATTAATCCATCTAGCTCAGTATTTTCCTCACTAAGTGACCCTGGTTGTCCAGGATTTCAGACAGGAATAATTCCCAGCCTTGTTGAAAGGTGCCAGGGATTCAACCTGCAGCCTTCTGTGTTCAAGCATGTGTTTTGCATTTGAGCTACACCCCTTCCCATAAAAACCCAGATTGTTTTTCTTTCTCAAATATAGTTGTAATATAAATGTTGAATAACTATCTTGTGAATGTTCTGAAGAGGGAAAGTAGCAGTACCAATCTTACTTGAAGGACTCTTTGAGGAAAATCATTCTCCACTGTATACACTCACCCTCCCCAATCAATAGCATGCCAGCTGAGCACATATACTCCATACATTTGAAGCCTTTACTGCTAGCCAATGACAAGGTCTTTTATAAAGGCCCACTGTTCAAGAGAGCAGCATAATGTTTTGTCCTTGAATTGCTGTTTGGATTGGATGGTCCTACCAATTAAGAAATCATGCATCTGTGTCCTGGGGTGTGTCCCAGACTGCATTGTGTAAGGGTCCCTTGGTCAGATTGACAAATATAGAAAGTGGTTGGCTTATGCAGAAGCACTGCAAACCACTGCTCCATAGTGTCTCCACTATGTATGGCTGAGTTCCTTATACAAAGATTGCCCCTTCGAACTAAGATACTGCTGCCAACTAATTTCACCATATCATAACACTTAAATTCAGTCTTTTCCTTTTTCTCAAGTGACCGCACCCCCCCTCCCCACTGCTCTGCCACCCACTACACTGGCTTGTGCTTGACCAGTGCAACCCCTCCCTTCCCAAAATTAGCACTCTTCCCTTCACTTCTGTTTTGGAAGAGTTAACAAGTCCTGTTCTGGCATTATTAAAATTCTACAGTGTATTCCGGCAGAGGTTAACTGGAGTGTACCAGCTAGCCATTCCCCTATCCCAGTGTGCCACTTGACCGTACCCCTTCTGTCCTAGTTTACTATGTTTGCAGAGACCAGTAATGAACCCTGGGAGAGTATGAGGTGTTAGCTAGTCAGTGGGTTTCTGTTCACCCTTTTCCTTGCAGTGTGATGACCCACTCCATACACACACACTGCAGCACTTGCAGTCCAATTGCTTGACTTCCTTGGGAGGGGGCATACCATACTCTTTCTGTCTGGTTTCCTTCCTCCAACTGTACTGCTCCTTGATCACTTGGTATTTTCTTCACTTCTGGAAATTGAGGCTTGAGGATTGTTTTGTCTGAGGAGAAAAGGAATTTAGTATTTTTGTTTTCCTTTTGACCTTCCTTCTTGCAGGCACTGCAAGAACTGACACATTCTAAATCTGTAACATGGTGCATAAAACTGAATAGGAACCTGTAAGAGGTTGGGAGGAGCCATTGCAGCATATTCCATTTAAAATAAGACGAGGTGTTCCTTGTATCTGAATTTACTTGGTTATCATGGGCTAGTCTGCCAAGCATGACTTTTTTTCCTGTAGGTTAATCTAAATGGTGACTTCTATATGTCTTTGAAATGCACCAGGCTGCACCAAACAGCAGTTAGACTAGAAATGCTAGGGTACAAAGTGGGAATGGTGATATCTTAGCTGGACATCTTTAATATTACTGTAAACCAAACATAATTATACTTAATTCTGCCATGTACTTTGTTGAAATATTAGCTGACAGAAATACTTGTAAAGTATTTTTGTCATAATAGGGTGGGCAGATTCTGTTGTTTGGTTGACTCCTAATAGTACAACAAACCTTGGCAAGTGTATCACAGGAGCCCAATCCTGAAAATGTGAGTTATTTTTACTTCTAAGGCTTAGTTTCTTTTAAAATTGATGGTGTATTAGTATGTGTGTTACTGAAAAGGGATTGAGTCATCCCAGAATTTAAGAACTAACCAGGCTAGTTGCTTGATTTAAAAAAAATAAATTGGGGGGGCGGGTTACTTCTTGTCAGAATGTGGAATTCTTTCTTCCACACCAGAGCCTTCTACTGCAATTGCAAAGAGTTCCCTGACACACACACAGTGGGCTGTGCTCTCTGTGCTACTTTAGAGAAAAGACAGCTGAGCTTAAACTTGTGGTTGTTTTTATTTTTATAGCATCATTGCAGTGTATTATATGAAATGGACCAAGTCTTTCAGTCCAGTGGTTTAGCAAACACTCACATGCATTCTACATTTAAAAAGGCCTCGTGAACTTTTCCTTGAGGACAAGATAGATGCTCTATTTTGTCATAATTGAATTCACTGCAGCTTTTTTTAAATTTAGTTTTCTTTGGGGTTGTCAAATCCTTGTGTTAGCCCCAGAGCAAGCCTGTGCATTGCATTAGATTGAGAGATGATTTGCCCAAAGCCTTCTGATAAGCTTTTTTTTTGCTGAGCAGGGCTGGTGTTTCCTGTGCCTAAATCCAGTGAGGTAACCTCATTCAGTAAAATCCTTGTTGTCTTGCTCCCAGTAAGTGTGCATTTTGTGCCTCAGGCGATAAGCTTGATAAATGGTTCAGCAAAGCAGTATTATGATAGGACATGGGTTGCATTTCAGGAGCAGTTGCTACGTAGCCCACAATGTTGCCTCAGCTAAGTTACAGCAATGGTATCTATTGTTGACAGTAGCTTTCAGGTCTAATTTCTGACCCAGTTCTTTATAGCAGGAGAGGTAAGGAAAACAGCATTTCCAGGCTCTGCTGTTCATAGGTATAACAGAGTCCTGTTCTGAAAAACCTGGGTCTATGATATGAGGAGGAAGAACTAGTATTGGCTTAGGATATCCTGTATCAGCAAGAACCACTGCCTTGCATCCACATGGATTAGTTGATATTGTTCTTCTCTAGCTTTGACAGGATTGATGCATAAGCAGTACTGTTCCTGTCTTTGCAGTAGGACTGTTTGCGCTGCCCGCGACTTGTCAGCCATTTGATGCAGATTGAGCCTGCAGGTTTTGAGTTCTGTGCCTGCTAGTTAGTACTGCATTTACTGTCACTGAGAAAGCAATACCAGATCATCATTCTTGGGAGTGCCAGTGATGGAAACAACTGTATGTGAAATATGTCTTTGGCTTCTTTTTTTTTTAAAGGACACCACTTACATTAGAAATGCAGCAAGGTTTATTTTCCTGAGGCTGTCATTTCAGTCAGTAGGTTGCTATTGCTGATCAAGGTTTTTTTTTCAATTTCTGAACTGACATTTCACTACCACTTGTAAATGTCCTTGGCCATCTGAACTCATTCCACCTAGAAGGGCTTACCCTACTATTTTAGGTTTGTAGTGCTTGTAGACTGCAGCATTTTAAGGAAACTCTTCAACATCCCTGGTGGTTATAAAACAAAGCATTGCATGTGCAATCATCCCCCTATATTTCCATCACGTTCAGTGTCTGAATCTCGAAGCATCAGTGAATATTGTCAACTTATTTCAAAAGTATCAGTTCTCTGGAAAGGGAAGTCATGCAGAATCTGATGAGCCGGGGTGGGTAAAGCCAGGACAGAATCTGGGGGATTCTGCTTGGGACCTGACAGAACATGAGATTACAGACTTTTCAGATCCAAGTAAGCGCAAGGTACCTGACAGTTTTATTGCTGGTCAAACAAGTAAAATACTGAATAGATGGCAACTTGAGCATCAGGCCTACAAGTAGTAAAGCAAAGTTGTCTCCTGAACTCAGAGAGAGCATGTATTATTTGGGTTATAACAGGTATTGTATTGACCAGAACCAGTGTGCCACTCAAAAGGGGTAAGGGAGTATCTTAATTAAATCTGTCATGTACAAGACAAATTTCTGAAACTAATGGTGCTGTACAGGTGATTCACATCTTCCATCCAGTAAAGCTATCTCTTCCTTCAAATGCTCTTTGTTCAGAGGCAGCTTTACTTATCATAGCTCCTTTTTTCTATATCTTTGCAAAAATATGGATACTATCTGAGCGTGCAGAGCACTTCACATGTATTTTCTTGATGTCCTTAACAACAAACCTGTAAAGTAAGTAGTCAGACCCCAGTATCTGCAGGAGTTCTGTTCCAGAACCACCACCACCCCCACCCCACCCCCACCCCGGATACCCGGGTCCCAGTTTAAATGCCCTTTAAATAGAAGTGCATGCAAATCAGGTTTTTTGCCTTTGTGCAACAAAACTACACAATTTCCAAGCCCCTCAGGGCTAAAAAAAAATAGCTCTCTAAAGGCCCACTTCTGAGTATCCCGGTGTCATATGATATAGCTATACTGCATGCAACCTCAAGAAGGTGCTGAGTGTAAATGCAAAGTAATGGAACAATTTCATTCCATTACTTTGCATTACATTCAGCCCCCTCTAGAGGCTGACTGAGTTGTAGCTCTATATACTGTACAACCTTGGGAAACCTGGAAGTACGTCTTTAGAGCTATTTTTAGCCTGAGAAGTTTGGAAACAGTGTGGTTTTGCTGCACAAAGGTAGGAAATCCAATTTTTGCACACTTCGTTTGTATTTAAAGGGCATTTTAGACCTGTAGTAGTATCATCCTCCTTTTGAAGCTGAGAGTGATTTATGGAAGGATACCTAGTGAGTTTATGTCAGAGGTAAGATTCAAGCTAGGAAAATCCTGATTGGCTGATCAGCCTCCTAGCAGTTCTTAAACATTTTGCTGCTACGACCCATTTTGTCAACCACGGCCTCTGGGTAGCACCCCAGAATGCCTTGCAGCTTCCTGGTAGTTCAGACCCCATGACCCACAGCTTGAGAACTGCTGTACTATGCTATATCAACTCTCTCCTTTCTCGCATTGAAACTTTACCCAGGGAGGTGTGCCTGGCTGGCTTCCTTGCAGGCTTCTGTAGCTTAGTCAAGGTCTTCCTTCCGGGGGTGGGGTGATGGGGGTGAGGCTTTTTGTTTATAAGAATGAGCTTGAATCTTTCTTAAACCTTACTTAATGTTTTTTTTGTGTACTGTAAATTGTCAATTTCAGAATTTGTTGGATTAAATTCTTGTGCTAATATAATAGAAGTCACTATGGGACTTGAGCATTGCAAGTTCTGAAAATAAAAGTACAGTACCAGTACTGTCAGCAATTACTGATACTTTATATTAACTGATACACTGGGTGTCATCAACATTTATATATTAAGATAAAGAATATATTACTATATTTATACTAAGATAAATTAGGCTTTATATATAGTATGTTGATGAAAAGGCACTGCCAGAGCTCTTTCTATTCTTTCACTGAAATATTATCAGATCTCATCATTTGAGTAAAAGAGGTCCTAGGACCTGTAAGGTTGTTCATACATACAAGAACTAGAGAATGTACAGGCTTCGTTTTCTGATTAAGCTGATGTATTCATAACACATGTGACAGGGCTTTATTGAGGTGGACAACTTATGAGAGATTGATACCTAGAGTTTGAGGCTAAAATTTTTAAAAATGTCTTTGGAAAAAAATGCATCCTGGAGAATGATAATCTTTACTTTAGCAGTATGAAGTTGGGACCTTGTCTGTAACTTTAGTGTTCCTTCCTAGTATACCTTTGAGTACACACCCATCTGCACACAGTGGGACCACAGGACTGTAGCCACATGTGGGTGTTTTTATCCCGTCATTGCTGTGCAGATAACCATATTGAACCTTTTGAAAGTAATTCAAAAGTTATGCCTTTGTAAGAACATAGATGTATTCTAGACTGTGCCATTGGAAGTCCCATGTTCAGATCTTGCCTCTGCCATGAAACTGCTTAGGTGGCCTTAAGCAAGCAAATATTTTTTTCAGTTTCCTTCCTTCCTTAAATAAATCAAATGGAATGTAGTGTTGGGTATTCAGTTAGGCAATTAATAATGGTACAGGTGTAAAGATTTGTTTTGAGTAGTGCAGTGGTTCTCACACTTTTAGCACCGGGACCCACTTTTTAGAATGATAATCTGTCAGGACCAACCAGAAGTGACATAATCAAGCAGGGAAATTTTAACATCCTAGGCTGCAATCCTACCCACACTTATCCAGGAGTAAGTCCTATTTACTGTCATTGTTAAAAGAATATACAGAGTAGCCTGTTCAAAGTACAGGTCTGTAACATTTCCGCAAATGCAGTTGCATTCCATGGTAGCATCAAGTCTAATTAATTAAAAATAAAATATTGAAATGAATGGAGACCCGCCTGAAATAGGCTCACGACCCACGTAGTGCGTCCTGACCCACAGTTTGAGAAGCACTGGACTACTGATGCTTTTAGTCCAGTACTTACCCTGACTTGCAGAGACCTCTTCCAATCTTGCTGTTTGTGATCCTTTATGCCAGGGACTGAAAATGACACTGTACCTGCATAGCAATTTTCTGTCATAGCTTCTTCCATTGGTAATGGGATATTTTATATAAAACAGATTTCACTCACTAGTCTGTGGACATTGTCAGGATCGCAGGCTCATCTGGTGGTTAGAAACAAGGCATGTGCTCGGGGAGCCTTAGAAATGCCCCTCTGTTTAGAAAGTATAAGGACGATGAAATGAAAGTAACTTCTGATGGCCACTTTGTAAATGGGCAAAGGTGCCTGTTTTTGAGGGCCCTTTTCTATCTTCTGACTGCATTGCCATGAAGTCATAATGTGATGACATAATTGAAACAATCACAATGTGGAGGCACATAAAGATGACCCTATAACTTTACTGTAGGATTTACACTCTTAATAAGAGAGGGGAGGGAGGAAATATTTTAAAACCATGCCGTTTATCTTTGGTCAGGGATTGGCCAATTACTATGCAGGTTGCAGAAGAAAGTAAGTAAATGGAATTTGAGTAGCTGCTCTTCAAACAGCTGGGATTGCATAGAATTATTAGTCCATTTCACAGTCTAGATTTATGCCACATGTAGGCACACATGGGTTAGGGTTAGGGTTCTGTGGTTGCCTAGTATTGTAGGGAAGAAGATAAAGCTCTGGCTGAATTTGCAGACATCCTGAAACAGTACTGAAGGTGCTGTCTTTCAGTTGTGGAATGTTCAGACTTTAATGGCACTTCACCCGCAGTCGTTGTAATTGCAAGGGGAATGTTCAACTTCTGGGAGCTGCCCTAGCAATGGCTGTCATGAACACTTGGTGTACTCTTGTAATGCTACCATCAGGACCAGTGAATATTGATTGTTACAGTGCTGTTGATTGCCTTGCGAGATGAACATTTCCTGAAGAGGGATCATGACTGTGTCGCATGTTGCAACCTGCTGCTTGTGTTGCTCCAGGAAGTTTGAGGAGAGTCCTGAGCTGCCAAGAAGTGAGTAGCAAGTGGGAGTCATCAGATATGCTTAGCATGCTTGTCCGTGAAAATGGAGAGGAGGATAAGTCATGAAAAGGAAAGACTAGGAAAATGACTGAACAGAGGAACGAGCTATGCTACAACTCCCTCAAAGTCAGATTGAATACATGAATAGCCAAGAACATGTGTGTGGCTGTTCTTGTTTTTATACTACTTTCAGTCTTCCCATCACTCAGCTATAGGCTATTTGGAAATATAAATGAAGTGCATCGTCAAATGTTTTTGTCTCCGTGGTGTCAGCTTTCATTTTTCTTTGTTAGTACTGTTGGTATGGATCTTTGCAGTGGAGTTGTACAATATAAAGACAGATTCAAAAAACAGGAATGAGAGGTGGTGTAATTGTCACTGGAGAGATGCTGTTATGGTTTGTTCAGGACCAGTACGCTAAAGAGAATGTTGGGTTTGAATGTAGGAAATTTGCATTCAAATCCTTCACTCATCTGTGAATCTTGGGGCCTTTTCACATGGGGTGTTTAAAAATTCTTGATATCTGTAGCTCTCTTGCATGTATGCTTGGTAAGCAGCCTCTGCATGGTGTGGTCTCTAAAATATCCTTGGTGACATCGGGCTACTCACGCCTACATTCTTGTGGATTATGAGGGCAAGTGCCAAGAGAACTTCTATACACTGAACAGTCTTGCAGAAATGAAAATTAGTACAGCAAGCATCCTTTATCTAGTCTCTCAGCTGCAGAACAAACATTTACCTTTAATGTTCTAAGACTGTTTCCCAAACTGTGGGTTGGGATGGACCTGTGGGTCCAGACCTGATTGCTAGTAAATTTGAAACTGACAGGCAGATAGCTGACAAGGAAAATTATTGAGCCGTAATGAAACTGAAATGGAGCAGCACATGCATGTTTGTTCGTGAGTAGACAAGCGTGCCTTGGCTTTTATCAAAGGCCAGGCGAAAGGGAAGGCAAGACCACCAGAATGGTCCTGATCCAATGAATGTAGAACTCTCCCCAAATGTTGGTCGTCGTCCCCAAAAAATAGTAAAAAGGATAAAAACAGGCTTAAGTGGCTGGTAAAGTAAAACTTTTTTTTTTTGACTTGTAAAGCTAGATGAGTCCCAATGGAGTATCATTTTAAAAGTGAGTCCTGGTGCTAAAAAGTTTAGGAACCCCTGTTCCAGAAGATGGGAAAATATCATATTTGTAGCCCAGTTTGTCATGTCAGTTCCTTGAAAGTCAGGGGTCAGTTCAGAATCTTTGATTTCCTGTGAAGTGAGCTAGGTAAAGACACTGATTCTCTTGAATAATTGCACACGTAAGAATATACATGGTTTGTTCAGTGTCTTAATGCTTCAGTGACTGACAAGTGCAGTCACTGAAAGGACTAACCTATTGTTTGTGACAATAATGCTTTGCCCTTTGTGTTTTCAACATACAATAGTGAGTAGATTTTTTTTTAGAGTAGGAGCTCTTCATGACCTTGCATTGATTTAAGAGAGCATGATGATGGGGAGAACCCCCCATTTGTTCAGAATTGGAGGAGGTGCCTCAATGTGATATATAGTCAAAATCCTCCCCTATGGTGGAAGGTTGGATTTGTGGTGAGCATAGAACTTGGGCAACTGACAAGGCCAACCAAAATTTAGACTCCCACTCATAGTGTCCTTACTAATTTCCCCCAATTTAGCTCCTTTGTCTTCCCCTTCAAACATATCTTTGGTCTCTTGGCAAAATAGTGTGATTCCACTGCAACCCATTTTAGCCACCTGTCATAAAGGAGAGTTTGTGATTTGAAGAACAGAATGTACATTGCTTTTTTTACAGTCATGCTAACAAAAACAAGGAACCGCTGTGTCTCTCTTGCATTGGAAAAATGTCCTCTAGAGACGTTTCTGTGGTCTCAATAGTACACAGCTATCAAGACATGCTCTTTCTTCTAGAGACTCTTTCCATGCTTAGTCATGGTTTTTTTTGTACATTGCTAGCAGCTCTCGAGGGTCTATGAAATCAGTTGCTGTTGACCTGAATGTGATGCAATCTACAATTTTGGCATGTACCTTGTAGCAGCATTCAAAATGTTCTCTGTAAATGGAACATTCTGTAGGTGTTCTTTGAATGGAAAATAAGCCGTATAAATATTCTTAATAAAGAAAGATGCAAACTCTTCCAGATAGTCTTTCTCCCTTCCCCCAGCACTTAGAAAAGCAGTCTTTCCGCTTTGGTGACTGAACTCTGAGGGCTCTTTGCAAATACACTCCCAGTCTGTTTGCTCAACAAACAGATAAAGGGCACTCTTCCAAGAATGGAGAATTAGTGCACTGCTTAGATTAAAGGTTATCTCTAGCATGTAGACCTGTTTTCTACCTTTGTCAGATGGTGTTGGCCTTTCTGTAGATTTCTTTCTAAGATTCAGAGGTGGAGTTGAGTTTTCACATTATTTTTTGACCCACCACCATGACCACGTTTGATTATTCTCCATGATGTTGTAAAAAAAAAAAAGTGACATCTTGCAGTGCAGGTGCATATCCAGTAAAAATGATAGACTATTTCACATAAAAATTGAACATGACAGCCCTCACTAAGAGCTTGAGATGTCTTTTTATTCTGTACAGCAGTGAAAGTACTTGAAAAAACTGCTTTCTAAACGGTGTATTTTCACCACTGACGTTGGAGAACTAGAATATTGAGGCTCTCATTATTGCTAAGGCCCTTCTTTGTTTTCTCTCAGGTATTAATTGCTACATGTTTAGCTAACAAGAGGAGTAGTTTTACTGTATGAATGGGATAATTTAGTCAAAATGGTATGTCAGCAAGGAAATGCTATGTCAACATTCAAGAGACTGAAGTTGCCAAAAACTTTCAAACCTTGATTATTTTGAGAGGCAGGGAAAGAGAATATATTATGCTGCTATAATCAAATGTTGCAATGAAGAAAATTGAGTTTTAACATAATTCCTCCCTGACTTTGTGGAAGTGGTTAGTAGCTTTTGACATGAGTTGGATCTGTTTCAAGATATTATTGAAAATGCCCTCATAGTTGAATAGCTTCCTTTCTAGTAGGAGGTGTTAAAACTAGGCAGCACTGTAGCAGTCTGTTCAATATATGAGGAGCAATAGCAACTCAGCCTCTTCAGTACACATTTAAGGGACTGGTAACTAAGTCTCTCTTTTTGTTTCCTGCAGCTAAGAAGAAGAACAAGAAGGGGAAGACCCTGACTCTGACGGACTTTCTGGCAGAGGATGGCGGTGGTGGTCCCACCTTTGTTCCAAAACCGGTTAGCTGGGCAGATGAGACAGATGACCTGGAAGGAGATGGTAAGATGGAAAACAAACTTCCCACATCTTAGTGCTTTACTTCTGCTAAACGCTTCTTGTGCTAGCAGGCAAAGCTCAATTAAAATTTGAATCTTCAAGATTAGAAGAAACTAGTGGTGCTTAATTCTTTTCTGATAATTCCAGATCCTGAGTAAGAAGTTTTTTTTATAATCAATCATAGAAATACCAGGCACTGACAAAATTATGGGAGTCTTCAGTGGATTCACAGATCCTGACTGGCCTCTGTACTAGCCAAAACACATGCTTGCAAAAAGCCAGGGCCAGTCTGCCAGAGGAGTCTGGTTGGTACCGTCAGGTCCTGAATGGCACATACGCATACAGGTCAAGAAAATAAACAGGGAGAACTTTTCTTTTTCCACCCTGTGCTTGTGCACAGCCTTTTGAAAAAGCACAGACTTGGGAGCAACTGGAATGACCATCCTCACTACCATTGCAGCAGCAGCAGCCAACTTTATCTGCCTTTCTACTTCCTTTTCTCCATCCTAGCTCTACCACTCTGAAACAGGAGAGCAGCAGAGCAGGGACAAGAACAAGCAAGCTGGAAAGAGTATTAACCACTTCTTAAAAAAAAAAAAGGGTGTCCCTTTTTGAGAAGTGGGGCAAGACTCCTCCTGTCTTGCTTGTTCTGGTCCCTGCTCTGCTGCTTTCCCTATTTCAAATACTGAGTGGCCAAGGCTTTAGCTGCTGAAGATGAGCGGCCAACGGAGGGGAGCTCCAGCCATTCTCTAAAGTAGGAGCATCACAACGGCTGTCCCTGACCTCATGCTGGCTTTGGAGGCACTCTAAAACACTGGTTCCCAATCTGGGGTACATGTATCTCCAGGGGTAATTGCAGAGACCTTTAGGGGCACTTGAAAAAATTGAATAATGGCAGAAAAAGGCAGGTCTGCATTAGAATGCCTTGTGGGGCTGACAAGGCAGGAAAGAAGGCAGCTAGCTGACTGTGAAAGCCCCAGCAACTGCTAGTTTCTGGTCATTTGTGTATTATCAGATATGGATCAGTAGTTGAAAACACATAAATTTGAAATAGCAGCATTAATTATGAGGGGTACAATTTATGGAAATAGGCTGCCAAGGTATACACAAGTAATAAAATATTGGGAACCTCTGCTCTAGAAGTTGGAGATTTTGCTTCTTTCAAACACATCTGAAGTTATTGGCTGGGTCTCTTGCTATGTTAAAAGATGCACTGTTTAGTGAGCTGATGAGTGCAGTTGTGGATCCTTAGGAACCACATTCTAAATTTCTTTAAGAACCTTCTTGCTTTGGGTGTCTTCGTGTACATTTATGTCAAACATCCATGCTTATTTTTCCCTTATAAAAAAAAGAAAACCACTCAAAACTGAAAGCTTGTTTCGGCTCTAATTGTGTTTTACTAAGAGGCAAGATTCGTGGCTTCCTCGCTCTTGAAGGTGCCCTTTGTATACAGAAGATTGATTTTTAAATCCAAACAGTTTTAAATCATTGACTTTAAACAAAGCTTTCCTCTTGGTAATTTGTGCATTTTCTTAACAATGCATACTAATTGTTTCAACAGCCATATCGCTTTGCAACCAAATAAGACAGTGGTTCACAAACTGGTGGGTCATGACCCACCAGTTCGTGTAATGCTTCCCCTGTCCCTTTATGGGGCAGGGCAAGAGGAGAGGCAAGGAGGCAATCCTCAGGATTGCCTGCCTAAGGGAGGTGGTGTTGTCAAGGTGCATCTTGCACTAAGCAATTGTGGGAAAATGATAAAATTAATGCGTATCTGTTTGGCTCTCTGAGCACATCCCAGGATTACTTATAAAACAGGTAACCTGCCACAGTCACAGCAGATCATGTATTGTATTTATGTCACATTTGTTATGCTTTATCATGACAGAAATCAAGTCTGATATCTTTTCCCCATGAATTTTATCTTGTTTCATTGGAGAGCAGGCTAAATTCAGAGTATACAATGTTACATATTCATTATGTATACATCAAAACATCCATTTTAAGAGATTATAAATTTAGATTTAACTGAGCTTAATAAAAATGTAAATTTTGTCTTAAACATAGTTATTTTTAAAAGTTGTGCTTAACTGAAATCTTAATCAAAGTACATTGATAGTTTTTTTCCCTACTCTGCTCTCATGCAGTATGCAGGGCTGCTACTTTGCTTCCCTCACACAAAAATCCTTTGTTTTAAGTAACATTTCAGTGTAGGCATTGTTTGCCCTGTCCAATTGCAGAACATTGAAAAGGTGCTCCTGCAGAATATACAGGGCAGCTCAAGAAAATGTACACAAACTTTATACGTACTATCAAATTTATAATGCTATTATTCACACACATACTGCATATGGCATACACAGAAGCAATTGCTTGACCCAGTTAATTTGGTTAATGAATTATTACATTAAGTGCTTGAAGTGTTCCCTGTGGGTGACTATAGTCCTCTGACATTGTTGACTTAAGGGATCTGCAGATATCCACGAACTTGTGTGCTGTGATGGTTCCACACATTTCTTCAGTTGTTTCTCTTAGATGTTAGAGCAGGGGCGCCCAAACCCCAGCCCGGGGACCACTTGCGGCCCTCAGGGATTCCCAATCTGGCCCACAGGGAGCTCCCAGTCTCCAATGAGCCTCTGGCCCTCCAGAGAGTTGCTGGAGCCCATGCTGGACCAACGCAACTGTTTTCAGCATGAGGGTGACTGTAGACTGTGGAATGAGGGCTGCTTGCTGTTTGATATCTGTGATACAGCAGCAGCAACGAATGAAACACCAGGCTTGCTTTGTGAAAGGCCTTTTATAGGCCTTGAGCTATTGCAAGACCTTCATTCATTCATATAAGTTCTATCTCTAATATATTCATTTATGTAAATTTATTCAAATTTTATTTCCAGCCCCCAACACAGTGTCAGAGAGATGATGTGGCCCTCCTGCCAAAACGTTTGGACACCCCTGTGTTAGAGTGTTGCAGGTTTTCTACAATGCAGCATGCCTGTATTAGATCTCATTAAAGTGTGTTTATAGGGGTTTGTTTGTTTTTTTGAGACATGCTATGTATTCCTCCCCACCTTGTGTTTTTGCACAAGTTGTAGTTACATGTGATTATGGCCATATTACCCCTTACTTTTCCAAGGTATTTGCTTGATGGTCACCATGTAAACTGGCCCACAGTTTCAGACCTTGCAGCATGCATTGCTCAGTAATGATTTCTAGAATTTTCAGTAGGGAATTGTCCTCATGATAGTTGAATGTTTTTTGCATTTATAGCAATAGCAATTTCTCCTCTGTTTTCAATCAGTGGATAGTCTGGGGTAAACATTTTGTGTCTTCGTGTATGTTCTTTGTTCAGGAAAACTGTTTGTAACTTGACATTGCAGCTTAATTGGCAGTAGTTTGCATGCAAAAAAAAAAATCCAGCATTGGGCAATTCATAAGGAGGTGCTCTTGCATGGTGACTCCTTGATCCCTTTAAATCTCCCAAACCTGCTGCACTAACTGCAAGTCAAATGTAGACCACCTGATATCTCTGGTGCTTGCACAGTTTGGTAATCTGTAAAATTTGTCTTCCAGTTTCTACCACCTGGCATAGCAACGATGATGATGTATATCGAGCCCCTCCAATTGACCGTTCCATCCTGCCCACTGCACCTCGGGCAGCTCGGGAGCCCAATATTGACAGAAGCCGTCTCCCAAAGTCACCCCCCTACACTGCCTTTCTTGGAAACTTGCCCTATGATGTAACAGAAGACTCCATCAAGGAGTTCTTTCGAGGACTTAATGTGAGTATTTTATAGTTCATGTAAGTGTTTAATAGGCACACCTTTGAAGCATACCAGATGGGACCTGTTGAAATGCATTCAATGGAATCCAGAGAATCTTAAACTTATGCCTTTCTGCAGGGTATAAAAAACCATATGTTATGAGTAGCAGCAGCATTCAATACATGATATCAAAAATCCCATTCATCTCTCTTTTGGAGATCATTATTTTGTTGCAACATCTCTGAGAGGTTTCAGAGTCTCTTATAGACTTCCCAGGCCTCTTCTGTGAGGGGTTTCAGAATTTCTTATAGATTTGTCAGGCCTCTTCTGTGAAGTAAAGGCCAAACTTTTGTAGTTGCATTTTCAGGCATCTAAAAACTTGAGTGTAACTACCAAAAGTCCATTATATTGTGATAAACATGACTCTGGGCTTTTACATTGTTTCTAACTGTAGCAGCCCAAAACCCAGAAGACACAATCAAATCTCAAATATTACATTTACAAACCTAACAAATTCTTAATTTGAAGGATAGTACTGTACCTTGGGTTAGGTAAAAATACTGAAACAGGAATGACACTTAAGCCATTTCTGCCCAGTGTTTTTTGTCAAGTGTTCTCCAGACTTCAGATAGCTTATGCATATTTTATTTAAAACTGGAGCTGGCGGACACTTTGCTGTTAACACTTGAAAAAATTTGCTGTTGGAATATTTAGGAGTTAAGGACTGCCTAACAGCAAAGGAGCTCAACCCTTGTATATTCATGCAAGCTGCTGTTTAAAGCATTCTGTCTTCTTAGGGCAGGAATGTGTTGCTTACACAGTGAGAGTGGTTAGCTGATCCGCTTATGTACAAAGCAAAATGGTCCTCTTCCAACAGCAACAAATTGAAAGGAGATGAGACTAGGGCAGTCAAATAAAGAAAAGATTCAGTTGGTAGCCTCCTCTGAGTGGGTGGTTTTGGCACCCAGGAGCCATCATGTCTCACAGCACATTAGCAGTTCTCTTATGTCACATACAATACGAGAATTACTCTAGTCACTCAGCAAGCTGGAAGGCTAATTGCATTTCCCAATGGACAGATCTTGTTTTGAAATGCCATACTTGCTCAGAATTCAAGACAAACATGGCAGGTATGATGAAACTGTTTTGGAGTTTGAAGAAGGTCCTCAAATTCCAAGAAATCCATCATGGATCTTCTCTGTTGTGACATCAGTGTTGAATTAATTGCCCTGCAGTTGTCAAACTGAAGAAAAAGCTTCCCTGCTGGAGTGCTACTAGTTATTAATCAAGCATGTATTTTTAAGAAGGGTGCAATGTGAAGTTCTACTACTTTGTGTGTTCTACAGCCATGCAAATAGAAAATTGCCAGCTGGTGATAAGGTGGATCACTGTTCACCTCTTCACCAGAAATAGCTGCTTCAGCCTCCTCTCTATAAGCTCTGTGTAGCCAGTATAGGTCACTTGCCACCTAATAGGAGTACATACAAGGACCTATCTAGCCTATCTGCGTATTTCCCAAGGATGTGAGCTGCAAATGTATCACTGAGAGATTTGGATTTATCAGTTATTTTTGAATTTATTTTCTGCCTATTTTCTCCCTACTGGGAGGTGCCCAGGATGACTTACAGTGTTTTTTTCTCTGCATAGTAATAGAATAGAAAAATAAAGAGGCAGGAGTGTCTCCCTCTTTTGCTGCTTGTCCCCCTCATTCAGAAGTGGATGTTACTCTGTGTCAGTGGCAATCCTGACCCCAGTGCTGTCCAGGGCCACAACCACAAGCTGCCACCACCCCCTGCCTCCCTTTCCAATCCTCCCAAGGCCTTGTAAAGCCCTTGGAGGGCCAAAAAGAATCACTTCTGGTTTCACGAAGGAAACCAGAAACGACGTTTTAATGCCCTTAGAAGACCTTCTGAGGGCCAGGGAGCTTGCCTACAGAAGGTTGGGGAGGGTCAGACTGTGCAACTGACAAAGTGAGTGCTGCTGGGGGGTGGAGGTGGATGAAGCAGCAGTATTTGGGCTGATTATTTACCTGGCTTGGTAGAAAGATGTGCAGAAGAATAAAGGAAATTATTCCTGAAAAGTGCCAGAATCAGAAGCTCTAAAACCAGAATGTCTGGGCATGAATTACAGCTGAATGTCACAGGGTCTTTGAATTCAGTGTTTACCTGTGTGACAGCATGCTCTGCTGATCAAAGTGGATTGTTTCTGATCATTGAAATGCCATTGTTAGCCTTTTGTGTTCTTTTCTCGTATCCTATCTTTTAATGCCTTGGGTTTGCCTATTGGGGATTCAAGAGCGGTGGCAGCATGGATGGATGTGTACAGCTCCTTCAGCAAACATGCTACATAATCACCCCAAAGCTTAGAGCACAATCCTGTCCAACTTTCCAGCACTGATACAGCCGTGCAGCATCATGGGGCACAGTCACAGAGGCATCTTCAAGATAAGGGAACGCTTTTACATTACCTTGGGGCTGCATTGGTGCTAGAAAGTTGGATAGGATTGGGCCCTTATTTGTTGAGCAACAGTGTCCCATGCATGGCTTAGTGCTCGCTCTTCGTACTTGTCTGTAAAGTTTAGAATTCTCCTTCAACACTCCTGTTTGCAGCTACTGTTCGTGGCTCCTCAAGGTCAGGCAAGAAAGACAGGGCACTTAGCTGCTACAGCACTGTAAGACTTTTAACCTATATGGTTTTATAGAGCCCAGGCATATAACTAAGTTAGTGCTATGGAGAGGCAGGAAGGCCACTGCAGACCAGCACCCACTGAATTCTTTGCAAGTTGCTACTCCCTTCACTCATTCTAGATCAGGACTTCCACACATTAGGCTTAACACATGCTGGTAAATTAATAGATTTGCTTTCTCTAATTACACAGGCCAACACACATTTTGCTTCCTTAAACGTTACACCAATTCCTGGGGACATTTGGGGTGCTGATTCCAAAAATGGCATCCATTTTGTCCTATCACGTCTAGTTTTGGAGATATAGTATATCCTCATTTGTGAATGGTTCAAGAAGCTTCCTCATGAGGAAGCCTACACCTTGGCTTCCTCATGAGGAAGCTGCTTGAACCATTCACTAAAGAGGCTATACTATATCTCCAAAACTAGACATGATAGGGCAAAACGGATGCCATTTTTGGAATCGGCACCCCAAATTCATATCAAACTATAATAAAGTTTGGGAAAAACTTTTCTGACCTTCAGTTTTGTAGGCCTGTGTTGTTATTACTGTTAGCCTTCATGTTCACAGGTAATCAGGTTGTCTTATTCAAATAAGGGTGATTAAAAGGTACTTCCCCCCTTTTAATCAAAACAAGTTTTGAGACTTGTTTACTGTGGAAATGGGCTTTCTAATTTATATTAGTGATGCAAGTATAGAAGTGACTAAAGAGCAGTAATTGTTATTGATTGATGTGAAGTCCAAGGCTGTAATTTTCTGCATGTGGTATTAGTCTGACTTAAGGAGTGAAAATTCTGCACCTAAATTCATTGCTGCTTTTCTGTTTCCAAGGGACTTGTGCTAATGATTAACACTAACCAGATCCATGGGCATGATGCCAAATATCACTTGCTTACAAATTATACAGCTGTTTTGCTTTGTTTTTAAAGAAGTACCTTCTATGCATTCTGTCTTCAGTTGTGTAACATGAAGTATGATAGCTAAAAGTTATCTCATGGCTTATTTGTTACACGATTGTGCTACTCCTGTAGAAAAATAGTTACTGAAAATCTTTTCCCATCCTATTCTGCAGATAAGTGCTGTTCGTTTGCCACGGGAGCCTACTAATCCAGAGAGGTTGAAAGGATTTGGTTATGCGGAGTTTGAAGATCTGGACTCCTTGCTGCGTGCTTTGAGCCTCAACGAAGAGGTGAGTTGAAACCTGCCAAGAAATGTAGTCGGCCTCTGAACAATCTTGTCACAGAGGCTAAGGAAGTCAGGTCACTAAAATGGAAAGGTCAAAGAGGCAAACTCCAAAAACCTTTGGTCAGGTGGTGGTGCTGTGGACTTTTTTGCAGGTATAACTATACCTGAATTAAGGGGAAAGAGTTGATCAAAGAGCTTTCTTATAACAGGATCCATTTCTTCTTCTTGAGCCTGATTAAAGCTTTCAATGCACAGAGAGCATTAGGTTTCTAAAAGTATTTGGAAGGTGGAGGCATGACATGCCAGGTGCCCAACCATGCTGGCCTACAGATCGTGGCTCTGGGTATGATTTGAGCAGCCCACCCATGCTTTAAAAAAAAATTGATCTTTATTCATTTTCAAATCCAGGCTAATAATACAGGTCCAGCCTATTTATACACGGATTTTTTATACACGGATTTGACTCAACACGAATGGCCACTGCAAATGAGAAGGAATGTGCTGATCCCTGGAGAAGGGGA
The DNA here is from genome assembly GCF_035046505.1 of Tiliqua scincoides. Taxonomy (NCBI): domain Eukaryota; kingdom Metazoa; phylum Chordata; class Lepidosauria; order Squamata; family Scincidae; genus Tiliqua; species Tiliqua scincoides. The sequence continues at coordinate 123,649,182 of NC_089822.1, forward strand.
AAAATGCATCCCTTTAAAATTAGTTTAAAAAGCTGAACAGTCCTTTAACAATAGCCTCCTTAATGAGAGAAAGAGAGAGAGGGCAGCTGGCTGACAATTCCAGTCATCCTCTCTCCAGCGGACCCTTCTCTTCCCCCTGAGCGCGAGGGAGGGGCTGAGTGAAGCGCCTTTCTAAGAGCTTGGAGGAGGACTGATTGGATTGTCTTCTTAATGACTCTTACCTTACACCACAAAGTCGGTAAGGCTGTTCTTAAATCACTGGAGGAAAGAAACTTTGTTTTTTAAATTGATTTGCTATGGCTTTTTGCCATCCACATGAGTGCTTGGAACTGAACCCACAGGAATAATGAGGCTCACCCTGTATTCAGTGTTACAGTCAAAATATGCACACACAAAGGGAAAATGCCAAAAAGCAATTATCAGATTGTCAGGTACCATCTTCAGTGCCATTCCATTAAACATTTTATGTATGGCTGACTCTTTGCAGGAGTTACAAAATCTGAATTGTCACAGTAACATTTCTAAGGCTTTACGGTCCTTCTATCTGGAGACTGTTTGCAGATTGCAAACTTGAAAGGCAAAAAACTGGCTTAACAATGGCAGTGTTTTCCTGGGCACTGCTTTTGGCTGGTGGAAGGGATTGAAGACAAAGCATCCCTCGTTAGCTGTAGACTCAGTATGCTTCCAAGGTCTCAAGACTCCTTTGTCAGAATATTGATCAATCTTGTTGAGTGACACTTTTAGTATGTACAGTACCTTTATGAAATACCTTCGTTCCCTTTTGTAAAGAAAAATACTGATGGAATCACAACCATGGGATTCAAGCATGCAGTTAAAGTAATGTCTTATTTGACCTTCCTAGATGTTCAGTAGCAAAGGTCACTCTTATTAGGAACATGGGGAATAAAGCAGTGGCTGTTTGTGTCAGGCCTTGCAGCTTTTAAGTAACAACAGCCAGAACACACCGGGGCTGAGTTAAAAAGAGTTGTCATCTCATTCCCATAACCCTTTCTTGCAGTTTGAAACTGCTGTAGAAAAGGAAGAAAATCCTTTCTTAGAGGACCACTCTTAGATGTGTGACCAGATGGAGGAGGAGCCCCTGTCCATCTTAGTTTGTTTTTTTTTTGTTTGTTGTGAATAGGCATGCTTCAAAAACATGAAAATCCAATATATAACAAAGGTTTGTCAAACCTGCATTTTGGAGCCTGCCCCCCTCCACATAGTGTTCTCCTAGCAAATTTCCTCCAAGCTTTAGACCAGGGGTGCCCAAACCCTGGCCCTGGGGTCACTTGCGGCCCTCGAGGCCTCTCAATGTGGCCTTCAGGGAGCCACCAGTCTCCAATGAGCCTCTGGCCCTCCGGAGATTTGTTGGAGCCCACACTGGCCCGACACAACTGCTCTCAGCATGAGGGTGACTGTTTGACCTCTCATGTGAGCGGTGGGATGAGGGCTTCCTCCACTGCTTGTTGTTTCACGTCTGTGATGCAGCAGCGGCAGCAAAGGAAAGACCAGCCTTGCTTTGTGCAAGACCTTTTATAGGCCTTGAGCTATTACAAGACCTTCATTCATTCATATAAGTTCATCTTTAATATATTCATTTATGTAAATTTATTCAAATTTGAAATGTAAATTAATTCTTTTTTTCCCCTGGCCCCCGATACAGTGTCAGAGAGATGATGTGGCCCTCCTGCCAAAAACTTTGGACACCCCTGCTTTAGTCCTATTGGGGGAGATTTAGACCTGTTTGGGGGGGGGGTCGGCAATGTCAAAGATTACCCCTTGCTGGGCACCACTTTTTCTTTGGACTTGCACAACCTAATATTCTATTGTCTGTTTAGTGTTTAGGAAACAGGAGAATACGAGTGGATGTTGCTGATCAAGCTCAGGATAAAGGTACAAACTGCAGCTTGGTAATTTAAAGGGTGTCTTGCACAAGCTAGATTTGTATACTAAGGCTGCAAAGGGGAGTGGTGTCACCAAAATAGACAGGGAATGTTCAACTCTTGGTTTTCCTCCACAGTGAAAGTTTCTCAGGCTTGTCAGTTTCTACATTGTTCTTTGCAGAACTTCTGCAAAATACACAATACTGAATTTTCCATAACTAGAGGTGGAATATGCAAACAAATAAGCAGAATTCTGTGTATTTCTAGAACAACTGGTGTTGGTTCTACAGTATAAAGCACCATGAGAATAAAGAAAAGTTATTCTCATCTGGGTCCAGGACAGTGCTTCCCAAATTCCTACAAGGGAGTTGGGAGCAGTGTAAGTATGTGTGGTGGAGGGGCTTATGGCAGCAACACAGTCCCCAGGATTGGGCTGCTGCTGGAGATGGAAGGGATTTTTTTCACTTACCAGCAGCCAGTGCTGGGGTCCACGACGCAAACCAAAGTGCCCTTTTTAAAAAACATGTTTGGAGGCAGGGTAGCCCTGCAAAGTGCTCCCCAGACTCCCCTGTACTCTAGTGCTGGCAGGTGGGGGAAAAAAAACTATTGCATCCCCGGCAGCAGCACAATCCTGGGGATTGCTGCCTTCCCTGGCTGGTGGGTCATGACCCACCAGTTTGGGGACCACTGGTCTAGAATCCTTGTCGTCCCTTTGAGCTCATGAACCAAGCCTTCCAACCAGACCTTTCTTATATAACTGAATAGCACTTGTCCACCATAACGTGGTCTCAGAGCTTCCCCTTCCCACACCAGTACTCCATCACTCTTTAGCTTGGACACAAACAGCATTCATGTGTTTACCAGCATCGCTTTTGTGAAACTCCACCTTTCCTTTTCATGTACTTTTTGGAAAGGGGCCACCGCCCAATTAGAAATGCTTGTTCTATCTCTAGGCAGGTGTCCAACAGTGGAGCAGGTATAGTTTGTACAGCTCCCAAGCAAACATGGAACCACTGCTCCTGCTATCTCTTAGATACCTGCTTAGAATATGCCATGCAGGACAGATGTTGGTTGTTTCACCAATGAAATTATTAACTCTTTGTTGCCCCTGCCATTACAGTATTTTAGAAGGAAGCATGTGTTGTCTTTGCCACCCTCTTATTGATTGACCAGGCAATATATTTAACTTTTGAATAGTGCTTCAACATATGAATGTCAATCCATGAAGGCTTGGTTTGCTTACTTGTTGTTATTAAACAGTATTATATACTGCTTTTCAACAAAAATGTTCTCAAAGCGGTTTACAGACAAAAATCAAATTAAATGATTCTGTGTCACAAAAGTGTTCGCAATCTAACCATTGAATTGTTTCCTTTCCTTCTGCAGACAGGGATGATCGCTCATTTGGTAGGGATCGTGATCGCAATCGGGATTCAGAGAGATTTGAGACTGACTGGAGAGCTCGCCCTGCTACAGATACCTTTGATGACTATGCTCCCCGCAGGAGCGAGGATAGCTTTGGAGACAGTGAGTTCATGATGGATTTGCTTATTGTGTTTCATAGCCCTAGCCTGAAGTGCTTCCCACCCTGCTCCAGTGCCTTTCCATTAACTTAGTTTCCATCCATGCCATGGGACAGACTGCGGGATTTGGGGAAGGTGTTGAAACTTGAAATTTGATTGACTGGCATGGAAGACTGTACATGTCTTCCAGACCCGTTCTGAAAGTCTGATTACTTCTGTCTGTGTTTTATTTTGGGGTAAATGTAGTTCCTCTCATTTGAGACAGCAAAACACAGGTCTGGCAGCAAAAGTGGGTTGAAAGAATGATCCTTCCTAGTCTTTTTCCAACCACGAAGGGACTGTGTTATAATGCTGAAACCACGTAATTTCCTATGAGCTGAAGAGAGCACACTTCCTCCATTGTTCTTGAGTAAAGGCTATTTTAATATTGGGTCTAGTTAGCAATGGAAAACAATTATTTGTGCTGTGGGCATGGTTTAAAATACTGCGTTCAACTTTTCAAGCCCTAAATTGCTTAGACCCCTACATGCTACAAAAGATCACAATCTGCTGTAGTGATTGAAAGAGCATGAAGAGGTTCCTAATTAAAATTTATTTATTTAATGCATTTATATCCTGCCTTTCCCCCACAATTGTAGGCAGCCACAAATCTTGTCTCAGCCATGAACATGTTGGGTGACAACCCCTTTGCCCCACCATCACCACATGCAATATGGGAGTAATAATTCTAGCTTGCCTTACTTGTGTGGTGGTAAGAATTACAGAACATTACATAAGCGAAGTACTGAAACATAATTATTTCCTGTCAAAACACTATACCTTAGAACAGAGGTTCCCAAAGTGTGCATCGCGGGAGGCCTGCCATCCAGCAGCAACATTGCAATGCAACCCTAAAAACAGCTGCAGGAGGCTTGGCTTGGCAGGCAGAGCTCCATGTTGTGCCTGTTATAACCCTCTTTTCTCATTTAGGGTTTCGTGACAACCGTACTCGTTACGATGCGGACCGGTACCGTGATGGTTCAAGGTACCGCGATAGTAACAATTTTGGGGGCAGAGATCGTTACGATGACCGCAGAGACTTCGATAGAGGTGGTAGGTCACAAAGACTTTCATTTGGTGTTTGGGGAGTAAACATAGAGTCTCATGTTGGCATCTTTATCTAAAACAATTGATAAACATCAGCTCTGTTGTGTGACTCTCCTTTTCTTCCTATCACTGGTATTGTATGCCGATCTAATTGGATGTCATTTCTCACATTCAAATGACCATGTTTGGAGATGAGATATTGAATGTAGAGGGCCCACAAGAGGTGAGAGAATTGCTCTCTGAGGCCTAACCAATGCACCTTCCTCTAGTCTTTCAAACTCAAAATGGATTGTTCTAATGGTGAAAAATTACAAAGCTTGCCTATTTGATTATATTCTGCAAATATCTTCTGCATCTTGCTTACTTGTCTCTGTTTGCAACACACTGTCATCTGAATAATACTGGCTAGTCTGTTGGGTATGCAGAGAGGATGAAAGTTGCTTACCCATGAGCCTTTCCAGCCTGTGAATCAGTCTGTCTCCTGCTTTCTTGTGGTGGTGCCATTGTCTCTATTTTTCCTTCAGACTTGGGGTGCTCTGTTTTAATGGAGTCATGTTTACCATTGCAAAATTGAGTCCCAGCTAGTTGGCCATTTTCAGTTGAGTTCATTATGCTTTTCTTTTTTTTAGCAAGGTTTGAACTGAAGTGGGCAGAGTTTTCCTGAGTAGCCTTTAAAGGGCCGCATACAGTACCTTGCGAACTGCACATGAAATGTTCCTGAAATCTTGAACTCAGTGCTGTCTGATGTTTTGCTTCTTGGTCAGGGACTGTGGACAACTTTCAAAGGAACATTACTGTTACTGATTAATATCTGAATCCTCTTCCCTGTTCTTGTTCCCATAAGCTAGGGTTTCTGCCTTGCGCATAGAGTTTCTTGTGCTGTACTGTCCTCAGACATGACAGTCTTTCCACAGTCTTTCCACTGTGAATGTCTGAAAGCCATTGTACCTTCCCTTCTCTGCAGGTTTTGACTCAAGGTCAGGCAGTAGCAGAAGAGCCTTTGGCAGTGGATACCGTCGGGACGATGATTTCAGGGGTGGTGGCGACCGCTATGAGGACCAGTATGAAAGAAGGGATGATCGGATGGATAGGTGGAGTTCGCGGGACGACTATAACAGGGATGAAGGCAGGCGGGATGATAGAGGTAGGTTCAGTGCTGGTTCTTTTGCAAAAAGGATTTGTTAACTTCACAGTCATCTGTGGCTGCTACTGGAGATTGCTCTGTTGTCCTTGATTTTTTGTTGTTATATTCAAAGATTGGCAGGAGGGAGGAACTGTCTGAAACTTCATCCCAGGCTGTATCAATCTTCTTTTCCTCACCCACCCACCACCAAGCCCCATAATGCATGACTGAGGAGAATGTTCTGATCCTTGCCAAGAAATTGAAAATCCACAGCATGATTCATCAGCTCCTTTTGGTTCTCGTTCTTTGACTCCTGCTGGTTTCAGTATCCCTTATATGGTCTAAATGCCACCGGATCATTAAACCTCTAATCCCCTACTATTTACCTAGATCAGTTAACTGCATGAAGCTTTGTAAGTCTCTTGCTGTTTTTCCTGATCTTGCAATCACTTCCTGGGGTCTTTTTTTCCCCCTTTCTGCTTTGCATTGCTTTTCTTAGGCCCCACTCAGAGACCCAAGTTAAACCTGAAGCCTCGGAGCACACCCAAGGAAGAAGATGCAACTGTAGCTCCTGCTACCCAGTCTAGCCGTGCAGCCTCCATCTTTGGGGGGGCCAAGCCTGTGGACACTGCTGCAAGGGAGCGTGAAGTAGAAGAGAGGCTACAGAAGGAGCAAGAGAAGCTACAGCGTCAGCTGGAGGATGATAAGCCCAGGCTAGAACGACGACCCCGGGAGCGGTAAGTGGCAGAAAAGGATTGGGTATGTAGACCAAATCTTGCAAAAAACTAAAAGCCATACTTTGCCAAGTTACCTGTACTTTCAAATTGTGGTGTTACCAGAAAACCACAAAAGCCAGTCATATTGTGAGTTCAAGGTAGCAAAACTTGTCATCTTGGGGTTTGTCATGTAGAGAATGGCAGTAAACCTGTTAAGAGCAGGTAGCACCTCTGATTCCTTCTGAGTGCTTTCTCAAGCTGAGTCTTTGAAGCTGCCTGATACTGAGTCTGGATATTGGTTTGTCTCACCCAGTGTCTCACCCACTCTGACTTTTCAGCAGCTCCCCAAAGCTGTAGGAGAGGGTCTTTCATTGGAGATGTCAGGGATTGAACCTGTGGCCTTCTGCAGACAGGAATATGCAATAGGGGAGGAGTAATAACTCAACGGTAAAACCTTCTTCAGGTGATCAGATATAATTTCTCCAAAGAAAAATCCTTTGGGAACTTTCCTCTGAAAGGATCTCTCCTTTTGAAACTGTAGCATTTTCCATTAGGGAAAGCTTAGAACAACACTGATCGGGTCCATTCCTGCTTAGCTTCTGCAGTGCTGCAGAATCTGGTGTTCCCTGATCGACCACTAGGCTTGTTTGAGCATCCAGAGATTCAAGCCCTGAACAGACTTAACTGATTTTCTGTGTATTTTTTAACCATTCTATATAAAAAGCTTCTTTACTATCCTGCCCAGTGAGAAATGGTAAGCAGTTTGATTTTAATCATGATGTTGGCTGGAATTGTTGGCACCGTTTTCCTCAGTGCCCTTCACTGTAGTGTTTTAAAGTTTACCTGTCTGTGTATATTCTAGACACCCTAGCTGGCGTAGTGAAGAGAATCAAGAGCGATCACGGACAGGCAGTGAGTCCTCGCAGACTGGCAGTACAACCCCTTCTGTGGGGACAGGTCCAACTGGAAGAAGTAAGCTGTAAACAATTTACTCTACAGTGTTGTCAACTACCATTTTACAATCCCAGAATACATTTGGGGGGGGGGGGGAGTGTTTAGGGAAATGCAGTCTTAGAATGAGTAAACTTATGGGTTGATTTGGTGGCATGTGTTGATGCAGCTGCATAGTGCTACAAAGACACATCAGGAAAAAATGTGCTTTCAGCCAGATGGTGTTGATAGAAGCCTAGCTTCTTGCCCCCATTATATGACTCTCACTGCCCACTTCTGCTCTTCTAGCTTCACGAAGAAGGGAAAGCGAGAAATCCTTGGAAAATGAAAGCATCAGCAAAGAGGATGAAGGTTTGTCTCCCACCTCTAAGACTTCCAGGGAAGAGAAGCTGCCTTTGAAGGTCATGCCAGCTCCTCCACCAAAAGAAAATGCCTGGGTGAAACGCAGCAGCAACTCTCATTCGACACGCTCTCAGAGCTCCGACTCAGACCAGCATTCCCCTACAAGGTGAGTTTCTTTGATGGATTTAACATGCTGCTGCTTGTATACCAGGCCTTGTTCTACAGTAGGGATGGGTTATGTGCCAGCTTCATGTATTCGCCAAGGCTTAATAGAATTCTGAGAATCCCAGATCCCCTTATTTTTTTATGTAAAGCTTCTTGTTATGATTGTGGAAATAATGCCTGGGAGGCGAGTGGGAGAGAAATGAAAATCTTGATTCATTGAGTGGGGTGTCTTTCTATGAACTCGTAGGCTTGAAGTCTGTTGACCAAGTTTTTTCTCAAACCAGCTGGCAGGCATTTGTAATCTCTACCACTGTGTATCCTCAAATAACAGTTTCAGAATAAGAATACTTGACTGAGAGTTTAAATTGTCCAGCAGTTATTATCTGGCACCTGTGGTGTTAATCCCAAATCCCAAGGTTCCTATAAATAAAGGAAACTAGTTATCTGATGCCTATGTCAACCTTTTTTTTAAGAAGGTCACCCCCAGTTTTGAGCAAGTTGCCTTCCTTTGATATATAGCAGAAGGGAAAGTGTGGGCTTCTGCTATAAAAACCTATGGGTGTGGTGTGGTGTGGAGACTGCAGTAAAGTAAGACAGGTTTCTTACAAGGCCATTTCGGCCCAATCTTGCATATACACAACAGGGATCAGATGTGTACACCTGAAATGGGTTAATATGCACCATCCAACGGTATTTATAATGCTGACACAGCATCTTAAGCAAGTGTTCCATTGACTCAGTTGGAGTCCCCTTGAGTCATCACTGGATTGGAGACTAACTGCGTCCATAGTTGAAGTGGTTGTTTTTTCTGAAGGATGATGCATACTAGCAGAGCTTCAAGCTTAGAAAACTGGATGAGGTATAATCTTGTGTTAAGAACCAAAAGCAGGAAAATCCAAAGTTACTATATAACTTGATTGAAATGCCTGTGCCCTTAACCCTATTACAGATCAACAAGGTCTGAACAAAACACCCAAGTCTCTGTCAGCTACTCACTCAGTTTGCATAAGGTTGGAATTCAGAATGAGAGAGGAGTGCTCCCCACCCCATGCTTCAAGTGTTCTGTGTGAGATCAGATTGACTTCAATCTGTTTAGACAAGGGGCTCCTGTTTCTGTGAATTCATTTATTCATAAGCACTTAATTTGCATCATTCAGTCTGCTTCTGTTAATAGTGGGGAGGAGTTGCAGAATGCCAAAGCACTGTGGCCATTGGAAATTTTATTCAGCCACCCTCCTGGGACAGCACCTGGCATTACTTGTGCACTTTCAAGTATGCTTTTTAATGAAACTGCGAGATTCTCAAGATGCTGAGCGTTATGCCAATCCCAAGTTCTGTGTTCCTATAACACCTGTGCAGAATGCACACACCCTTGCTTAATTCTCTTTTCCTGAAATCTTAAAAAAAATTTCAAAGCAATGGATTTTTCAAAAACAAATTTATATCTGTAGACTTGTACAGACAGTTTTAGCCAGCATTTGTGTGTTTCGACATGCATAGAGAACTAGGCAAGTTTGAAAGTCACATTTGGTCTTGCTGTTTGTTGTAGGGTAGAAGTAGGTAACAGATGCATTGAGGATCCAGTGCATTTGTTCAGTGGTAGACCTGAATTGTGAAAGAGCCGCCTGATGTTTGCACATTTTTGACTTTGACTTTGTAGTTGGGGTTACTCTATGCAGGTTTCTTGTATTGAGGGAGTATGCTTTTTACATTTTTATCTCTTGCCTTTTAGCTGCAAATATTGACTTATCTATTACTTGCAGCATGGAGATAGGATGACAATTTCTCTAAGTATACAATGTGCACAAGCTTTAGGAAATGTCTGTTCCATTTCTTTGTGTGCTCTGTTGCAGTGGCAGCCAGTCTGTTCCATCCTTACAGTCAGAAGATGGAGTGCTCCCCAAGAACACCCCGAAGAAAGGTAAATCCTACGGCGTGAACATCTGCATGCATGCAGCAGCCTGGAGGGAAATGCCCATGGGGAACGATTGTGCAACCGTTGTACATGAACCAGCATGTGTAAGACCTTTGTCTCCTTGCTTAAATCTAAACTGAGAAGCATCAAGGATGTCCAGCAGTCTACTGTAACATGGCGGATCTGTGAAGATAGAAAACTACTGTAGGGTTCTTAATTTTTCCTGCTTGCCAGGAGAGGGCAGCAGGGTTCTCTGAAATCCTAATTCAGTGTGTTTGGATCTTGGCTTCAGTACATGACTGCATATTTATCTAGCTCATAGCAGTATGCCTATTAGTGGCACTTGCAGTCTCACTACAGGCAATCCTCAAGTAAGTTGGCATTGGATGTACCACTTGAACTTGGACATTCCAAGTGTCATGATGAATCCCTGATCCTGCTTTTGAGATAAGCTTAACATTTTGCTGCAAGCAAGGCTGCCACAAACTATGAAACATTCTGACATGGTTGAATAGCAAAGGAGATAGGTAAAGTACAGTTGGCGTTTTATTCCATAAAAAGAGTCATATAGAAAATTGCTATGACCCTGAATGATGGTATTCTGGATTTGCCTAGTCAGGATGGGACTTGGGCACTGCAATGGCTCCAGTCTGTCCTTGAGGGCAGATTCCAAAAGGCAATATTGCGATTCCTGCTTGGTGTTATGGCCACTGATCTTCAGGGTTCAGTTCCCCCCATTTAACATTCTACATGAAACTCCCATTCTACGTGGGAGAGGTCACCGAGCGTATAGGGTAGGATGCCATCAGTATGTGGTTGATGCCCAGCTCTTTATCTGTATTACATCTGATAGCAGGGGGTTTGTGGAGGTCCTGAATCTATGCCTGGAGTTAATAATGAGCTGAATAAGAGTAGAGATGCTATTGGCTGGGAGTTCTGTGACCCAGGTTATGAACCTACTCAGAAGGAAACTGCACTACCCTTGAAGGAGCAGTTCAGTAGCTTGGGAGTGCTCTGGGCTAGGCTTTACACCTAGCTTAGGTGTCAGCCATGAGCCAGGGTGCTTTTGCCTGTGATAGGCTGGTGCACCAGTTGCATCCTTTTCCAACCATGGTTGTCCAACCATTGGTTGCACCTTGATCAGATGACTGTAATGCACTCTCCATGGGACAGCCCTTGAAGACTATTGACAAACTTCAATTTTTGCAAAAGGTTGTTGCCCAATTGCTCACCAGCACAAGGTCTAGTGTTCACATTACTTTTGTGTGGTGTCCTATGTATTGGCTGCTGCTGCTTTTGCAAGTGCATTTCAAAGTATTGGTTTTTACCTAGTCCTAAGCTTTTAGGGCCTTACAGGTGACAGACCTCCCCCTCACAAAACTGTTCATCCCCTGTGGTCATCTGAGTGGGCTCTTTTGTGTGTTCCACTGCCAGCAGAAGTATGCCTGCTGGTGATTTGAGGGAATGGTCTTTTCTATGGTATCACCCAAGTTGTAGAATTCTTCTCTAGGAAGTGAGGTTGACACCATCATTGTAGTTTCTTGGCACCATTTTAATTTTTTTTTTGTTTCATTTGCCCTATAATTTATGCTTGAGCTGCTGGTTTTGTCCTGCTCTGGTATTTCTAGTTTTTCTGTAACAGTATTATGCTTAAATGTATTATAACTGCATGTTTCTATTCTTTGCTGGTAGTCTCCTTGAGTGGCCTCCCTCATAGGAAGGCAAAGTGTAGGGCATAAACTGTGTTCAAATATTTGGAGAGGTGGGGGATCTGTAACTTGATGCTTTATTTTAAAAAATACTGTCACTTTAAAATAGATTTATAGAATCATTTAGAAAACTTGTTCTCAGCCTGCCTGTTCCCCATATTTTATTTTAAAAAGAACAAGTGTAATTCTGGCTGCAACCTTAAGCACAAAGGAATTCACTGAAATTGGGCATGCTTCAAAGCAATTGACACAATACTGGGTTGCTAGAAGGAAGAATATCCATCTTGAACTGTAACCTATTTTAGGTAGAGATTTAATTCCTTACCCTTAGATCAGTTTGATTTTTGGAGGTATAGTAACACAGGCCAAAACTCATTTTGCTGTCTTTAAAGTTAGGCCGATTCCTGGGTATATTTGGGGTGCTGATTTCAAGAATAACCCTATCACAGAGATATGGCATAGCCTTGTTAGTGAATGGTTCAAGCATCCTCCTCATGAGGAAGCCTATGCCATGGCTTCCTCACAAGGAAGCTGCTTGAACCATTCACTATGCCATATTTGCAAAACTATACATGACAGGACAAAACTGATGCCGTTTTTGGAATTGGCACCCCAAATTAATATAAAACTACCATAAATTTTGAAATAAGTTTTTCTGACCATCAATTTCTCAGGCGCATGTAATGGAAGACTTTTTTCTTTTTGTTTCAGGAGATGAAAACAGACCTGATGGGGGGAAAGAGAGCATTCCAAAAGGACGAAGTGAGAGCTCTGGCCATGGTCCTGGAGATGGAGGCAGCAGAGACCACTGGCAAGACTCAGATAGGTATATTTATCTCCTACATCCCACAGTTCTCACTGTGGTTGCATTAGAGTGTTAGTAGGGCACCACTCTGGTATATGTGTGTGTGTATATGTTTTAGTCCTTGAGAGATGGACATTGATTATGGTGTCTTGGCAATTGGCCCCTACTCAGATATTTTTGTGTTCAGGGGTTGGCTGCTAAGAGTTTGCTGCAGAGCCATTATAAATCAACGTAAAATAGCATGAAACTTTCTGCACCTAGCATCTAATACTGTCATGCTATACATCTGTTTGCTAAGTATGGTCTGTCTAGATTTATTTGTGAAGGAGTGCCTTTGTTTGGAATTGGCCTGAATGGTTGTGAGGATTCCATAGTTCAATCTGCGAACCTCGTATTCGGATTGCTGTGATAACTTGGTAGTGGTGGCTTTTTTCAGGAAAGAAAGCAAGAAGGAACTTGACTCGAGATCTGCACCTGAGCCAAAGAAATTCGAAGAGAACCCTACCCCTGTAAGCATTGCTTCTACTCTTTTAGGCTGCTGTTGTGAACCAGGAAGATAGTGGGATTTGGGGGTGGTATGAATGAGAAGTCCCACTTTGATTGCATGTAATGATGGATTTGCGCCATAGATTAAACTCCATCAGAATGAGGCATTGCCTTGATACCCCCAGAGCTGGTTTCTGTTGCTGCTTTCGTTAGGAAGGATGGGAAGAGTTTGCTACTCCTTTAACACTAGCCTCTGTTCCATTGCCCTTACAGTGGAAAGAAGTAAGGTCACCATCAGGTGCTGGAGGAAGTTCTGCTGATCTATATGGCTGTAGAATCAAATAATCCAGGTTCATTGGGGAGCCATATATCTAAAGTTGATACTTGACTAAATTTGGGGAGCCAAGTTTTCTAAATCCCAAACTGGAAGTCCAGGGGCCAAACAAACCCCACTACAAATTCATGACTAATGGTAGAGTGTGTGCTTGGCATGCAGGGTGTCCCTAGTTCTGACTTCAGCATCTGGAGTTTAAAACACCTTGCGATAACAGGATTGGAAAATATTCGCCTTGAGATTATAGAGGCAGGAAGAAGGATGAATAGTCTGATTCCATAAGGTGACTTCATAGGTTCAAGCTGCTTGTGCACTGAGAGCAGATAATGGAAGAAGGCAAACCTTTATTGGTTACAGAAGTATTTTAAAGCTGGTGCGGGGGGGGGGGGGCAGAGGGGAAACTAGTAAGTCTGCTGCTTAAAATACACAGGCCAGGCAAATTAGAACCACTGTAGGAGCAGGGAAGACATGAGTTTAGATACTAATTCAGCCATTAAGTTTGCTTGAGTGATCCTGGATCAGTTACCATAGAACCTCCCTCATAGAATTTTTGTGAGTATTCTGGCTGTATTTGTCTCTGTGTGTGTGTGTGTGAGAGAGAGGGGGGGGAGAAAGAGGGGGAGAAGTCTCAAAGGCAAGGGCTTCTTACATGCACATGAGCCATGGTGTCCTGTCTCGCTTCATAAAATGAACTCGACCCCTTTTTATCTTCACAAAAGCTCTGAGAAGCAGTAACACAGACCAGGATCCCTGATAAGTGTTGTAGCAGGAACCTAAGCCAAGGTCTCCCTATCTAAGCCCAGCACTGTGTCCCCTGTGCCATACAGGCTCCCTTTATCTGTCCTGGATCTTTCAAAAGCACATGCCCCTGCTGCAGCCATCCTGCCCTCTACATATTGTCTTTAAAATGTGTTGCATGATCACAGAAATATCTGATGCTCACTTCCCGTATTTGTAAAACTGCTCAAAGATCACCTTATTTGGTTTGAATGCCATTTAACAACCTTTCCCCACTTTTCTCCCTTGCAGAAATTTAGCTATGCTAGCAAGTACGCTGCTTTGTCAGTGGATGGAGATGATGAAGCTGAGGGAGATGAGTATGCTGACTGAATTCTCCAGCCCCCTCCGTACCGTCTCCTAACCGGTTGCCACCCAGGAACATTCGGAGAGCAAAACCAAACCTTTATTCAGACAAGACAGAAAAATAAAAGCCTACAAGTCACATCTCCTTGGAGAGACCTTTCTTAAACTTTTTTTCTTTAAAAAAAATGAAAAAGTGATAGTTTCTCTTGCATGCTGCTGCAGCCTTTATAAAGTATTGAACTAACTGGAGAAATCCCTGCAAGGAAAAAAAAGTATAGCAAGAGAGAAAAATGGCAGGTGACTTTTTAAGAAAAAGAAATAGGCCCAGTGTGTCTTGAATGTGACTTCATGCAGTTTCCGATCACGTCTAGAGCCCCATGTCCTTCCCATTAAGAGTGTTGGTTAGCTGGCCAGGTGCATTTGAGTGTGCCCACTAGGGACTTGAGCGGCCGAGCTGGCTCTCTTGCCCTCATTTGCCAGGCTGAGTAACTTTTGCAGTGTGATCTGGAACAATTGCCTAGAAAGCACTGGTGCACTGGGGAAGGAGAACAAACTTGTCTTAATGGCTGGGGAAGGAATGACATTGTTTTCAAGGCAGGGAGTTGGGTCTCTGCACAACAAGCAATCTCTGAGTTTAGATGGAAGCTTTGCCCCTTGTTGGAAAAGGGGTTTGTGTGCATTGTCTCCTTAACTCGCTTTCTGAAACTCAGCAGGTATGATGGCAAGCCCCAGATGTATTGCTCAGTCTTAGTGGCAGATATTTCAGCCCTCTTCTTGGACACCTCAGTGCTGATTCCCTGCACAGAGGCAGCTGACAGTTGTTCCTGTGTGGAAAGCAGCTCTCTGCATAATTTGAGCAAATGGTGTGGAGACTCCCTGCCAATGGCCACTGAAGGTGGTACAGGTGTGGCATGGGCAGTTGGGTGGAGCTTTCTTATATGTTGCAGGCTCCACCATACCAAACTGGTTTTTAGTAACATCCTTCAGGGAGCTGCAATATATGAAGTAGCCATTGGACTTATGGAAATGAACACTTGAAAATATCAGGTTTTTGGGAGGCTAGCAACTTGAAGTATTCCTATCCCCGCCTCTTCTGCCTTCTCGTAATCACAGAGGTGTTACTGCCACCCCAGCCTCTAACAGCCTCTAATGCTTAAATAGCACCCTTTGAATCTTGGGCACTGTTGGGTAGAGTGAGGTCATTGGAGGGTTGGCTGCACATTTCTCACTGTTGAATCATGGGACTGTTCAGCCTCCTTCCTCCAAGTTGGGCAAGTGGGTGCATGACACTGCTAGCAATTTTTTTCTTCAATCCGTATATTAAAGGTTGACTTTTTAAACCCCCCTTCAAAAATAATCTACAGCCCTTGGCACTGTCAGGTTCAACTTGTGGAAACAGAAATCTCTTCCATATGGTGTTCTATTGGTCTTATTTGTTCACTCTTATTTTTTAGTGGGTGAGGATGTGGGAATCTCTGTACAGTGGAACTGAACTAGCACAAGATTTTAATAGCCAGTTCTCAAAAGTGTGACTGCACAGAGGATGTAAAGTATCTGGCTAGGAAAAATATGGCTGGCTTTACAAGGTGTGCATGTGCTCACTAAGGAGCTGTTGCCTTTTACATAGCTTGGGAGAACAGTACACATTTGCTCTTGAAGCAAACCCAACTGGATCAGGATACTGGATTCGGCGTGTTGTAAAGCTGCAGTGGTTGGTGTCTTACTTCAGTAACTTTTAGCTACAGTTTGAATCAGTCCCTTGAAATCTAAAGCATATTGGCATGTCCCATAGGCAGGATATAGAGGGGGAGAGAGACCTTGCTGAGAGCAGAGGTGGATTTGAAATGCAATATTGGTTTGAGTCTATAAAATGCACGGGGTTATATTTGAGGTAATAAACTGCTAATTTGCATATCCCCGAAGCATTCTCTTCCCTTTCCTCCTCTTGCATTCTCTGTCTCTGCTATCAGGACAGGTTCACAAATGGATTGAGTTGCATTTTACACATTCTAAAGACATGTAAAATTTGTACAAAATATCTTCTATGAAAATGATTTGTAATCTGTGTGGACTTCCTGGGAGATGTCTTTTATTATGTAAAATTCCCTTCCCTCCCCCTCTTGGTTTTTTTTTTGTTTGTTTGTTTTTCTCCAAATAAAACTAATCTTTAAAATAACAGTGACAAAAGTCCTTTGCAAGAGCTGTTTCTTTGTTTTTGGCAAAATGCTGATTCATTTAAAGCAGTGGTTTTCAAACTCTGTTGTGGTGGACTGTTGGGAAGATGAATGATGTTGACCAAGCTTTCTTGAGAGAACCACCACTGTTGTGAGGTAGAGCTTTAGGGGAGTGGTTGGTGTGTTCTAAGCTGTATTTTCAGTCCACTGAAGAGAAAGAGACTCAACAAACCTGGCCAGTATATAGGTGTGACCTGCGTTGTAGGGGTGAACTGTACTGTGTAGGAGTTCCGCATGCAAGATGGTTTGAAAGGGTTTCTGTTGCAAGTATAAAGATTGAAAGTGATTACTTTAAATCTCTGTTTCTGTATGGATAGTGGATGCAGTTGCTTGTGTGTTGCCCCAAGACCCTTCCCCAGATCTTAGGTTGTGGGTTGGACTGGAAGGCAGAGCCTACATGGGCTCTCTGCCCCTGCTTTCATTGTCAAACCTAACATGTTTATGTCCTTCCCTGCCTATTTGTTTAACATTTTCTTGTGTAAATTATAAGTGTGTCATATGTTCATGGCTTGTGTTTTTAATGTTAACATCTGGTGCATTTTTTAAAAAAGCACTTCCTGTGCAACCTCAATTCTTACACCTAACTAGTTGCGACTAATTATGTCACAGCAGATAATAGGTTCTCCACTGAATCCATGGATAGTTTGTCAGATAGGGCCATTCAGAAAGGATTTCCTAAATCTAGGAGCACTTGTTCTATGCCCTGCAATTTGCTACTTTCTTTGCAGTTGGCTCCTCATGCAGTTTTGAGAATGAAGCTTCTTGTCCTTTTTTGCAGTTGGCTCCTCATGGAATTGTATGTCAGTAGAACATACTGACTAAAACCCCATGAGGCACTAATACCTTGATTCCACAAGAGGGCAGTGATAGATTGTCATTCTGCACTGAAATAGTACCTTGGAGCCACTTTCTCTACCAAAGGCAGTGGGCCTCCAGGCTTGCAGTGGTGAGGCCTGCATACAGACTGGTGTGTTCTGTACTTGAGTTTACTGTCTATGTCCAGGAGAAATGGTACAGTTTTGTATATCTTGATCAGTGGGTCTCAAACTTTTCAACTGGCAGCTGCCTTGTGCAGCTCCCTACTAGGGTTACAATCCTATACATTCATAGGGCAGTGTTTTTCATGAGGATTCTATGGCTCCCCACAAAGCCATGGCTCACAGTTTGTGAACCTCTGATCTAGATAATTCTTGAAACATTAAGGGCTTATAAATGACTTCAGGGCTTTCTTGGCAAGGATTTTGGTAGGGGTGAGGATGGAGGGGAATGGCAGAGCTGTCTTGGAGAACAGCTATGGCAAAATACAGACCAAGGAAGGCCAGGGGTCAGTACTAGAACCCATGACAACAATGCCCTTTGAATATGAAGTATGAAGCTTTTATTCTGGTTAAGAGTAACTGCGGTCAGTGCATACACATTAGAGGTGGAACTTTGAAGTTGATGAGTCTCATAGCAAGTCCCAACACATGATTGGAAGTACCTTCCACTGACCACTGGGAACTCCCTGGCTAGCCCATTTCAGGGTCCTGCATGCACTCCCGCTTTCCCTGAAATGAAGACTGCTGAAGGGAGGGAAGCAGCGTCCCTTCAAAAGTCTTCAATGAGGTTTACAGATAATATGCGGCTAGAATCATGGAATCGGAAGTCTCTTAGTAGTAGTGATCCTGGCAGGATGTTAATTAGTAATTCTACAGACAAAACTTGTACATGACTGTATGCATGTTGCCCGTATGGAACTCGGAGATAATCAAAGTGCAAGCACAACAGGATCTTTGCTGGTTTTTTAATTATCGCTGTACAAGACCGTGATTTCTGGGTGATTGTGCCCTATAGCTAAGATCTGTATCGCTTCCGTTTTGCAGGGTGGGCAAGGTATGGCGGCCTCAGGCCTATGAAAATGGCCAATTCAGGGCCTTGACCTGCTCCCTCTCTGGTTAACATCGTGGCTGTTGGACCTTTCTCTTGTGCATACACATACCAACACTGCCTGCCTAAATATAGCAGTGGGGCACAAAACTTGTCGCTAGTTTCCCTACTTTTTAAATTTTCCCTGAAGTTTGCCAATCTCTTTAAAGAGACCTGTTTCACATTTTAACTAAGATACAGTACAGTTATGGATCTGGCCCTTGTTGTGCCCCGGGGTGCAGGTCCACAGTGCCCCCCCTCCACTGAGATACCTACTTATCCGCACAAAGCCTCAGGCAGCTTGAACTTTCTGAGGCTTTTAATGTGGTCTTACAGCCCAATCCTGAGCTGCACAGGGCTGCTGCAGCGCCGAAATGGCTGCTGCAGCATCCTGAGCACACCGGGCAGCCACCGGCAGCTCCTCAGGAGAAGGGGACATTTGTCCCCTTCCCCTGTGTAAGAGAGATGGTCTCACAATGGGGCTTCTCACCTTGTGTCAGGCCTGGAGTACCTCCCACCACTCACTGCCATCAGGCACTCTGGGCAAGTGCCAGGTAGTGGACTGCAGGCCCAGCACCAGACCTGGCCCAGCACAGGCTTGTGCTGTGCTAGCTTTGGCACTGGGCCCACAGTACTGCTTGCAAACATGCCTTATGGCACGTTTGTGACAGTGCACGCCAGCAGTGAGCTGGGGTGCAAAGATCAGGATTGGGCCCTTAATTAGGACTTCTGGGATGGTGCTGCCTTCACAAGGCCCACAGGCACAGTGTCTAGTGCTTTTGCCTCCCCTGCCCCACCAGGCCCACCACTGATAAGGTAGGCCATAGCTCAATAGAAGGATGTGTGGGTTGAATCACAACAAGTTTCTTTTTGAATTATAATGCCTCTTTTCAAGATAAAGTAGTTCACAACTTGGTTTTTTAAATGGCTAAGTAAATGAATGGTTCCCTTTCTTGGAAGAGCTCACAATCTGGGGGGAAAATGCAAAATACCAGTAACAGCCATTGAAAAGATGCCATTTCAGAGTGAAGAGGGACAGTTGTTCTCCCCATGCTAAATCTAAGAGGACACCACTTTAAAAGGTGCCTTTTAGCTCACTTTGCACAGAGGTAACTTGCACAAGCCTGGGTACCTGTCAGTATATTTCACTGCCAAAACAGCGCTCTGTTCTAAAAGCTGCTGAGATCCTCCCACACTAACCCTGGTCCTTTAAAAATTGTTATTACCGAAGAGTTGCATGGCAGGGCATCAAGGTCAGAATATAGATTCTCTGACTTCTCATCTGGCTTTTCAGAGGATAGAAGCTTGTGGCCACTTCTATGCCTCGGGTTGACATGTGGCAGCCAGTTGATCACCTCATCCCAGCTGGCCAGGTAGAGATGCCCAGGTGGTTGAAAATAACTCAACTGGATAAACCCATGACATTATCGGGCCCTAAGTTTTAACACACACTGGGAAGCTCCAGGTGCTGCATCAGCCTGTCACTGAAAGCACTACTGTTTTATGAAAGACGCAGCCATTCACTAGGTTGGCAAAGGGTCTGGATTTCTGGAATGGCATGAGTAAGAATAGGGTGGGCATGCTCTGACATTTGTATTATATTTTTTGTTTGCTTTTTACCGTATGCCATTTTTCTCCTTACAGCAGCCTTGTTTTCCTGTTTGGAATTCCCTGGTTACTGAACCACAGAGAAAGGGCTGCTCACTCACCCTTGTACTCACACAAAATCTGAGCGGTTCATAAGGATCTCTGGCAGGGCCCAACCCTTGATAAGCACCTCAGCTGCTCACTCCAGGGCATAAGCCAACTCACAGGAAAGGGGCAAGTGCAGCCAGCCCATCCAAGGAGGACTAAGGAACCTGTTGTATTGTGCCCACTGGATTTGAAAAGAGGAATAGAACAGAAGAGGAAATGTGGAGGACACGAGAATGGGGCCCTAGAGCATCTCTGCAGATGCTGTAGCCCAGTAGTCTTCAGCTTATCAAAAGCAGCAACTCGCCTTTAAGAGCCAGTATGTGAGAGGAGTGGATAAGAGTAACCCAGAACCACATTGCTCACCCGCACCCTGCTTCAGCAACCAATTAGGACAGGCCAAAGCAACATTTTCAAAGCCTTCTCTGGACTTACCTTAACTGTCCCTTTTCACCCCAGCATGGAGTCCTTTCCAGTGGCTGCTGCTGGTGTCTCTTTTGCATTTTTTTCAACAGGGAAACATGTATTTGTTGATTTTTGCTATGTAAATTGCTTTGTGAAATAATTTTTGTGAAAAACAGTATAGAAATATTCTTAATAATAAGCTCTAGCTCTTAACCCTGCCTGCTGTTTAAACTGTCCAGGTCCAAGCATCAGAATAAAATGGCAACACTGTCACAACTCTCTTAAGATCAGGTCATGATCCACTTCTGGGTCCTGACCTGTTGAAAACCTCTCCTCTAGCCCACCACTCCCCTCCGCAGTTCTGCTATGTCATGCTTTTCAAATACAGCTTTCCAAGACGGGGGAATAGAGTGACACTCCTTGGATGACAGAGAAGAGCAGTAACCAGGGCCTCTCTTAAGAGCTGCAGGGCCCCAGGTTCACAGCTGTGGTCTGTAGAATCTTAGAGATAAAAAAAAAATTTCCTATAAATCTCAATGGTAGAATGTAAACTAATCAAAATGCACATTTAAAGTGCATGTGAACCAAATGGATCTAAACACATTTTAATATCAAATTGCATACATGTAAGCCTACAAGTCAACAAAACGTGCAAATTACTTTTGAAAAGTAAATAGTTTCAGTCGCTTGTTTTAGTGATTGTGAAATGAAAAATTCAAAATGTCAGTTGTATTGTGTTGCATGTATTTATAGTTGTAGTTGGCAACCTTCAGTCTCGAAAGACTATGGTATCGCGCTCTGAATGGTGGTTCTGGAACAGCGTCTAGTGTGGCTGAAAAGGCCAATTCGGGAGTGACAATCCCTTCCACACTGGGAGCAAGTGCAGTCTGTCCCTGGTCTGTCTCCCTGGCTATGGGCCTTCCTTCTTTGCCTCAGTCTGTTGGCCAAGTGTCTCTTCAAACTGGGAAAGGCCATGCTGCACAGCCTGCCTCCAAGCGGGCCGCTCAGAGGCCAAGGTTTCCCACCTGTAGAGGTCCACTCCTAAGGACTTCAGATCCCTCTTGCAGATGTCCTTGTATCGCAGCTGTGGTCTACTTGTAGGGCGCTTTCCTTGCACAAGTTCTCCATAGAGGAGATCCTTTGGGATCCAGCCATCATCCATTCTCATGACATGACCGAGCCAACGCAGGCGTCTCTGTTTCAGCAGTGCATACATGCTAGGGATTCCAGCTTGTTCCAGGACTGTGTTGTTTGGAACTTTGTCCTGCCAGGTGATGCCGAGGATGTGTCGGTGGCAGCGCATGTGGCAAGCGTTCAGTTTCCTTTCCTGTTGGGAGCGAAGAGTCCATGACTCGCTGCAGTACAGAAGTGTACTCAGGACGCAAGCTCTGTAGACCGAAGGCTTTCGACCTGGTCAGCAGGGACGGCCTCTTCAAGATTCTCCCCAAGATCGGATGTCCACCCAGGCTCCTCAGCATCATCAGATCTTTCCACAAGGACATGAAGGGCTCTGTTGTCTTCGATGGCTCCACATCAGACCCCTTTGACATCTGAAGCGGAGTGAAGCAGGGCTGTGTTCTTGCGCCAACCTTGTTTGGGATTTTCTTCGCTGTCATGCTGAAGCAGGCCTTTGGAACTGCAACAGAAGGCATCTATCTCTGGACCAGATCAGATGGAAAGCTCTTCAACCTCTCCAGACTGAGAGCAAAGTCCAGCTGAAATGTCTGCGTGACTTCCTCTTTGCCGACAATGCTGCTGTCACTACCCACTCTGCCAAAGATCTCCAGCAGCTCATGGATCGTTTTAGCAAGGCCCGCCAAGATTTTGGACTGACGATCAGCCTTAAGAAAACACAGGTCAGTTCATGATGTGGACTCGCCTCCCTGCATTACAATCTCTGCACATGAACTGGAGGTTGTCCATGACTTTGTGTACCTTGGCTCAACGATCTCCGACACTCTTTCTCTCGATACCGAGCTAAACAAATGCATCGGTAAAGCAGCTGCATGTATTTAACAAGACTAGATTACCATTGGGTATGTGGCCCAGTTGGGAGCAATTGGTCCAGTTGGTTTAAAGTCAGCCCTGGCAGTAACAGCAACAGTGTTGGTTGGCATCATCCCACCTCAAGTGCCCAAAGGGCTTCTGCGTAAGTGAACAACTGAGGAGACCTAAAGGGAAGGGTTTTTCCCATTGGGAAAGGGGAAGGTGTTAAAAGAGCTCTTTGTCTATGTGCAGGATTACACATTCTGCAGGACTGATCGTCCCTTGTAAAGTTGGGTGGGGATCACTTGCCAGACAGAACTGATGGGTAAGGGGGTGCAGCGTAATCCTTCCCCTTCATTCTGCAGAGGACTTTCCCTAGCTGTTTAAAGACATTTTTCCCTAGCTATCTTCTGTTACCAGGCATGAGAGAACTGGCCTTGGAGAGAGCAAGTACTTGCAAGGGAGACTCCATGGATATGGAAGGGATTAGGCATCCCTTCAGTCTTCCCCAACAAGTGCTCCACCACATTCACAATACCTCATCCAGTGTGGCTTTGGATTCATGTATTTGTCAAGGCAATGTGTTGTTCCATCCACCCTGTGTGTCCTGAATAGGACTGAGTGGGCAGAGCCAACATGGTTGGCCTTTCAGCCTTTGCCCAGTTGAAAATAGACGCCTTTAAAAATTAGTTGCTAACCAGGGCTGTAACTCGATGGTTAACTATACAAGAAACCAGAA
The DNA here is from genome assembly GCF_035046505.1 of Tiliqua scincoides. NCBI lineage: Eukaryota > Metazoa > Chordata > Lepidosauria > Squamata > Scincidae > Tiliqua > Tiliqua scincoides. The sequence continues at coordinate 123,672,264 of NC_089822.1, forward strand.
CTACTGTCTTGGCCGTTTGGTAGGATTAGAAATGATGTGCTTGTTTGTTTGAAGGGGGAGGAGGAACGAAGCCTTGATTATTTTCCATATATATTTCTGAAGAAATCCAAATTATCTCTCCTCTTGCACAATCAGGTCTTGCTTTTCTGGGGTTTGGATTGGTGATGTGATGCTCCAGCCAATTCCAGTTCCCTCCCCTCTGCCAAAAGGCGGAGGGGGTTCAAAACTTGCTTTATAAGCAACAAGAGAACACAGTGCCCTTTTCATTGTGTACCTTTCCCCACCCACAAGGCTCCCAAAGAAACGTAATGATATAAAGTGTGCTGTACCTGCAACACCTTCCCTGCTTGATAAATGTTCAAGTTCCTTGCAAAGCCCAGGCAGGCTTCCAGGTACAAAACTTACCTTACTTCAACTTCCTCAAGTAACAGGCTTTTGGACTGCACGTTCCTTTAAAACAAAAATTCTCAAACTATGTACCCATAGCACGACAAAAATGAAGGTGTGCCTTGAAAGCTTAAGCTACCATGTTGCATGTACTGAAAATTATATGCCCAGTAGTGTAGGGATGATTATAGCAGTGATCTCTCTAAGTCTGAGAGAGGGAATAGATGTACTAAGGTTTCCGTGGTGGCGACTGAGCTACAGGTAGCCGGGCAGGGGAAGGGGTCCTAGAAGCAGCAATAGTTTGCCCAAGGAAGCACACCACCTTCCCCAAGCTCTGTCTGGGTAAAGGAGGTGAGGCTGCAAGGCTGAAGTTGATTCTGACTTTCCAATTTCTTATTCAGCACAGAGTTGCCCAAACAGTTGGAATGAGGAATTGGAGTTTGACACATAAGAACAGCCCCACTGGACCAGGCCCTAGGCCCATCTAGTTCAGCTTCCTGTATCTCACAGCAGCCCACCAAATGCCCCAGGGAGCACACCTGATAACAAGAGACCTCATCCTGGTGCCCTCCCTTGCATCTGACATAGCCCATTTCTAAAATCAGGAGGTTGCACATACTCATCATGGCTTGTAACCCGTAATGGATTTTTCCTCCAGAAACTTGTCCAATCCCCTTTTAAAGGCATCCAGGCCAGACGTTGTCACCACATCCGGTGGCAAGGAGTTCCACAGACCAACCACATGCTGAGTAAAGAAATATTTTCTTTTGTCTGACCTAACTCTCCCAACACTCAATTTTAGTGGATGTCCCCTGGTTCTGATGCTATGTGAGAGTGTAAAGAGCATCTCTCTATCCACTTCATCTTTGCCACATCTCTGCACACATCTAAGCTTTGGTCCACCCCACATCACACACCTTCAGGGGCAGCACCAGATGATGCCACTGTTCTGTCATTGGTTTCTGCAAGAATCTAGAGCCACATGTGTGATTCCTTGTGCATCTCTAGATCTTCCTCAGTTCTTCCTGTGTTGTCAGAAGTCCCACAACAGTCAATGGGATTCTTCCCTCTAGCATTCCTGAGAACAATCCCCTTCAGTCTCTGGGGAGGGGATGGGAGGCAAGAGGAAGTGCCTGCCCTACCATCCTGTCCCCACCCATCCTCCACTGCCAGGGTGGGAGGGCGAGGAACTTTACCTAGGACAGCAACTTCATCTACCCCTATATCTCACCTGCTACAAAGCTAAAAAAAAAAAATACAGAGTGGGGTAAAGATATGGACAGCTATGCTCTACCATCCCACAAGCAATTGAGATAGTTGGGGCCAATAGTCCATTGGGTTTCTGGTCTTCTGCTGTAAAAGTTCACATCACTTCTGCTGCTGGTGCCACTCTGTGACTTTCCATTTGGGCAGACAGACAATCCGGCATTCCTCCGCCGCACATCTGGCCTCATTGCTTCTTCCTGGAGGGTGAAACGCCCATGTTGTAGCCTAGCAATTTAAAAGTTGTTTAAGCTTTTCTACGTGGAGAATCTTCCAAGGGGAAGAGTAACTTTTGGCTCACCACAAAGGCAAAATAAGAAAAGAGGGCAGATGTTGAAATCATAGGTCTTGAGCCAGCACTCAAATCAGAGGAAACCAATCGATTTTTCTCCATGACCCAAACCTATAAAGGCAAATGGCTTGCGTGGGCCATATGTTACAGTGTGACATATTTCTCACTACACCCTCCCCTTTTGGGTTCCTCGGCTATCCTTAACCAGTCAATAGATTTCAAATAAAGAAAAGAAAAAACACAAATCCACCCAAGCATTCAAGGCATTAGGTAAAGTGAGGAGGTTTCCAAGATCTGGTCATTTTTGTATAGACATTCAACATTCATAATTCAGACCTCAGCAATGAACTGAAATGTGTTAATGGATAAAAAGTACATTATACTGTCAGCTGATGTGGGATCTTCCTCTTAATAAATGTTATTGTAGTAGCACCATTGATGTACATGGCATCTTACAAAAGACAAGAGGACAGGTGTTTGGCCTGTATATAACTAGCCAAATATTTTCAGTTTTTTGGCAGTTGCTGTACATCTGAGATCTTATCCAGGACTGCTACTTGAGATCTTTTAACTAGACTGGACCAGACATCCTCCACAGAGAGGTTACACGTTGCCTATGTAATAACTACAAATAAGGATGTTTAAAATAATCACATTCTTCTCCTGTTTAATCCTGCCTCCATTTCTTTCCTGGCTTGTGCATGTGTCTAAAGCAGAGGTGGGCAAACCACAGCCCCGGGGCCATTTGTGGCCCTGGGGAATCTCCAATTCAGCCCGCAGGGAGCTCTCCGTCTCTAATGAGCCTCTGGCCCTTCGGAGACTGTTGGAACCCTTACTGGCCTGCGACTGCGGTCACCAGACATGAGCTGCACTGAGTTAGAGCAAAGCCTTTTATAGTCTCTGTGTGTTCCCAACTTTTCCCTGGGCATTATTTTAACACACACACACACACACACACCCTTGCCTCTGAACTACTTGTGTTTCTGGCTTGGTCTGTATGATTTCACTGAACAAGAGGTACGTGGTGAACAATTCATAGTTCTTCTCCCCCCCCCCTTTTTTTTTAAATTTAATTTTATTAAAAACAAAAAAATAAAAAATTAAAGATATTGCAAGTTGTGTAACAAGTGCAGAGATCTTGAACTACATTTCTTTGTTCTACTACAAAATCATACAAAATATTAACTATCAAATCTTAAATAATATAGTTCGCATTTGGTTCTACAGGCATGTTTTATAGTTCTCATGTGTATTATCAATAAGGTCAGTAAAATTCATTCATATAAGTTCTGTCTCTAATGTATTCATGTATATAAATTCATGTAAATTTATTCAAATTTAAAATGTAAATTAATTCTCTTTGTTCCCAGCCCCCAACACAGTATCAGAGAGATGATGTGGCCCTCCTGCCAAAATTTGCCCACCCCTGGTCTAAACTGTAAGCCCCTTGGGGTAAAAACCAGTGCTTTGCAGTTCCCTTTACATTCCTGCTCAGAACATTACTCTGCAAAGCAGATTCACCTGATATCCCCCTGTTAACAAGAAGGAACAATGGTTGAGAGTCCATGCATGCCTCGACAAAAGCCACCCAGAGAGTTTACAGCAGAATGGAGGTTTGAACCCAAGCCGGCATTGTCTGAGAGTGAGTTGGCACAGGCAGGGTCAATGTCTGATGCTTGCAAAGAGTGAGTGATAACTCACATGCAAGAAACTGTAGATCAGACATTGCTTTCATTCCTCTTCTGTGTGGTACTTTTCAACAGAGGCAGTTCACCTGTGCATGGCAAAATGATGTGCTAGCAAAAGAGCTATGCGCGTGGGTCAACCAGCCCTCAGTCTAACGTGCAAACTGCAGAAGTGAACTGGGAGCAGGTCTGGCCGACAACATTTTGGTGCTGGAGGTGAAATATTCGCCCTTGCTAATTCACCTTGGCTGCTACAAACCAAGAAGGTGTCCCCTATGTGAGCCTCACTGAACTGAAGCAGAACCCCTGTGGAAACTGAAATGAGTAGGAGCTTCACACAAGAATAGTAGTGTTTTATGCCCAAAAAGTAAGCAATGAACAGCACACTTTTAAAATATGAGGGGCGTAAAGGAAAACAGAGGCATATGAGGACTCCTGCTGACTCAGACAGAAAGTCCATCTAGTCCATCATCCTCCTTCCCACAGTGGCCAACCAGAATCCCCCAAGAAGCTCACAAGCCAGCCCTTTCCCACAGTTGCCTCCTGGTAACTGGTGTTGGGTGGCCCACTGCCACTGAACACGGAGCTTCTAAGGGCAGAGGGCCACCAGACCTACTGTGATGTTTCTTGCTTTACAAACATGGCCCCCTCCTTTTCCCTAGATCAGAGCAATTAGTGAGTGGTTCCTCCCCCCCCCCAGCCCTGAGTCACTCAAGCTTCCCTCATCCATGTTCTGAGGTAATCAAAACCAGATTTCTCTCCTTGAAGAACCTTTCAAAGGCTGAAAAGTCATCCCTGTTCAACCCCCCCCCCACCAACCCAAATCGCTTTCAAAGAGGGGAAAGAGGCCACCGCAGCCTTTTATTCACTGCAGCTGGGTTTTTAAAAACTTTTCATCAACATAGCTGTAAAGTTGATGTGCCTTTATGGCTCAGGGGACGGTGTGTCAGTCTTCAGCGCCCAACCCAGGTGAAAAGGATGCAGGGGGGGAAGTCTTAATAACATCAGAGCCCTGCTGGGTCAGGCAGAGGTTTAATCTAGTTTGGCATCCTGTTTTCGGCAGTGACCAGCTGGAAGCCCACATTCGGGGCATGTGAATGCAGCTCTCCTTTGATACAGTTCCCTGTGATGGAGGATTCAGATGTCTGCATTGCACACTGAAGTTTCCATGTACATAGCTATGAGCCATTGTGCATTTGTGCATTAATCTCCCTTAATGCCACCTAAGCCAGTGGCCATTGCCACATCTTGTGGAAACTGATTCTACAGCCATCCACAATGTGAAGAAATACGTTTTGTTTTTCCTGAATCTCCTGCCAGTTGGTTTCTTTGGGTGACTCATTCCCAGCGTGCGCCAAGCCCCAAACGGTAAGGTCATGCAGAGAGCTGTTTTTGGTGGTTGCCCCACAGTTGTGAAAACCTCCTTGAAACATCTTCTATTGTCAGCCCTCCTTATTTATTCTGGCTTTTGGAAGGCAAGGTCGGAGCCAGCCAGGGTGAAGGTTTGAGTATACGATTGTGAGTCATGCAGTTGTGTTTGCAATAGGAGAACTGGTTCTCTCTATAGACTTGGCAAGGCTTGCTCATTGATGGGAGACAATAGAACCTTCAAGGAGACCTGGCTGGTCCAAGTACCTGGAATACAAGTCACATAAACAGACTGTGAGGGTGGAGGATCAAAGAAGTTTTGCCCTCCAGCTAAGTATGCAAAGAAAGTTGAAACGCAAAGGGGTTCTTTTCCGTTTGGGAGGGGGAGCCGGATGTGAACTTTATGGGACTCAACTGGTTTTTCCTTTGGGACTAACAACCTAACTGTGTGCTTGTTGCTACATCATCCTTTTGGCATACACTGAGGAAGAACCCCTGAATGAAAGCAAAGAGTAAACATCTCTTTTTCTTAGTTCTGATTTCTTTATGGGGAGCAAGGGGTGCAGATGCTATGCTTAGTGTGAGGAGTTTAAACCTCCCCCTTTTTATTGCATTTTCAACAATGTCTTCTATTATATTTATTTATATATGCTGTTTTTTATCCACTCAATTCACAAAGTAGCTTACACAACACCAGAACCAGGGGACATCCACTAAAATTGGGTGTTGGGAGAGTTAGGACAAAGAAAAGAAAATATTTTTTTTCAGTAGAATTTCAGTTAGTCTGTGGAACTCCTTGCCACAGGATGTGTTGATGGCATGCAGCCTAGATGCCTTTAAAAGGGGATTGGACAAATTTCTGGAGGCAAAATCCATCACGGGTTACAAGCCATGATGTGTATGTGCAACCTCCTGATTTTAGAAGTAGGCTACCTCAGAATGCCAGATGCAAGGGAGGGCACCAGGATGTAGGTCTCTTGTTGTCAGGTGTGCTCCCTGGGGCACTTGGTGGGCCGCTGTGAGATACAGGCAGCTGGACTAGATGGGCCTATGGCCTAATCCAGCGGGGCTGTTCTTATTTTCTTATGTACTTATATACATCTACTGTAGCAATCCTATACATCCTTTCCCAAGAGTAAATCCCATTGAACAAATTAGAATTACTTATGAGTAGACGCACATAGGGCTGTGCTGTACATGTGCTCCAACTGCCCCTATTTACTAAGGGACTGGTTAATATATGCAGAAATCCTATGTGCATTTTTATGGCAGTAACCCCCACTTCAGTAACACCCCAGTGCTTGATCTGGCTGATCCTAATCCCAGTGTGGTGGATACTGCAGAAGATGTGAAGGGCAATGTGTGATGAATGTGAACCTGAGCTATGAGATGAGAAGGCTGACTCTAATTCCAACCCTGAGCAAACTGAATGGCCTTCGGAAAGCCATGATCTTGATCTGCAACACAAGGACAATATTGGCTCTACTTCACAGGGTTATTGTAAAGATTGCTGAGACAGGGTATGTAAAACGCCTTCAACACTGAGAAAACAATACAATACAATAATAAGGGTTATTAATCTACTTCTGTTTCCCCAGCATATCTATCCCTCAATCCTTCTCTCAACAGTAACCCAAGCTGTTCTTTCCCAAAGCCTGTCATCTGCCCTGCTGGATGCAAGAACCAAGAAATCTCAATCTCAGTTTCCCTCTGAGGAACCCTGCCTTCTGCCAGCAAGAAGTTGTAGGCGCAGGGCCTGGATTCCTACACACTTACTGCTTCACAGCTACCTGCCAAGCCTTTCAGCCCTGGGGTGTTGGCACAATGGCACTTGGGATGTTGTTAGACTCGTATAAAGCGTTGTCCTGGAAATTAATCAAGTCAAATGAATTTTCCATTGACGTTGCATATCCAGTCTCATGGCAAAATGTTACTAAGAAGAGGAGAGCCTGGAGAGTGTGTGCATGCGTCTCTCTCTCTCTCTCTCTCTCCCCCCCCCCCATAGGGATATTAAATAGTGTCAGCAAGCTAAGCAGGGTCAGGTCTGGTTAGTACTTGGATGGGAGGCCGCCTGGGAATACTGGGTGCTGTAGGCTTATACCATAGTCTTTCAAGACTGAAGGTTACATACATACATACATTGGCAACCTTCAGTCTCGAAAGACTATGGTATTGCGCTCTGAAAGGTGGTTCTGGCACAGAATCTAGTGTGGCTGAAAAGGCCAATCCGGGAGTGACAATCCCTTCCACACTGGGAGCAAGTGTAGTCTGTCCCTGCTCTGTCTCCCTGGCTATGGGCACGCCAATTGAGCAAAGACTTATAACCGTAAACTGCTGCTTCCCGTGTTGTGCCGACGCCGTATGGCGAAGTTGGAGTGTCCTCTCCAGTGCGCGAAGCCTGGGTAAAGAAGGTATGGAGGATAGGCTGTTACCCATGCAGCAAATCCCCCCTCTCCACGTCGCTGGAATGGTCCAATGGAAAGGCAGAGGCCAATATGGTTGGTTCCAGCGGCGTCGCAGGAGTTGCCAGAATGTGACTGTGTTCAGCCATGAACTGCCTCAGGGACTCCGGCTCCTGATTTTGCCTCGTGGTTGACTCCTGAAGCCTTTTCCATAACTGGATGTAGCCACAAGGCGGTGGAGGTTTGGGATCAGAGTTTTCCTTCTCTTAGATGAGCTGCCTTCCCCCCCTCCCACCCCGCATCCTCCGTTACTGACTGGGGACTGCCCAGCTTAAGGCGGGCGGTAGCTGCCCAATGAGATGCAATGATCTCTCCCACCGTCGGAAGCAGCCCCTGGCGTCACGCTCTATTGTATTGCAATTGTATTGCCATGGCATTGTATTCATGGCGTGGCACTGACATGGCCACATTCTGCATGCTGACAGCGATACGCTGGCACAGAAGGGCTTTCAGTTGGAGGTCAGTGGCAAACGACCAAAGGACCAACTGAAACAGTGCTGGTTTGACACGCCGCACGGCGACATGAAAATCACCTGCCTACATTCAGACTGAACCCAAGACAGAGAGAAATGGCGACTCCAACCCAAAATAGCAGACCCTGCCACCACGGGACAAACGCTAAAGAAGAAGATTGCCATGGCAGTGTATTAAAAAGGGGAGGGGGCAGAAGTTGGATCATGGATCACAGAATCTAAATCTCAATTACAAAAACTGGAGGTGGTTTGCAATTGCTTTTTTGCACTGTTCTGAGGTGTGGGAAGCCCTGTAGAGGACTCAGAGGCCAGCACAGTAAAGGGGTAAGTCAAAAAAAGCCCCCTTGGTCCCCGGCAGTGGTGCAATCCTGGAGATGGTGTCGCTGCCTTCCCCGCCCCTTAAAGTGCCAGGGGCAGTGTTTCCCAGGCTGGTGGGTTGTAATTCACCTGTTTGAGAACCCCTGGTTTAAAGTCTTACTACTGTACATAGTATTCTCAAAAAATGATATTCTCAAAGAAGTCCAGGGAAATAATCCTTGTGGGATACTTTATAGCCAGAGCACTGCCAATTGCACTCAAGGGAAACCACTTCTGAAACGAAGCACCACCCTTGATAATAGAACTTCCATTCTGGATACAAGTACACCTTTTTACTCACAAGGCATTTGGAGGCAATGGTGAAGAATAGACATAAAGTGCGGGTATGCTTCTGTGTGGGTCAGTCTTTTCCTCGTGAGCTCAAACATCTGGGTTGCACTTTTTGTGTCTATATGAACCTGTGTTGTAGTGAAAAGGGGAAAAGACTGAAGGTTGCTGACCATAAAATATTATTTGTAAATAAATACAAATATTATTTCTTTCTAGATCCCCTTTTTTAAGTCTCGTACAGCTAGGCGGGTCCCAACAGAGTGTCATTTAAAAAAGTGGGTCTGGTGCTAAAAAGTTTAAGAACAGCTGCATTAGCAGTGCCCTATAGAATCATGCACACTACAACCCTATGGTCAGGCCCATCCCTTGGGGAGGCAACTGGGGTGGCCGCTCTGTGCCCCAATGTGAAAGGCCCTGCAGGGTGCTGCACCTCACTACTTGTCTGCCACTGCCACAAGCAAGCACATGAGAAGGGGTGATATTTAGAAGAGCAGGGGACGGCTGGGGCTGATTTGTGCCTGCTTCTGTCACAGAGCACAGGAGGCTGCGCACAGTTGGAGAACAGGGACAAGCCTATGCATGTCTACTCAGAAGTAAGTCCCACTTATTTCAATGGGACTTAGTTCCTGAAAAGGGTGTATAGCAGTAGTTGGGCACTCTATTGGGTGCCCAACCACTCCATTGAGTAACACTCTATTGCAGTGGTTTTAACATATTTAGCACTGGGACCCACTTTTTAGAATGAGAATCTGTCAGGACCCACCAGAAGAGATGTTATGACCGGAAGTGAAATCAGCAAGCAGGAAAAATTTTTAGCAATCTAGGCTTCAGTCCTACCCACACTTACCCAGGAGTAAGTCCCATTGACTATTATTGTTAAAAGAATAGACATAGTAACTTGCTAAAAGTACAGGTCTGTAACATTTCCCCAAATGCAGTCACATATCATGCTAGCATCAATCTAAATATATTAAAAATAATATATTGAAATGAATGGGGACCCACCTGAAATTGGCTCATGACCCACAGTTTGAGAAACACTGCTCTATTGGCACCCACCTGGCTTTACAAGATTAAAAAAAGTTTCACTTTAGCAGCTGCTCAAGCCTCTGGTTTTATCTTTTTTATTATGGGGCGTGCCTTCTTGAAGCATGTGAGTGCCACATGCACTCAAGGACCAGGAGCACTCAAGGTTCAGGACCATTCTGATGGCCTTGTGGTCCCATCACCTGTCATCTGATAAGTGCCGAGGCATACTTGCCAGCTTTTGAGTGAATGCATGCGTTTAGCTTGGTTTTGCTTTCCATAGGGCTCAATACATTTTCCTTGAAGAGGGTAACTTCCTCCTGGAGTGGTTTTGGTACCCTACATTTGTCAGATTGGGACCATTCTGGTGGCATTGTGTTCCTCGAAATGAACCTACAGTCACCTACTCGCTTGCCCTTCAAAATGAACCTACAGTCACCTACTCGCAAGTAAATACGCACATGCGTCCCAGTTTCACTTTCCATAAGGATCAATGCATTTTCCTTCTCAGCTACCAATCTGTCAGTTTCTGCTTCACAATCCACCAACAATCAGGTTGTGACCCACTGCCGGTTCACAGTCCACAGTTTGGGAAACACTGGTGTACAGGACTGAGCCTTTAGGGCTAAGGCAAAGAAGGCAGCACTAAAGTTGTGCCCCATGTTGAAAATAATGATCTCGGAATCTGCCACCTCTTATATCCTTTAATTATCAGTACACATGAGGGACTCCCACAGACCAAAGCCCTGTTGCATGCAGGCTCCTCTGATCTTTATTTACCAAATGAGAGAGATATCTCTCGGAGGCTAAGCACAGCGTTGTACATGGGAGAGGGGGGTGCCAAGTATTTCAGTTTCCTGGCTATCACAGAGGTTTATGAAAATCATATGAGTGACTTGGGCAACTTCCCATATTACAAGCCTCCCCCCCCCCCCACGCCATTTCTTCTACTTGGTTTCCTAACTGGTGTTTTGTCACCACTTTTTTCTGCCTTGCTACTTTCTCTCCTTGAGGTGCTTGCTATCTGCCTCTTCATAAAGGCAACACATACATTTAAAAAGAGAGAAAGAAGGATCCCCCCTCTTTTGGGAGCAATTTGAATTTAATTTAGAATGCTTTAACTGGTATTTTATATTTCAGTTTCAGTAGTTATTTTGTCCATTTTGGCTGGGTTAGAAACCAATCCTGTGGTCCACGACACAACTCCGTGCTGCCGGGTGGTGGCCCAGGTTCTGCAGCTCGGCGGTCTCCCGGACCACCAGGCTGTGGAACAGGAGGCGGCAGTGTGGAGGGGGTTTGGGGGGGCGTTCCGGGGAGGGAGGAGGCTGGCAGGGGCGGGCGGGAGGCATGTCGGGGGGAGGGAGAGAGGTGGATCCACAGAGCTGTGCTCCGCAGGATCCAGGGCACTCGTGCAGGGCTGCGTGCCCTACACAAGCGCCTTTACTTTAGCGCCGCACTTTTGGTCGGCGCTAAAGAGAGTAGCCCCATTGCGGGGCTGCTTACCTTACCTGGGGGAAGGGGACAAACATCCCCTTCTCCCAAGGTGCCTTCCGCGGTAGCACGGGAGGCGCAGGATTCAGCGGCAGCCCTCCTTGGAGATGCCGAGCCTGGGCACTGCAGCAGCTCAGGATTGAACTGCCTGTTATTTGAATCTATTTTTAAGTTTAAATAAAGGAAAGAATGTTTCTATTATTAATTAGGGCATCAGTTCTCAAACTGTAGGTCTAGGCCCCACCAGTTGTCCATGACTCAATTTTTGGTGGTTCACAAAATTGACAGGGATGATTAGGCTATGTGCATCAAGGATTAAACAAGTTGCTACTTGGGGGGGAGCACTGCTCCCCAATCACCTTTAAACCACACCCCTTGGCAATTATAAATCAGGCAGCAGGTTCTAGGGCCTCTCAAAACTTTGGAAACCACTGAATTAGGGGATTAGTGAGCTCAAATTTATTGTTAATTTGAATTTTGTGGTGTATCTTAATTAATTGAGGGCACAATCCTAACCACGCATTAGGAGGGACACAAATGTGCCATAAAGCACCTTTGCACCTCCTCGGGAGCAAGCCGTGTCAGCGCACGGAGGTGTGCTGGTCCATGGAAGCTGCATCTAGCCTCCATGGCGGCTTGTGGAGGGAGCCTTGTGTTGGCCAATCTTGGCTGATGCAAGGCTCTGGGATGGGTGGGGAGAAGGCAGGAGGGAGTGTTCTGGGGTGGGGGGAGGGCTGCTCTGGGGGCAGGCAGGCAGGCAGGCAGGCGTGGAGTAGGAGGCAGGGCTGGGATCCAACTGTTATGCCAGATTCCAACCCTGAGCAGCAGGGAGTGGTTTCAAGCCACTCTGCTCTCCTTGGACTTGTGCCATCTCAGGAGGTGCTGCAAGTCTGAGGAGACCCATAGGGGCTGCAGTGGCTTACCTGGGGGTAAGGGGAAGAGCTTCCCCTTACCTCTGGCTGAGCCACTTTTGAGCCCTGTCTCATGGTGGATACAGCGCATGCCTCCTGGCTTGCCTGTTCCTACGCAAGATAGGATTGCGCTGTTAAGTACTTATTTTTATGCCTTATTTTACACACACACACACACACACACACACACACACACACACACACACACATTAGTGGGGGCCCTGGTTGAGTCACTCCCAGTGGCATAGCTAATGATTGTGTAACCCAGTGCCAAGCTCAAAATGATGCCCCAGAACTGATGTCACAACCAGAAGTTTTAACTGGAAGTGATGTCACAACCCAGTTTTTTTTTCGAAAAGTGAGAATCGGGGAAAACCCACCTCCCGACTCATGAAAGCTGACATTGATTCCATGCCGTATCCTAATAACATCTCATTGACTCTCAGAACAATCAGTCTCATAGGACAGTTTTGAGTTAAAGAAATCCACTTTTTATTCCATGAGGCAGTTGTGTTTTCATTTTCTGGTTAATTGGCCATAGCTTTTGATAGAATCCAGTTATTCCAGAGTGGTTTATTTCAATGCATTCTGCATTAAATTACCTTTTCAATGATATATAACATGATGATATTATTTGTACATACTAAGGTTTTCACAATTTTGACCATGAGTGTCAAGTTCAGCTTGTTGCCCCCTAAAGCTTATTGCCCGGTGCAATTGCTCCCCCTGCACTTCTTTAGCTACCCTCGGCTCCACATCCTTCTAGAGCCAGTCCTACCTATTGTGTTCCAGGAGGGACCAGCAGAAGGTGAGAATTAAGTTGGCCTGATGTGCCCCCCACCAAATTCTATCACTGAGTTTGCTGGTGACAGATTAGGAAGCCAGGGTGATGACTGAGGGTAGGGGGAGAGGAATGGCAGTCTTGCTGTCAGTGGTAGCAACAATGATCAGCGGCCAGCCATCAATTGTCTTTGCAGAAGCCACCACAGGATGACATCATGAGATAAAGTAGCATTGTTCCAGACTGGTTGGCAACCTTCAGTCTCGAAAGACTATGGTATAAGCCTACAGCACCCAGTATTCCCAGGCAGTCTTCCATCCAAGTACTAACCAGGCCTGACTCTGCTTAGCTTCCGAGATCAGATGAGATCGGGCATCTGCAGGGTAACAGTTGTTCCAGAACTTCTTGGGTAAAACGTAGCAGCCACTCATCACCAGGAAGAGCGCTGCTGCCTGTGCTGTGAAGCCAGTAGTGGCAGCAAAAAGTTGCAAGAGAAATACAGGGGTTTCATGCCCTCTTTTGCTACCACCACCACCCCAAACTTCAGCCATAAGTTCCCATGAGATAACTTCTGACTCAGTACAAGAATTAACAGGGTTGCAAGAGAAATGAGGAAAAGTATCTGATTTGACTCATAACTTGGGGTTCTTTTTGGTCTGGATAGCATTGCCAATTGTTTCAACTGGCTTCTATAGCTGTGCCTTTAAAGGCGACTCAATGCACAGATTTTAGCTGTGAAAAACTTCACCTGTTGATTTCTGGCAGATCGGGCTTCAATGAGGGACAAATGCCGGTTATTTTCTGGCCAATTGGCAACCCTATTGATTTCCGGTTGCGCTACGGGCTGCTCATACTTGGAACAAAAGACAACGGAAAAAAAAAAAACTTCTATTGGACAGTTTGTAGCCCAAGGTAGGGAACCCAGCTAGCTCAATGCGAGTCTGAATCAGAAGCCTTTGTCTGTCCTGAACCAGATTTCTGTAGCTGAGGTTTCCTGCCTGTGGGAGCTTCCTATACACTTTCGGCTGCTTGCTTTGCTAAGCTGCGTTCTATCCGTTTTGGCCTCTGCTTGGCTATCAGCCACCTGTCCTTAAGTGCCCATTTCCTTAGCAGAGCAAAGGAAAACCAGCATAGAGGAGGTTGGCCACACCAGATCCTCCCTGTGCAGGAAGCATTCTGGCGGCCTCAAAATGCTGCAGAGGAGGCTGCGGGGCTAGCTTCACGGCTCCCTCTTCACATGGTTCACAGTGGGGCAAGCAAACCCATGGCCCCAACTTTTGTTCCCAGGCCTTGTGCTTTTCTCCTTATCACAGGCCACAGAGAGCAGCCAAAATCAGCCATTGGAACCCTCAGGCTGTAGAGAGTTTCCTGTAAGGAAGGAAGGAAGGATTAGTCTGTATTGTGGCTCCGGGGTGTTACAGACTGAAAGGCTGCTGCTGCTGGCTGCTGATCCTGCAAACAAGAGCTGTGAATTGGGGAGCCCTCTTCCCCATGCCCCTAAGACCTTGGGAGTTTGCTCCATGGCCTGCTTGAAACTGGGGCTTGCCATAGCAGCCCCCTGGAAAAAGTGGACATTAAAACACTTCTCTTGTATGGGATGCAGCTGGGTGCTCTTGATCTTGTAGGCCCATGCGTTCTCCTTTAACTCCACCAACGTAGCACCATCTTCCTCCTGTGCCTTCTGATACCATCAATATCATATTGCAATTCGGTTTCCCAACATTCTGTGACCAAGAAACCATGCAGGAACAGGCATAATTCTCAGTCACTGGGGACATCAAGGGAAGAACAGTTTCAGTCCTCACCCAGTGATGCCTCGGAGTATCCCCCCTTTACTGTCTCCTAAGAAGATCCTAGGCTTTGTAAGGGCAGCTGTACTGAGGTTAACAGAAAAGCAAGTTGATGTGGAAAGGATTCCAAAAACGGAGAATGTTTGAAAACTTGTGACAAAAACCTCAATTCCTCCCCCTTTTTTCCCCTCTTCTACCAACTTATTGCAGATCTGTCAAGCATCCCAGAGGCTTCAGTGATGCCTCAGCATCCTCCAAAGGTAGCCGAGCGATCCTGAGTGTGGTAGCCATTATCCTTCCATTGCCCTCCTTGCTGTCCTTGGAGCAACTTCAGCTGGACCTGATGTTAAAAGAAATGGACTCCAACTCCAAGCCAGCTCATTGGATCCTCAAGCCACCTGATAGCCAGGAGCAGGACATTTTAAAAACTAGGTGATCCCAAATGACCAAATGAGGAAGCAAGGCTTAAGCCCTCTGGCTAGAAAACCCAGGAGCAAAAAACAAATGAACAAACAGCTTGATTGCAGCCTGAGACATAACATGAGTAACCTGAAGTATAACATGTATCTAGTTTTGTTGCATCTGGATTTCTTTATTTCCAGCTCACATCATAATCACCTCACCAACCTTAGCGTCCCCCCTTTTTGTTTTGCCAAAATACCCGTACCCCCTTATCCTTATCTGAAATTTCCTCCCCTTGTAACCCCTTAATAACTCCTTATGTTCTTATTTTCTTGCCTTGTCCCATTTCACTTGGGAGGCAGTGGGACTGCCTCATGTCTCCGATCATCACCTTTTGCTATTATTTATTATTTAGAGTTTTTTTAAAGGGAAATCCCCAGGATTTGGGGTGTTCAGCTGAGAGAGGTGCTTTTCTAAGGCGGCCTCTTTTTGGTTACATAGCTTTTGGTGGGGGCAGTGACTCAACTATCTGTTTCACACCCCAACAGCTCACCCCAGTTTGCCTAGGAAAGATAGGGAAATGGAAAGCAAGGGGCTGCATGCTAGATGCTAACCACAAGGCACAATGCCCTCATCAGCTAGAGTTTCAACTTGAATATTTCCTGGGGGAAAAAATGATAGGATGGATCAAGTGATTTTTCAAACGCCACCAATAAACAACCTTGAAGCTGAGCAAAGCAGACCCTGTGCCTTTGGCTGCCCTTTCCTGTTGTGAAGCAATTTGCTATTCCAGCTGGGCAAAATCACATGACTCCAGATGTGACTGTGTTAATGAAGAGAGAGGGCAAAACAAAGAGCCACGGGGCTCTTGGGCCGATCTAGAAAATATGTGCTGAGAACGATGCAGCCCAAATGTTCTGCAATGTCTTCTATAAACAGCACACCAGAAATGGGCTATTTTTAAGGATGAACTCTGGACGATCTTGAACTTGAGACCCAACTCCACGATTCCCATCCCCTCCCTTCCTGCCTCATCGTGGCACAGGCTCCAGTAGTGACTTTGGGATTGGCTCGGCAATTCTGAGATCTTGTCCATTGCCTTGTTTTCCCTTCTCTGTGGCTGGGCTGGCGCAATGAAGGCAAATGCTCCCTCCCCCCTCATGCCCCCTTCTTCTTGTGCAATGACAATAAACAGGCGGAAGCCTGGAGCTTGGGTACTGGTTTCTATCCTTAATAGCCATCTTCTCTCTGCCTGACAGGCAGAGAATTCTTCTAATAATCAGATTGGGAAGTGATTCTGCCCATCTGTGAAAGCTGTATCTTCTGGGTAATTTTCCATATTATCTGGACCCTGGGTGGGACAAACCCCTTGGTCTTAGATGTGGCCTCCCAAGACAAAGGCAGCCTGTTCGCTGCAAACAGAAATCTAGCAGTGGGGTGATCTAGTCTAGATGTACCTGGAGAGACAGAGGTGGCATTACACAGGTGTTCTAGGAAAGAGTTTCAGGCATAAGGCAGGAAGAAGGAGAAAAAGCAGAGTCATTTAAGGGAGTAGGACATAGCATGAGAGCCACTGCCCATTGGGGAGTGGCTCTGAATTCTGCTCCAGGGATGCATTTACTTAAGCTGTAGTGCAGGCCGACATAACTTGAAGCCCTTCAAACCCTCTTTGGACTTGCCAGTCACTTAAGAAGCCCCAGTTCTTGCAGTCCCAGGTAAGCAGCAAAAAGAGGCAGTTCAATGAACTCCTAGTGGATCCATATTCATGGCTAGCAGTGTGCTGTGTTTGGCCTGGAAGGTCACAAGTGGTGCCAGCGTGTGACAAGATGCCATGGTGATCAAAGGATGATAATGTGTAACTGTGAGGCATGGGGCACTTTGGAGGGGGAGGTGTGAAGTTCTAGAGAGGGGCAGGACCCAGAGGTAGGTGGTGCCTTCCTCCCCCTCTGGCCAAGGTGGAATGCATGTTCTCTTGGAAGGGAGCCCTCATTGACCTCCACAGTCAGGGAATTAGAGGGCAGGTCCTCTCCTGGATTGAGACCTGGTTGAAGACCAGGAAACAGAGAGTGGGTGTCAATGGGCAATTTTCACAATGGAGAGACCCAAGGATCTGTCAAGGGACCAGTGCTATTCAACCTCTTCATAAATGACCTGGAGACAGGGTTGAGCAGTGAGATGGCTAGGTTTGCTGAACTTTTCCGAGTGGGAAGACCAGAAGCGATTGTGAGGAACTCCAGAAGGATCTCTCCAAACTAGCAGAATGGACAGCAAAATGGCAGATGCGTTTCAATGTAAGTAAGTGTAAAGCAATGCACTTTGGGGCAAAAAATCAAAACTTCACATATAGGCTAATGGGTTCTGAGCTGTCTGAGACAGATCAGGAGAGAGATCTTGGGGTGGTGGTGGACAGCTCGATGAAAGTGTTGACTTAATGTGCAGCGGCAGTGAAGAAGGCCAATTCTATGCTTGGGATAATTAGAAAAGGTATTGGGAACAAAACGGCTACTATTATAATGCCGTTGTACAAATCAATAGTAAGGCCACACCTGGAGTATTGCGTCCAGTTCTGGTCACCACATCTCAAAAAGGACATAGTGGAAATGATAAAGGTGCAAAAGAGAGCGACTAAGATGATTACTGGGTTGGGGCACCTTCCTTATGAGGAAAGGCTACAGTTTTTGGGCCTCTTTAGCCTAGAAAAGAGGTGCCTGAGGGAGGACATGATTGAGACATACAAAATTATACATGGGAAGGATAAAGTGGATAGAGAGATGCTCTTTACACTCTCACATAACACCAGAACCAGGGGACATTCACTAAAATTGAGTGTTGGGATAAATAGGATAGACAAAAGAAAATATTTGATTATTCTGACAGGATGTGGTGATGGCATCTAGCCTAGACACCTTTAAAGGGGATCCGGCTGAGATGTCTTTAAAAGGGGATTGGACAAATATCTGGAAGAAAAATCCATTACTGGTTACAAGCCATGATGTGTATGTGCAATTTTCTGATTTTAGAAATGGGCTATGTCAGAATGCCAGATGCAAGGGGGGGGGGGCACCAGGATGTAGGTCTCTTGTTATCTGGTGTGCTCCCTGGAGCATTTGGTGGGCCTCTGTGAGATACAGGAAGCTGGACTAGATGGGCCTATGGCCTGATCCAGCAGGGCTGTTCTCATGTTCTTATGACCTACACTTGGTCTGTCAAGATGACTGCACCCTTATTGTCCCATCAGCTCCTTGTGTTCTGGGGCAAACTATGTTGAAAAAGAATGACTGCTTACTTCTTTTGTCATTTCCCTGTGTGGATGTTAGGAGGGGAGTCAGAGAGATCCTGTTCCTTTCTTCTTCTAATACTGGCATTGGAATTTCTGCCCCCTCCCCCAATCCACGGATCTGCAAGAGCAGGCTGAATGCACATGACTGTGTGCCTTGATTTCTGCACATTCACCTGGGACACAGATTGGGGGGGGGGAGGTACCAGCTCAAAACACTTAAGAAACGCTGCTGTGATTTAAAAAAATATCAAAAGTGGGCCTCAGTATGTGCCCATGACAAACACAGAGAGCCCAATTCCCCATGGTAAACCACAACACAGCCACCGCCTTCCTAGCCTTGAATGGAGAGAGGAAAATCAGATCAGGCTGATGAGAAATGCCTGGAAAAACCAGCTGCTCTTTTGAAACAAACCGGGCAGGGAGGGAGGAGAAAACTCAGGGAGGCTGATGATACAGCCACAGGCTGTTCCTGGATCCCTCTCTGCAGCCTAAAGGCACCCTATAGAAAAGCCCTTCCTTTGCAAAGCTACCTTAGAGCTCCACCCTTGTGACGTTATGGGTTGTGTGGGTGGTTAATCCCTCACTTATCTCTCTTTGGCAACTGATCCGGCACTTAACGCTTTGGATTCTGTAGTTCTGATGCCTCTCTGGTTATACTGGTATGCCCCGGTTTGTACCAAATGGGTTGCTAGGTTCTGATCCTGTGAGGGCTCCTATACTTTTAACAACTGCAACTGCACTTTTCCCATCAGAGAGCTGTAATCATAGAAGAAGCGGTATCCGGTAGAATTTTCGTTTATGTAAAATGCTTAACAGGTACTTCTCTGAGTCTGGACCTAACAACCCTAATACCAGGACACCATTTTTTCTTTATGATGGCTGCATCTGGATGCAGTTTCTTGTGCAGACTGTCATTCACAGTCTGCAATGTGGGGGTTTCCTGGGAAAAAAGCAGGTATGTTCTTTTCCTCTGTAAAGAAATAGTTACATCTGATTCCCTAAATCTGGGCCATCTGGATACATCTAGTCATTTTGGCAGAGTTTGTTGCAAATAGCAATTGCTATGTGTATCAGCTCCCTCTCCCAGTCAGAACCCTGTAACAGCTGCACTGTCCAGTGGGATGCTGCTGCTTCCTCCTTGCACGTGGGAAGAATTTGTCGCTCGCCAGCTTGGGGATCCCATTGTTTGCAGTGGTAATTAATAAAACATCTACCCTATGGCTAGGAGAATGGTGGGATGACCGGAAGGATATGCTTGCATATAACTATTAATGCAGGATTAACTCCTGCTGAATTTAGGCAGCAAATGGGGATGTCTACTACAACCACCATAGGCTTTCCCACACTTCCGACAGCTGGGGCACATCCACTCGTCACTCCCCCCCCCCTCCAGTACTAATACTGGAGGCACATTTCATTGTTATATTTGAGAGAACTATACTATAAGAAATACACTATATAAATGGGTAGTATAAATGGTAGTCCCACCGGGTAGATGGGACTCGTTAGACTGGGAAGGCAGCTCATCTGAGAGAAGGAAAACTCTGATCCCAAACCTCCACTGCCTTGTGGCTACATCCAGTTCTGGAAAAGGCTTCAGGAGTCAACCAGAGCCAAAATCCGGAGCCGGAGTCCCTGAGGCAGTTCATGGCTGAACACAGTCACGTTCTGGCAACTCCTGCAACGCCGCTGGAACCAACCGTATTGGCTTCTGCCTTTCCATTGGACCATTTCAGCGACATGGAGAGGGAGGATTTGCTGCATGGGTAACAGTCTATCCTCCATATCTACTTTACCCAGGCTTCGCGCACTGGAGAGGACACTCTGTTCCAGAACACTATTCAGAGCGCAATACCACAGTCTTCTGAGACTGAAGGATGCCAACAAGGATATAAATGGAGGTGTTCTTACACATTTTAATTTTTTCGCAGATTTTGTTTTTTCCCAAGGAGAAAAAGTTGCAGAAAGCTATGTTATGTGTTGTTATTCCAAGTACAAATTTTTTTAAAAAAATTAAAAATAAATTAAAATTTTTTAAAAAATAAAATTATAAATTACAATTGCTTTAAAAATGAACATGGAGATTTCACTGAGATGATAAATAATAGCTATTGATAGACTCAATTTGTTTAATCCTCCTCCATTAATTTGTCCAATCCCATTTTTAAACCATAAGGATCACATCATGTGCAACATTAAGGCCCATATCCTAACCAACTTTCCAGCACTGGCATAGCTGTGCCAGTGGGGCATCCTGCAGTTGGGGGGGCACTCACAGAGTCCTCCTCAAAGCAAGGGAACGTTTGTTCCCTTACATTGGAGCTGCATTGCCCTGATGTTGGGGCTGGAAAGTGGGTTAGGATTGTGCCCTAAACTTGTTACTGTGTAGTTCTGTGCTTTGTAGTGCAGTCCAAGGCATGTCAACTCAGTAGTAAGCCCCACTGAGTTCAATGGGACTTATTCACATGTAAGTGCATGACTGCAGACTACCTTTACTTCTGTGTGACCTGGGTTTGGATCAGGAATACAGCATGGAGGAAGGGGGCATTTAACCTCCTACCTCCATTCCATTTTCACCTGCAGGAAATTACACCTACAAAGTAGTTATTTAACACTGAAAGTACCATTGTAGTGTACAGTAGCAGAATGTTTGTCATGCTTTACTACACTTTGCTTTGATCGTAATCAAATAGTACTGTCAGGGCTCAGAAAGATCCTTGCAACTCTTTTCAGGTGAGGTTGACAGAAACATGCATTCATGGGATTTAACATGAATTCATGGATTCATATTGGAGCCAAAGGACTAAAAAAAAAGCCTCAGAGGTCTCTCTCTCACACACACAGACATAGCGTACTGCTTAGGAAGTGGAAATGAAGACTTTTTTTCTTCCCTTCTTGAGATGTAGGCCCTGAAGCTGCTGACCCAGAGCACTGAAAACTGGAAGGAAACAGGATACAGATCTAACTGAATGGTACACATGTCTCTTTGTTACTCCAAAGCTACTCTGGAGGGATTTTCCAGGGGTAATATGTTTCCAATTATCCTGTTACGCTCTTTGGAGTGCATGCATTCTGACAAGGCATCCTTCCCACTTCCAACAATATGTCATCTCCCCGCTTTCCCCCTTCCTGAAAAGGTTATGACCTTCTTCTCTGCACACATACAGGCACACAGTAATCTACCTACATCTCAGGGGTTCATTTTGCCACCTGTTTACAAGCTCAGTTTTGTAAGCTCACACAGCTTCATCTGGCATGGCCGAGTTTGCTCTGGCACTGAGCTAAATATTATTAAGACTCTGTGTGTGTGTGTGATGGAGGGGGGGTTGGAAGAGTGGGACAGGGAGGAGGAGTTTGAAAAGCACGGCAGTTCCAAAGATCCAGAGAGAGGGGAAAACACTCACAACTTGCCGGGGAGAGAGAGAGAAAGCAGAGGGGATCGTATGGGCTGGGCAGGAAGCTCCGATTGCTGGGGGACTGACTGCTGTTCTGCACCCCAAGGGAAAGGGAGCCAAGGAGGCACCGCAAGAATGCAGTTGACCAAGGTGTGTTACCTAAACCCTTCTCGCTTCTTCTCTTTTACCCTCTCTCTTTCTGCACAGGCAAGCATGGAATTACTGGCTGCGTCATATGATGAAAAATTATTCAGCCAGAAGCGCTGGCTGTTTGTGGCACAGGATGACAAGGGGTGTGAGTGTCTGAGTTTCAGCGTGTGTGTCAAAAGCGGCTTCGGCTGGGAACTTGGGTAGAAGAATACATACCCTCCATCATCTCACGGATGAAAGTAGGAGCCCTCTTGTGTGTCTGTTAACGCTCCTCTTTGCACAGCAAGGATCATTTCTACCTGAAGCCCTGTCTGCTCTGCACTGTCTTCAGTGGCTCTGGAGTAGCCTGCTTTGCACTGACCTCTGAGGCAGGGTGTCTAAAAGTCTTCAATCCTATGCACATTTTCCTAAAACTAAGCCTCATTCACCACAGTAGGACTTACTTCTGAGTGAACATGTCTAGGATTGCGCTGTTAGCAAACCACTTCCACAAATGATGTTTCATACAACACTTGGCTCTCACAATGGATGTGGTTGTGGATTTTATATAATAGAAGCAAGTCTGACACATTTAGTAACATTTACTATCTAGATCGGCAGCTCTTGGCTGGGTGGGTGGAAGGGAAACAGTGTACTGGCATTTTGTGTCCGTCTTTGTATGTTTACATGTAAGTGAACTATAGTTGAAATGCATTCACTCCCACGAGGATATTTGACTTCTAGAGACCCAGGAAAGAGAACTGAAACTTGAAACACAACCCCCCCCCCCAGAGAGAGAGAGAGAGAGAGAGAGAGAGAGAGAGAGCGCACGCACAACATTTTAAGAAGACATCCCCAACATTTCCCCAAGGGAAAACAGGAACAAATAGGGAACAGTGTTTCATAAGGAACAGGCACTAGAAAATAAGGACTGTTCATGCTGAATAGTTGGAGTGCATGTTTCTCCCTAAAATAACACTACAGTGGTCCACTAGTTGCATTTGACAGAAGATCAGGTTCTGTTGCTTGGACTGTGAATTGCTGAATCACCAAACTACATGTTACATTAATAATCTGATTGGCCCAAGCATGCTGGATTTTTCTTTTATCAGTTATAGCTGGGTAGAGGGGAATTCAGAACAGAACTCTGTCCTAATGGGAGGGGAGTTTAACTTTTGCCCCACACTAGAGTCCTATTGCAATTGGGGCTTCTATGACTTAGGTGACACTAAGGAGGGCAAACACTCTACAGACAAGTAGCTTGGCCTCTCCTCATCCCTGTTGCTAGATCCCTGTGGTAACTTGAAGGAAAGGCACTTTTCACTTACTCAGAGTGTTTTTATTATCAGCAGCTGAGACATACATAAAAAAACATCAATAGAGATAAAGAACAGTTCCCATGATCTCAGTTCCACTTATGTGTAGGATGGGACTGTTAATGTGAAATATATGTTAGATTTCAGGGGGAGGGAAATACTGTTAGATTTCAGTTAGATTTAGGGGAGGGCACCAGGATGAGGTCTCTTGTTATCTGGTGTGCTCCCTGGGGCATTTGGTGGGCCGCTGTGAGATACAGGAAGCTGGACTAGATGGGCCTATGGCCTGATCCAGTGGGGCTGTTCTTATGTTCTTATGGTCTTATTTCAGAGCAGAACAAAACAGAAGTGTGGGACAGATGCCTGGAATCTGTAATGGGCTGGGTGAAGGCTCACAAATGGAGCCTTTATGAGTTCTTTATGAGTTAGGCTTTATGAGCCTTTATGAGTTAAATCCTGATGAGTTTGCAGTGCTGTTGGTAGAGGATATAATGGGACCATAAAGGTGGCATTCTACCTGTTCTGTGTGAGGTTGCTCTCCCTTAAGGGAGATTTGCAGCTTGGGAATGCTTTTGTCCACAGATTGGATGTCCAAGTGGCTTCTGTTCATCACAGTGCTTTTCACCAACTTCAGTTGGTATGCTAGTTGCAGCCCCTCCTAGGAAAAAAACCCACAGTTTACTCTCCTTCCACAGTTAGCTATGCCTAAGTAATAGATTAGTATAATGTGGCATACGTGAGTTTGCCTATGAAAAGTGTTCAGAAACTGCATCAGGTTCAGAACAGAAGGATTAAGGGTGCAATCCTAACCAACTTTTCAGCAGTGAGGTAAGGGCAATGCAGCCACTGGGTAAGGGAACAAATATCCCTTTACATTGAGGAGGCCTCCATGACTGCCACCCAACTGCAGGATGCAGCACATGCCCCATTGGCACAGCTGTGCTAATTCTGGAAAGTTGGTTAGGATTTGGGCCTAACTGGTACCGACTATGGTGACAGTATTGCAAGGTCTTCGTAGGTTTCTGGTTTGTTCTTGGGCACAATGAAAAGATCTGGCTTTGACCCGTACACTTCAGTGGGCAGGCATTAGTATATCTCAGCCATTTTCAACCACTGTGCCGTGGCACACTGGTGTGCCGTGAATGGTCCTCAGGTGTGCTGTGGAAGTTTGGGAGAGAGTCATTTTTAGTAGGGCCATTGGGTGATGTGAGCCCCCCATTGACAGCACAGTGTGCCTTGTCAATTGTCAAAAAATTGATGGTGTGCCTTGACCATTTTAGTGTCTTGCCAGTGTGCCGTGAAATGAAAATGGTTGAAAATCACTGGAATATCTGAAGGGCCACCTTCCCCTCTATGAACGTATTTCTACAGTAAGGTCAAGGTTCAGAGGCTAGGCAGGTCTCTGGAACTGGACCTTTTCAGTTGTATTACCCCAAGTGCAGATCACTCTCCCTAACCATACTCACTAAGCATTTACTTTGATTTCTTTCAGAAATGCCAAGTGAAAACTGTTTTATCAATTAAAGTCCTTGGTGAATACTGTGGATACCTATTGGCCTTTAACTGCTGAATGCTGCAATTAGAATGTGTATCTATATACTGCATTGTACAAGTAATTCAGTGTCATTCCTATCTTTATGCTGGTTCTAAATTTTGTAAACCACTCTGAACATCAGTTTGGAATGGCAAGACAAACATATTTTAAAGAAATACATTACTACAGTATTGCCAGGTAAATGAACAGTGTGTGGAAAAGTTTATTAATGCCAAATAATGGCAGACCGGAGCTCAGGCAAGGATCTTTGGTGTGAGACTAGAAGTCTTGTTACAAGTACTCACAAGTATTCCTCTGTTCATCTGTGAAATGCTGGAGTTTATATAACTGGTAATAGGCTTAGTGTCAGCCAGAGCACAGGAGTTTCCTAAGTGTGAGTTGCAAGGCTATTGACATTGCTGGAAGGAAGACACAGGGTTGCAGATCTCATGTCAGGGCCAGCCAAAGATCTGACACTCAAGGCAGCATACCAAATACTACCCTCCCCTTACTCAATGATGTGCCAGCCTCTGCTTCTCCCACTTTCCAAAGTTTTAGCTCAGCACTCTCCTCCCATTCACATTTTCTTTTCCTCTCGGTCCCTCTCTTGCTTTTATAATTCAGGGAATGGAAAGAGAAGGAGAAGCAGTGGAGACAAGCAGGTGGACAGAGATGGGTGCATCTCCCAACCAATATGCTGCCTGAAGCAACTGTTTTCAATTGGCCTCACGGATGGGCCGGCACTGCTTATGCTATTGTGACTGCAGTTATCCCAGGCTGGGACCTGAAGTGGTGCCCAGAGAAGGGGTAGGGAGGTGCCAGTGTGTTGATGCAGCACAAATGCGTGTGAAGGAACTGGAGCAGGAGCAACACAGAGACTATAAGAGCCATGTGCATTCCCAGTGAGGTTTGTCTTGGAGTCATCTGGGAAACTTACAGTAGATACAATTTCATACAATTTAAGAAACACCTGCAGCCAATGCATCCCAGTGATTGTCAACTTGACTTATGGTCTCAGAGAGCTTGGTTCAAATCCCCTCTCTGCCAAGTGTGACCTCAGACATGTCACACGTCTCCTTCTGTACAGTGGGGCTACTGCTGACCACAGAGATTGATTGAGCAATTGCTACAAAGCACTTTGTTAAATTTAAAATCAAATATAAACAATAAGTAGTAGCCAGTTGCACATTTAGCATGCAAAGTAGTGTCTTACGAGTTTAGTCTATTAATCCTTTGGGATAAATCTTTGAGAGGCTGTCCTTGGCATACCTACTTTTCATAAGAGAAATTAAGGTTGAGTGTGACTTGCCCAAAACTGTATAGTTAATCCACGACTAAACACTGATTTGAACATAGGCTTCCAAAAGTGTGTGTGTGGGGGGGGGGTTTAGGGGTCATTGTTCAATGATAGCATTAAGTTTAACCTCTGCTTAGAAGATTTTCTGACTGAGCTGTAAACTTGAAAGTGGCTGGCTCAATTTGTACCTCACAAATTTGAGCTCACAAAATGGTCTTAAGCAAGAAATTAGTCTTTTAGCCACAGCACACACTCCCTCTCTCATGTGTGCACACACACTGGTGCAGATAGCTGGAGAACCAGTAAAATGACTAGCAGCAGTCTTGATGACGAGTGGCCCACTTTTGCAAAGTTGTTGTAAAGATTGCTGAGGTGATGTCTGTGAAGTGTTTTGAGCACTTGGAATGGGCTATATGATTATTATCTTTAAAAGCTAGGTAAGCACTTCCAAGATGGGACCAGGGTATGGGCACTGCCTGCTGGCTTCCTAAGGGCCAAATCCTATCCAATTTTCTAGTGCAGGTGCAGCTGTGCCAATGGGGTGTGCACTGCATCCTGTGGTGGGGAGGCAGTCACAGAGACCTCCTCAAGGTATGGGAACATTTGTTCCCTTACCCTGGAGCTGTGTTGCTGCTGCACCAGTGCTGGAAAGTTGGATAGGATTGGGCCCTAAAGCATTCACCACATCTTACAATCCCCTGGTCCTGACTTACCAGCACAAACCCCAAATGTTCTGGTACTTATCCCTACTAAATCACCACTTCTGCTTTGCCTTTGAGAGAGATATTTGAGACTTTTCAAAACCTACAGTCTGTTTCCCTTCCTGAGATTGGTGTTTCACTCTCCCCTCCTCCTCTTTCTCTAGAAGCCCCTTTCCCATTTTTCTTTCTCTTGCTCTGTGCTTGTTGGCTCTGCCCAATTTGGAGGACGTTCTTTGCATTTTTTGAGGTTAAAACCTGATTTAAGGGGATTTTTTTTGGCCAGAGTGAGGGCAGTTAGTTGGGCATGTGTAAAGCTCTGCAGGGTTAGATCAGAAAAAAACAACAACCCACAGGCGCCTAATCTCTGTGAGTGAGCCACAGAAAGAGTCTCCGGGGTGTGCTGAGTGGAGAACTATGGAGGAAAGCATCAGTATAGATCCTGGAAATCAGCAAGAGTATAAAGCAGCAAGTAAAATGAAGACCCCAAATCCATTCTTCAAATCCAAATGAAGACCATGGTTATAGTCTCCAAAGGGAAAAGATGTCTAGGGGTGAGGTGACACTTTGGAGCAAAGAATGGTAGGTGGGGGAAAGGGTTAAGCACTCCCTATTTCCCACCCTCATCTTAACTCTACATTCTGCTCTCCTAAAGCAGTTTCTTGTTTTATCAAATGGTGTCAAGGCGCTCTTCCAAGCGCTTGCCTGTAACATGCAGTAAGCCTAAAGATAGGCAATTGGTAAACAGTGAGGCATCTGTCTCTCTTATACTTCAAGTTTTGGTTCAAGGACTCACAACCCTGTCAGTCTCTGGGGCTTCAAACAAGCCTACTGAAGGTCAAACACTCCTTCCTTGCTGCTCTTCCTACCATCAGGGGTGTGGGTCAGCAGGGGAAGGCATTCAAACAGGCAGTTCAAGCCAGGATACAACACCAGGCCTGGGAGATCCCCTTCCCATGGCTCATCTCACTGAACACCAAGAGAAGCAGCAGCAGTAATCTCATCATCATCATCACCACCACCACCCTCTCACTGGCCAGTAATTTTATCCCGAAAGCCCTTGCCTTATCACGGGGTCTTGGGATAAAGCACATAGGCTGATCTATCCAAGTCACATTCAGAGAAAAGACAATATACAGTCACCATGAAATTAATTTTTTTTTAATACAAACAACTTGGCAGCACC
The DNA here is from genome assembly GCF_035046505.1 of Tiliqua scincoides. Classification (NCBI taxonomy): domain Eukaryota; kingdom Metazoa; phylum Chordata; class Lepidosauria; order Squamata; family Scincidae; genus Tiliqua; species Tiliqua scincoides. Next base: position 123,700,078 of record NC_089822.1, read on the forward strand.
CAGGACCAGATTCATTCTTGGGTGGGCGTAAACCCAACAAGGCCCCATCTGTGGCATCAGCCCAACCTGTGGAACTTGCCAGCCAAGGAACTTGAGTACCTGACATATTCCTGTTCTCCTTGCCACTCTTCAGATACTTTCTGCCATGCAAACTGAGGCACAAAGAAAGGACTCCCTAACTCCCTTCTCCCTAGGGTGAACAGAAGAACAATGAAATCTTGGTCAGAGTTTTCTCATTACATACCTCAATGGCTCATTCACATACATGAATCAAGACACAGGCAGGTTGGAGTGAGGAGCTGAGACAATAAAGGGGGGTGTGTGTTGTGTGTGTGTGCGCGCGCAGGTGTTATTAAAAATGTACAGGAAAGGGAGAGCAGCAAGAGTGTTATATAGTGAGTCCTTGCAAATAAAGGAAGGCATAGCAATAATAGCTTGATATATTTATTTCATCTTCAAAACAGGACCTGGCAATGAATCTCACACAAGGCAAACACCCAAGGCTTTTATACCCTTTAGCTCTGCCCAGACTTCCCATGATTGGTGCAGTTGAAACATTAAATAAAGGGCCAAGGGTTTGGATCCCTCACCCCATTGGCCAGCAATAAGTCTGAGCCAATCAGTTATGCAGGATTTTGATCCTGCATAACTTACATACATAACAAAGAGCACACCTCAAAGTCTTAACACCATTGCCTGTGAGTTAACAATGTTTGTCTGCAGCAACAATTGCTGTTCTTGGGGAGAGATGATCTCCATGATTACAGACTCCTATCACAGAGATGATCTGTTCCTGAATACAGCTTTGGTCAATACAGAGCAAACACTGTCAATGGTGGGTGGGGCTTTAGGAGAAGGGGTGGGGCTTGCTAGCATGCTCTTGCTCCCCATGTATTCCTACGTGCATGTTTCTTATAGCATCTGTGCAGGGCTTCTGCAAGTCTACATCAGGGATGTCAAACATAAAGCCCACAGGCCAGACGTGGCCCCTATAAGCAATTTAGCTGGATCCTATTATAATTGGGTTCTCCCAGCTTGATAATTGGACCCTCTCATATCTTGAAATTGCACATTTTCTGTCATTTGTAGCTGATGAGTTTCTATGTAAGAACAAAGTGCTTATTTCTGGTCATCATCTGCTTAATTATGTCACTTTCGGCCCTCAGTAGGCACCATGAATGCTATTCAGCCCACTATATGAAACGAGTTTAACATCCCTAGTCTACATTGTTGTTCAGACTGGGAGAAGGGCTTTAAAGACCCTTTAAAGACCCTTTCAAAGACTTGTTTCTTGATATGAGCAGCTGAGGTGCATGATAAAGAGAAAGCATGGAGAAAGCCTCTCTTATTGTCCACATTGAGGAAGAGGGGTTAAAGATATCTTTGCCTGCGTTTCTTCTCATGTGGGTTTAAACTGGCTGGGCCAAGTATTGCTAAGTTCAAAATATGGCCCTGGTTAAAAGTTTTACTTAATGGCCTGGGCTATCAGCCAATTGATATGGCTCAGTGACTAACATACTGCATTAAGAAAAAAATTAGCACAGAACCAGTGTAGCGATGATTTTGGGGGGTCATTACATGTTATATACAAATGCTTGTCACTAGAAGCTGCTTCAGGAGGGGAATTTAGAGCCGAGATGTGGCAAGGGGCACAGTAGGAGCATTTAACCCCTTTCCCTTCATGTTCTGTCTGCTCCAGATGGTCTCCATCCCCAGAAGCTCTCCCCCCAATGGGGTTCCAGTCACTTGTTTACATTTGCAGATGTGACTAATACTGCAAAGCTATGCATGTCTACTCAGAACTAACTCCACTGAGTTCATTAGGACTTACTCCCAGGTAAGTGGGTAAAGGATTGCAACCTAAGTTCTCATGGGGTAAAGCTACTGAGGAACAATTCAGAGCAAAGAATTGGGGAGGGGTAGACAGGGTTATGCCCTTACCACTCCTCCAACACTTTTCAACTCTACATTCCCCTCTGCAGAAGCAGCTTCTCATTCCCAAAAAACAGATGTTGGGGCTCTCTTCTAGTCATTTTCCTATGGTTGGCAACCTTCAGTCTCAAAAGACTATGGTATAAGCCTACAGCACCTGGTATTTCCAAGCGGTCTCCCATCCAAGAACTAACCAGGCCTGACCCTGCTTAGCTTCCGAGATCAGACAAGATCAGGCATGTGCAGGGTAATAGTTGCTGGGTCATTTTCCTATTACTTCTAGTTAGCCCCTTTATAGTTCAATGAAAGTTCAAAATGCCAAAAGTGAAGTGCCAAACTGTACTTGATACTCAGCTACCAGAAAGGCTGTGCCTGCACCTCTTGCCCCTTGTTGAATTTCATTTCCTTTGGGTTTATTTCAGTTTGTCCCGCCTTGTGATTTGAGCACCTTCTTTGTTTTTTTGACACAATCTCTTCTGATTGTCACATAAGGAGGCAGCTAAAGTCCACACCACATCCTGTGACTGGTCTTCCTTTGTTTCTGATTAGCTTTCCACTTGGGCTCAAGCCAGCCCTGCCTGGCTCAAGCCCTGAGGCTACACTTTTTCTTTAGATCTGGAAAAGGAATACAAATAACAAAAATGATCATGACGTGGGAGCACTTTCCATATGAGGAAAGGTTAAAACACTGGTGATTTTTTTAGTTGAGAGGAAAGATGACAACACTCTGGTGGGTGAGGCATGATGGAGGATTATAAAATGATAAATGGTATAGAGAGAATGGAGAAAGGTGTTTTGTTTTTTTTGCCCTCTTTCATAAAACTAGAACTCAGAGGTCACCCCATAAAGTTTTGGAGGAGCTGTAGTCCAATAGTAGAAAACTTGCTTTGCATGCCGAGGTCCCAGATTTCATCCCTGATAAGGATAGGAAAGGCCCTGTATGGAACTCTGGAGAGGCACAGCTAGCCAGCATAGACTATACTGAGCTGGATTGGCCAATAGTCTGAACAGGGCTGAATAACGCCATGTGACGTGGGTTGCCTCAAGTGGCATGTGGCACCCATCAGCCACCTTTCCTTGCCTCCAGTTGCTTACAGAACAACCTCCACTTGTTCTGCTGCCCTTGTTACAAACAGAGCCGCAGAGCCAGTCAAAAGAAGGAAGTCGGACAAGGCAGTGCCCCACTTCCAGGAAAGGACTTTTTGGGAAGTGGGGCAGGGCTTTGCTCAACATCCTTTTTACAGCCAGTTCTGTCTCTCTGCTTGAAAGTAAGACAGCAGTGGATAGGTAGGAACAGCAGGTGGGCTTGGTTAACTGCTCCAGCAGTACTGCCAAACATTGTGGCAGTGTTACTGTAAGAGATGGCCTTCACCAACCTGCTACCACAGAAGCAGCGCTGCTGCCATTCCACTGCTGCCACCTCTACTTCTGGGTAGGTGGGGAGGGTGCAGCCAACTCAAAGGAGAAGAGGGCAGCAGTGGCCAAGAGTTCAAGTGTGCCATTAAAATTTTTTACAGATTTTGTGTATTTGCCTATGTGCTCATGCGTGCACATTCTACATGCCATGGGGGGGGGGAGAGATGCACAAGGATTGTGGAAGCAACAGTATTTAGGGGTTGTGGCAGCTCATCTGCCATGGTTTCTAGTGCAGATCAGCAGAGGCTACCCCAGCATCTGACACAGGATGAGAGGAGGAAGAATTCAACAGAGATTAATCATGTCCTCCTGCCCTTACAATAGAACTTAACCCCTTTCTGTCCAGCCCACAGGTGCACACATTTTGTCTCTGTTTCATATACGCAATGTTGGGCAGAAATGGCTTAATGCAGTGGTTCTCACACAATTAGCCCTGGGACCCACTTTTTGGAATGAGAATCTGTCGGGACCCTCCAGAAGTGATGTCATGACCAGAAGTTATATCATCAGGTGGGAAAATTTTTAGCGATCCTAGCTGCAATTCTACCCATGGTTACCCTGGAGTAAGTCCCATTTACTATAATTGTTAAAAGAATATACATAGTAGCTTGTTAAAAGTACAGGTCTGTCACGTTTTCCCAAATGCAGTCACATACCATGGTAGCATCAAGTCTAATCTATTAAAAATAAAATATTGAAATGAATGGGGACCCACCTGAAATTGGCTCACGACCCACCTAGTGGGTCCTAACTCACAGTTTGAGAAACACTTTTAATGGGTTTCTTTTCATTCTTGCCATGCCATGATCTTGAGTTTGCTTGAAATGAGTAATACAATTTTGAAGTTTCCCAAACTCTACTTTATAAACCAGCTGTATGTGTGGCATTTCCTCTGTTTAATCCTGTCTGACACCCTCACACCCAAGTTTGTGTATTCTGTCTGTCTGCCTTACCCACATGGGATTCTCAGTTTAAAGGCTAGTATGTTTCTTACTGAGCAAAGATCTGGTCTTCTCCACTCTGGTACATGATGTCATCCATTATATGCCCTAAACCTAGAGGCATAGAAGTGTGATCCTGTTACCAAGATCATATTTTATAGGTTTAAAAAGAGGCTGAAGTGGTAGTATTGTCTCTTTGTGCTGGATTCAACTCATGGTTACACAGGAGACAGGTGGCCTGCTTCATAGCCCAGAGAGCCAAAGGACCATGAGGTCAGTGTCACCCTGGACTCTTTGAAATTGCTTGAACAAAGAACTCCTGGAACATGCAAAGTGAGCCCTGCTTGGCACTACTACAAGTCAAGCGCTATGCAATGAAGAGAAGCATCCACCTAAATTAGTTTGCTCTTTTTATGTTATATTTTCCGCTTCTTGTCTATAATAGACTACTTTTTTCATTCAAGTTGAGCAGTTTGCTTGGTTTCATGACTCCTCGCAAAGGGCTGCATGCAAATGATTACTTGAATTAGTTCTGCAAATGCAGAACTGCATGCAAAGATTAGCAAGAGAACTGTTGCTAGGGGCAGACAGGGTGGTCTCCAGCCTTAAAGCAGTTTTCCTTCATGACTTGTGTTTGTTTTGAGGTATCTAAATGGACTTAACAACTTAGCAGTGGTGGCGCTTATGGAAAATTACTCCTCATTGGCAGGTTGGGAAGGAGAGATTTTATTCCTGTGCAAATTTACTGGTGGCTTTAAAGGCAGTAAAGGAGGGAGGCTAAAAAAAAGCCCACCACTTTACCTGTCATTCCAGAGGGTCTTGTATTTCTGAAAATGTATACTGGCTTGCCACAGTACTTTGTTTAGGATTGCTGTTTCTTCCCAGAAGTTTTGATGTGTTTTTTTCCCAATCATACCAGCGACCACTTATTTGCATGCATACGTATTCCATGTGCACATAACAAATGCAAATTAAAAATAATCCCTTGGTTGGTTAAGCTTGGAGCTGAGTTTAAATCGTATTTGCGCTCTGTTCATGTTCTCATGTCCTTGACAGGCATTTGCAACTTGGGAGAATGATATACATGTGCAGCCATCCAAGAGTAACTTTCTGCAGCCCACAAATAGAAAGGTTGTTTTTCTAGTTATGCTAGCTATCTAGTTGTCAAGGCACAGCCCTCTCTGTGGTTTCAGTACAGAACTAGATAAATTTTGCAAAAGATACTTTAGGAATATGTACAGTATTTAACTAGGGGGCCTGAGAGTCAAGCCATACATCACATTAAAAACATGCTTCATGCTCGCTTTTTTTTTCCTTTTCAATAGTAGCTGGATCGGAACCCTATAGCAGTGATTTTCAATCTTTTTCATCTCAAGGCACACTGACAAGGTACTAAAATTGTCAAGGCACACTATCAGTGTTTTGACAATTGACAAGGCACACTGTGCTGTTGGTGGAGAGCTCACATCCCCATGAGAATGAATGATGGGCAGATCCCAAAGGATCTCCTCTATGGAGAACTCGTGCAAGGAAAGCGTCCTACAGGTAGACCACAGCTGTGATACAAGGACATCTGCAAGAGGGATCTGAAGGCCTTAGAAATGGACCTCAACAATTGGGAAACCCTGGCCTCTGAGCGGCCCGCTTGGAGGCAGGCTGTGCAGCATGGCCTTTCCCAGTTTGAAGAGACGCTTTGCCAACAGTCTGAGGCAAAGAGGCAAAGAAGGAAGGCCCATAGCCAGGGAGACAGACCAGGGACAGACTGCACTTGCTCCCGTTGTGGAAGGGATTGTCACTCCCGAATTGGCCTTTTCAGCCACACTAGACGATGTTCCAAAACCACCTTTCAGAGCGCGATACCATAGTCTTTCGAGACTGAAGGTTGCCAATGCAATGCACATCCCCATTGGCCCTACTAACAAATGACCCTCCCCTAAACTCTCGCGGCACACCTGCAGACCATTTGCGGCACACCAGTGTGCCACGGCACAGTGGTTGAAAATGGCTGCCCTATAGATCAGCACCATGCAAAAGGGGAGGGAGGGAGGGAGGGTTGACCCACTACCTCCATCACAGTCCTAAACCAGATTCCCCCCATTTAGGATCCAATCTTATCCAGCTTCCCAGCAATGATGCAGCCACAGTGCGGCCCAAAGGTAAGAAAAACAAACATTCCCTTACCTTGAGGAAGCCTCCTTGACTGCCCCTCCCACCACAGGTTGCAGCACATGCTTCATTGGCACCATTGCATCAGCACTGGAAAGTTGAATAGGATTGGGCCCTTACTCCTCAGGATTGCTCTTCCCTTTGAATGGGACGCACCTGTTGGAAGTACTGGCAACTTGTTATTTATTTCCAGGGCTGTGCTTTAAAAAACAACTGTCCCAGTGTGACCCAGATGTTATGTGTATATATTATGCAAATATGCATGCTTTGTTATTTTGCACAGTGTACCTTTCTTAACATTTGAGTTTTACAGATCACTGAAGTTCCACCTCATCATTGCTGGAATCCTTCTCAGTTTTTTAGAATTCACTTATCATTGCCCAAACTATTTCAAGCATATCTGTGCAACAATGACTAGGAAATTGCTTTAAAAATAATGGAAACTTGCAAGAGCTTTAGGAAGGTGAATTCTACACCTAATGCCATGTTATTTGCATTTCTACTGAAATATGGCATACATGCAGGACCCATCTTATTTCTCTCCCTCAGAGGCTTCTTTGACTGTCATGACTACCATGAAAATATTAAATAAATTCTGTGTGAGCTTTTTTTCCCTATTCAGGATCCAAATGACTGTGGTAATTGAGGAATCTCCCCCCCCCCCCCAAAGACTGGTTAATGATGTATGGGATGTTTGAGGCTTCCTCTGTGGCTTGGCTCATTTGTGTGGTCCTAGTTTATTTTACTAAATGACTGGACGGCTTCTGTAGAAGAATTGGCTGGTCATTTCAAAGTAACATGAAAAATACAGCTTTTATTCCCTGGCCTCACTCTTTGGTTCTCATTGCCTCTAGTTCAGCTTTCCAGGTCACAGTGACAGTAGAAGCCACAGCTGGCAAAATTCCCCTTCTATACAGCTCAAGCAACTCTCTCAAAGTCTAGACCAGCCATTTTCAACCAGTGTGCCATGGCTGTGTCAACCAGTGTGCCATTTTCAACACTGGTGTGCCGTGAATGGTCTGCAGGTGTGCCGCAGGAGTTTGGGGGAGGGTCATTTATTAATAGGGCCATTGGGGTGTGTGCACCTCCCACCAACAGCATGGTGTGCCTTATCAAATGTCAAAAAACTGATGGTGTGCCATGACAATTTTAGCACCTTGTCAGTGTGCCATGAGACAAAAGGTTGAAAAACACTGGTCTAGACTCAACACTATGTCTCCTTGGCACATGGTATCAAGCCCTCCAAATCCCCCTTGCCAGGCTATGGCTTTCTTGCCAATACCTCCTAGTCCCCGCTGTTCCTAGGAGGCCATATGTGGTGCTTTGGGCTAAGCCTACTAGGCCCTTTTGGGGGGGGGGGGGGTCGGTCAACTTCATGTCTTCAACATCCACTTTTTCTTTAGAGTCCTTGTATTTCAGTGACTGCCCATTTTGCCCTGTTTCCTTTAGCCACCCTAATTTGTAGCCAGCCTCCCTAGCACTCCTGTCTCCCCCTCAGCCATAGCAAGTTGCTCCCTTCCTGACCTTATTAAGCACTACAATATAAATTTTTTTCAGATTCCCCTCTCTCATTAGTCCCTGCTTGCTTCCATTTTCTGTCAACCTAGCCCTTTCCCTCACACGTACTTCTCCTTCATCCAACTCTTCCTTCAGGTTCTTCTTTTCTCAGTCAGTTGCCTACCTTTCTTCAGACTACCCTTCTTCTGGTCTCCCTGCCCATTTGCTTCTCTGCCTCCTGGGATCTCTTTCCATTCTTTGGCTTGGCCTGAAAAGCCATTCCCAGGGCCTGTATAAGGTTTTCATGCCAGCCATGCTGGTTTCCCTTCCCTCACGCAAATTGCATTGAAAACTTTCTGTCAGCTTTGCTCAGATCATGAGCACTCCAAGCCATCACACTGCTCAGTCAGTTGGCATCTGAGGTTTCGGTGTCACAAGCAGCACAGTATAATACTGTACTGTATATTTTTCTAATCTTGTAGGTGATTTTGACAGAGGCACCTTTTTCAGTTTCTGCTGCTTTCTTCTGGATGAGCAAAATATGGATGAGGTTATATTTCTGATGAAATACCTGTGGTGCAACTATTCACTTAAAACACAAACCATGGCCTACTTACACTGGAGCAGACCTAGGGCCCAATCCTATTCAATTTGCTAGCACTGGTGTACCCTCAATGCAACCCCAAAGTAAAAGAACAAACGTTCCCATATCTTAAGGAGGCCTCTGTGTCTACCTCCCCTTCACAGGATGTAGTGCATGCCCCACTGGCATGGCTGCACTGGCACTGGAAAATTGGATAGGATTGGGCCCTTAATGGCTTTAATGAAAAAGCTGCTTCATTAAAAATAACAACAACAACAAAAGACAATGTCTCAGCAGATGCAGCCAGAATAAAGTACTCAAAATATTTCAGCATCAAATTGAGCAGTATAGGGGATTTTTAACACACAGAATTTAAGGGCTGCTAAGAGTGGAACATTGAAAAGACTTTGGGCACCGTAAAGTAACAAACACATGCCACTGTAGCACAAGCTTTTGAAGACTAGAGTTCTGGTCATCAATACACCAAGTGTGATCAGTCAGTAGGAGGGATAACCTACTGCGTGATGCATTTGATGAAATGGGTTCTAGTCAACAGCTTGTGTTGCAATACATTTAAGGTTTAAGGGCCTACCACGGCTCTTTGTTGTTTTTACTGCAGCTGACTGACAGTGCAAGCCTGTGTGTGTCTACTGAGAAGTAAGTCCCACCGGGACTTACTCCCAGGCGTGTATGATTGCAGTCTAAGGGAATCCTATCCAATTTTCCTGTGCTGGTGCAGCTGTGCCCATGGGGCATGCACTGCATCGTGTGGGGGGGGAGCAGTCACAGAGGCTTCTTCAGGGTATGGGAATGTTTGTTCCCAACCCTCAAGGCTGCATTGCAGCTGCACCGGTGCTGGAAAGTTGGATTAGGCCCTAAGACAGCTTGCCCACTGAAAGCAAGAGTGGAATGTGTGTCACAGTGTTTAATGCTGAAAATGGCATTGCTGTGGTGAGTTTCCCCTTCTCCATTGTAACATGCAGAATCACTTACCTTGTGCCGTGAGGTCATCTGGCAGCTAGTTTCCCTGCCACTGCCAAGGGCAACAAGGGATGCAGATGTGAGAATGTCAGGACGAGGGGTAAGTTTCATTTCACAGGAACCAAGACGTTGTTTTCAGAAGTAAACCACTTTGTCGTTTGGACATAAATTCAGCAGTGAAAGCTTCAGAAAAATGAAGCTGCATGACTAAAAGAGATTAGGCTCTTCTCACAGTTCCAAACTGTACAATTTTAAAGTACGACTCTTGATATATTTTAGGCCTTGGCTGCTGATTTTAGAAATGATTAGGAGCAACGTAGCCAAGCGCAGAGGCTGATGGAGAGGGAAGCAGTTGTGTGTGCCAGCTTCAGTTCCAAGGGAACCTCTCGGAGGCCGGCCTGGGCTGCTGCTGGACTCATTTTCCCCAATCTCATTTGGTTGCTAAAGTGGAAAAGGAAAAGTTGGAGGCGGAATTGCTGAGGCCTTGTTTATTCTTGGGACTCGGTCATGAGCAACTTTCAGAGCAACTCTGAAAATCTCCCAGTGGCTCTTACTACAACCTCCTGCCACGGACAATGAAAACTGCATGCATGGCTTGGATTGTAGCCCTTGACTGGAAGTGAGTGAACCGATCAGCGGCTTTGCCTGCTCCTGCTGTGAAGTGTCTCTGTCAGCCAAACTGGGAGTCATCCAGTGCTTAATTTCTAAATGAAAGGCACCAGGGTCCTCAAAGCTCTTGGCAGGTCATGGTGCCTTAGCTCTTACTCCAGATGAGGCTGTAGTGAGGAAGGGGTAACAAGCGCTTAGAAGGGTAAAAAATGCCCTTAGAAGATATTTAAAGAGGATCTTTGAAGCAGTAGTCATTCAGCATTTCAAAGATACTATCAGGGCTTAAATTCCAAAAGGGAAATCGAAGAATCATTTACTATGGTGTAATTTTCATAGAGCCAATGTGACATAGCAGATAGCATGCTGACTAGGCTAGACAATATGGTGGTGGTTGGCAACCTTCAGTCTCGAAAGACTATGGTATAAGCCTACAGCACCCGATATTCCCAGGCGGTCTCCCATCCAAGTACTAACCAGGCCTGACCCTGCTTAGCTTCCGAGATGCCACCAGCAACAGACATTGCTCATTTAGCGCCCCCCCCTTCTGCAACATCTCGCTGAACTTGTGTTATACCACCACAACATTCTGTGTTTCTGCACTTTCTGCCTCAACAGTGGCTGTTACAGGGAAGCTGTAGACATAAGAAGCTACAGGAGGAGCTAGATGAGCAGTTAGTGCTTTGAAAGCAGCCATGCATTTACGATAAGGGCTCCTTACAGTAGCTGTTTGGCCTTTGGACTGAGGAGAATTGGCTTCAGGTCCCTGCTTGGCTGTGAGGTGCATCCAGTGGCCTTGGGCCAGTTGCTATTTCTCAACCTACCTGGTTTGCAGGGTTGTTATGGAGACTGATGTTATGCATGTATTTAGCTATCAATTTATTTATAACATTTATCCTCAGTTCAGTCACGACAATGTCAGGTGCCACCAAACCTGAGCATGGCTTTCCACTGTAGTGAGCTGTAACGAGCAGTGAAACATTCCCAGGTGCTGAGTGACTCCATTCGCCCAGGCTCGTAACTGGTTCTCTGCAACAGGAATGCCTATAAAAGCATCTTGTTTAGGCTTGGACATTGCCTCAGCAGTAGTTTTAACTGCCTGTAGTTTGGGCTAACAGGGACTAAACGCGGACACTTGTGGGCTGGGCAAAAATGGGTTCAATAGATTTGCTGCATCTCCCATTGCAGCTTGTCTTGCATTTTAGGAACTAGAGAAATGGCTAGTGGTCTAATAATGTTTAACATTTGTATGGTACCTTCTGGGGGTTCAAAACACATATAAGGTAAGTATATATTATCTCCACATGGCAAGTGGAGGCTAAGGCTAAGGAGAAGTGACTTGGCTAAGGTCATCCAGTCATAATTCAAGGCAGAGGCAAGTTTCAACACAGGGAAGCCCTGACTCACAGCTCAGTCTCTTGGCTTCTGGATACCAGCACCTTTGGAAGTCACCCAACATAAAGGATACAGAGTTGTATGTGACTGCTTGGTCAATGTTCCTTCCAATATTGAAGTAGGCACAGTGGTGGTGATGACCATTTTCTGTCTCTGGACTTCTCTCCTTCCCAAGAGGCAAAAAGAGAGAATCGGAAGTGTCTGGTGTATGACTCTTTCCCAGTGGTTTGGAAGTCAAAATATGAGTTATTAGGGGAATCCCGTATGACAGCAAAGAAGTAGTACCACAGGGCCTGATTAATCCCCCAAATGTGATCTAATCATTAACGCATCAGCAAATGAAGGGATAGAGCATAATTGCTAAATCATAATTTCAAAAAAGTAACAGACACCCATTTATTGGTAGGGAGGGTGCCTTTGGGGCCTCCTCACTCTGGGGGTCCTGAAGTGGTGGATGCTTTCAACATGGTGTCTTAATTTTTCAAGGATCAATTCAGCTGCTTCAAGGCACAATACACAATTTGCAAATCACTGTATCGGAGATGACTTCTCTTCCTGAGAATGTTTCATGCTGTGTATATCAAGATCTAGTGGAGCTCTGTTGTTAAGTGTTCCAAAAGTTCATGTTTTGGAAACCAACACTGAAGCTTCCTCCATACCTTCTATGATGGTATGATGGTCTCTGCAAATGGGAGTACATTCCAAACTAGACGATCAGCTGGCGCAGCAGCCCCTGTGCTGGCAGAGGGTGTTGCAAACGTGCCAGGCCTTCTGCTGGACAGTGCAGGTAAAGTCATCTTGTGTGGTGGAAGGATGGTTTGGAGGCAGTGAGGGGACATTTTGGGATGGGGAGGGCAGAAGGGAAGCGTATCAGGTCCAGGAGGGGGATGGGATTGGCCAGTCACTCAAGCCTCTGTTTTTATCCTTTTTACTATGGTGGCGGTGGGGGGGGACCACCTTCTGGAGCATTTGTTGAGCTCCATGTTCATCGGATTGGGACCTTTCTGGTAGTCTTGCATTCCCCTCAGTCTGCTCTTTGAAACAGACCAAGGCATTCCTACTCATGAGGCACGTTTGCCTGCTCAAACATGCGCATGCTGCTCGTTTCAGTTTCCACAGGGCTCAACACTTGTCAGCTATCAGCTTGTCAGTTTTGCAACGCACCAAAAATCAGGCCGCGACCCACTGTTTGGGAATCACTGCACTAGAGCCAAAAAACCTTCAGTGTTAAACAGGTTCAAGACCCATCAGTACTGTGCAGGTTTCAAAGGCTTATTGGCATAATTGGTGGCACCATAGGGGGACAAAATCCCACATAGAAAACTGCCTTGCCTATCCTTTGCCTTCCTCCTTAGTAGCACAGATTGATGGCTGAGTGCAGTTCCCAACTATACTGCATGTCTTGGCTGCTGGCTAAAACTCAGGCTAAATGTATGTGATTATTCATTTGCATCCGGTCCGTGACTTCTGCTGATAAACTATCCGCTACATTCTGCTTCTTGCCTGGTCCACGTGAGTGGCGGAATGAGGTGGTAGAATGGACTGCACCATTTCAGGATGCAGATAGTAGACTACATGTTGAATGCTCCTCTAACTGAAAACAAAGACCAAAAAACCCCTTCATATGCTGAACCGCCATTTTCTAGTTGCATAGAAGGTTTTCCTTTTTCTTTTACATAGAAGAGCATTCAAAACTGGTATCCGCTACCTGTAGTCTGAAGTGGTGTGGCCCATTCTGCAGTCTCCGTTTACTGCACATGCAGGCCCCACTTCCAAACAGTTAAGTCGGTGCCCTCCAGGTGTCTTTGTATGTTGTGGCTGAGGGGAGAACGAAGGATGGATGAGTTGGAAGCAACAAGAGAGACTCTCAGGTGCCTGTCAAGGTAATAATGTTGCAACCTGGGATTCCAGGAAGTGTCCCTCTCCTTGCAGCTGAAGCTCAGGATTTTTCCTTTCCCCTCCTTTCCTGTATAGTAGTTTGCCTGCTTTTTAGGCTGGGAGGTTATGGAGGATTGCACTTCCCAAAGCAATTCAGGACTGAATACAGTACAGAACGACTGAAGTGTAAATGTGCCTCATTGACAAGGCAATAAGCTGTACCAGGCTGAATACAGATCCTGCATGGTTGCATTGTATGGTTGCACTGTATGGTTGCATTGAAAGGGAGGCAAAAATCAGTGTTTGGCTCTCATTCTGCTGTTTCATTTTCATCTCGGTACTGCCTTGTTTGCTTCTTCTAAATTGCGTGTCTTGCGCTCAGGATACACTGATATCCTCATTATACTGAGGTATAATTATTGGCTTACTTACTCGAACCATCTGGATTGTTTTACTGTATCATTTATTTAGGCACCTGTTAAATACATTTGCATCTGTGCTTGTTGCCTTGAACATGCCAAGGCTCCTGCACCTTAGCAACTCTATAGCAGGCTTAGAAAGATGTTTAGTCTTTCATCACTGTATTTCCATGCCAGGGAAACTTCTCCTATGGAATTTGTGTCATACAGCTATTAAAAACAACTCTTTCTACCTGTGCAAGACAGACCATGTATAATTGTTCTCTCTTCAGAAACATTCTTGCATTCTGAGTAGCACCTAACTGGCTACAACCAAATTCTTAAAATCTTAAATTTGAATGTTAAGGTTCCATATACTTGTAAGTCTTGTTGATATTGTTACTTACCTGTGAATACAGGTGTGCGCCACTTAACAATGGGGATAGGTTCTCCAATCCTCGTTGTTATGTGATTAGGTTGTTAAGCAAACATTAAGCCCAACCTAGTGCCTTTGTTGTGTAAACAGACACACCCTGCCAGAAACTAGCTGCCTGTACAGATAGATTGCGTCTTCTTTGCATTAAGGGCCTTTTTGTTGTGTAAACAGACACTCTGCTGCAGGCTATGGGAGACCTGACTGCCTCATTAAGAGCCTCTGTGTTGTGCTTTGACCACTGTCATATATGTGGTCAGTCATTAATCAGAAGGTTGTTAAGTGGCGCACACCTGTACATGTCATTCACATGCCCCAGTTCCCCACAAGGTGAGGCGTTCCAGGGGAAGCTTTGTAGTGTTCCGTTTCTTTTGTATTAGAAAACACCGGAGATTTATGATATTACAGTATAACATTTGTTTTACTTTGAAAATACTGTATACAAAGTAGAGTATGATGGAGGCAAATAGACTTTTTCAGCAGACAGTTGGGCCCCAGAAGACAGAGCATCTGTCACCCCGAGGATACTTTAGCCAGCTTGAAGCTTCAGACTATCCCCCAGCAGGGAGGTGTGCGTGAGACTGTCTCCAAACTCAGGTGAATATCTAATTCCAAAAGCTGGGGGGAGGTTCCTAGCTATCGGGAAAACCTCTCCTGTCCTTAGTTCCCACTGATGATCTGCTACTCATACTGGACTGTTAGGAATCATACTGGACTCACAGAGAACTATCAGCCTAAAAAAGGATGCTCTCTCAGCATCCTTAGGACAGTCTCTTCCTCAGAAAGGTTTTGCCCACACAGAAAAGTTCTCAGTAATGGCTATAGCTCTTCCTGGAAAAGAAGATAAATCAGATTAACAAAACAAAATTAAACCCATACATGATGATTCATAGAAGATTTGCCTACGTACAAAGGCATTTCTTCTCTTCCAGCCAAGCACTTCAGGTCATGGCAATCAGTTTCCCAACACTAATAAAATTTCCCTCCTCTTCTCTAAACACAACAGTCCCCGTTCAGGCTATTACATGTCAGTACTATATTCAGCATTTAAAAAAAAAAAGGTTTAGACTTTTATCAGTGTTTTTTAGCCATTGTCCCAGTCTCAGGTATACACTTGTTCAGCTCAAGCTTCTTTCTCAAGGTTTGCAAATATGAACTGCAACTTCCTTAACCACGACTCCTCCCCTGTCCTCCCTTATTTTGGCAGTTTTCTAAGAAGAGTGAAGTAATGTGGGTAGGGTGAAGATGCAGAGGATTTCAATTTCAAAAGACATCAGATGTCTTTCTCCACAAAGGAGAAACTCTAATTCATTGTCCTAAGATATTGCTGATGTAGTGTATTGCTGTTGTAGCCTACAACAGCAACTGTAGAGTTCCAGTCCCTATTTGGCTGTAAAGCTTACTAGCTGACTGTGATTAGTCACTCCACAGAACATCTCTGGTTAGGTAGAAGATAAAAGGGGCAAGGAAAGAGACCTGTACAGTACCCAAGAGGACACCCTGGATAAAAATGTGAAATAAATTAATTTCTTTCCAGTTACCTTAAATATCTATTTCACATACACGTTTCCCCATACAGATTCAATTACTTTCTCTTGGTGTACAGAAATCCTTTCCTTGGTCATCCTTTTAAAAAAGAACTTTTTCATTACATTTTTTTTCAATTGCCAAAGTTACTCTTGGTCCTGATGCAAACATTCTAACTGTCCTCAAATATTGGGTATTGGGTCATTACAATACAGGTGTGCACTTACTTAACAAGGGACTGGGGCAATTGCATCTCCTATAGTCTGCAGCAGAGTGCCTGTTTACACAACAGAAAGGCTCGTAATGCAAAGAAGTGTCAATCTATCTCCAGTAGCCTGCTCAGCCAGCTAGTGTCTGGCAGGGAGTGTCTGTTTACACAACAAAGGCAATACAGTGGACTGAATGTTCACTTAATGACCTAACTGCATAATAATGGGGATCCAAGAGCATAACCCCTTGTTAAGTGGCACAAACCTGTATAACAGACTCCATTTAAGTTAGGGTAAAAAATGCCTGGGCTCCTCCAGAGCCATTTCCCTGGATTGCTTTGGGAGCAGGAGTGGGCAGATCAGGCCCAGGAGGACACCTGCTTCCTAGCCTGATCAGCCGACACAGATCAACTGGGGCTTGTATCAGAGATATTGCTGGTGGTGCAGGTCCAAGTTGACTCATTGCAACTACTGGGGCTTACCCAGGAGCAAGGGCACAAATGTCCCCTTGCCCAAGGAGGCCTCCAGCAGCTGGAATTCCCCCAGAAATGCAGCGTAGCCAACTGCTGCATTGCTGCACAGGAATTTAGTTAGGACTGGGCTGTTAATATAGCTTGGCGCAGGACAAAGGGTCTGCTACCTAATATGGATACAGAAAGGGAAAAGCACATTTCAGGTTGACCTGCTAGATACAGTTCAGTTAGGATAGAACTGATGACCTACATAGCTGGAGAACCTTCAAAAGCAGAGTTCTTTGCTTGTTAACCTCCCCTGTTAATCCTGGGGGTGGGGGCCAGGGAGGTGCTGGCAGTGATGTTAATCTGCAGTTTAAATTGATTGATCACTCTTCCTGCTCTTACCTTAATTCTTAAAATGAGACTTTGACTCATTATACACAGTATAATTATTATATACATTATACACATTATACACATTATACACAGTATAGAGATAGGTTAACTGCAAGAAGGGTTAACTGCATACAGCTTGAATGAGTGGAGAGTTTTAACCTCTGATTGTTCTTGTGAAATTTGCAGTATGGTTGGGGAAGGGGAGGGGGGCATTCTGGCAATTTCCAGCAGTCTTGGATGCATATCTCTTAGTCCAGTCTGATTCCAGGACCCCCCAACCTGAAAAAGGTTCATACACATTTGTTGCGGTCACTTATTTCTTTCCCAGACATTTTAATAGGAAGGGGGAGCAAGGAAAGGGATGTATGGAGGAGGGAGGGTGTCAGCTAGAGACTGGCTTTAACTTCTGTCTTAGGAGCAGATCTTTGTTGGTTTTACTCGACTATTATTGAGACAATGAGCAGGAGTTTCCAGAGGCTGGTTTGTGATCTATTAACAAAACATGTTTAATGCAAGCCATGTGTGATGTACAGTAACTCTTCGTCACCAAGATTTGATTCAGCCATCCAGGTGGGAAAATTGCAAGAACCCTCTTGAAGCAGACCAGGGTTGCCAAGCACTCTCTTGAAGTAGAACAGAGAAGCAGACCAGGGTTTTTGTTTTCAGAGATTCTGACACTTCCATCTGAGTACCTCTGAGTATGGGCAAAGTTCTGTCCATTTGTCCCTTTCCCCAAAGGCAGTGTTCATAGATGGGCAGCCTAATCCTAGCAAGCAATGGCTCTTATGGAATAGATGTTTTCTGAATCTATATTATGCTCCACCAAAGCTGGTGGTAGAGATGCAACCAAAAGCACAGGCTATGATCTATAGTTAAAAAAGATATACCTATATCAAAAGGTTTGTGTGATTGGATCATGAATCTCCCGTGTCTCATGTTTCGTCAAATCTAAAAGTGTATTGTAGTGTGTAACACTAGAAGCAACAACAGGGGAAGCTCCTGCTTCATGTCCTACTTGTACATTTCCCAGAGGTAGCTGGTTAGCCAATGTGGGAGATAAGATGTGGACTTGGAGGACCTCTGATCTGCTCTTAAGGTACGAGTAGAGCTGTTTGGAGTACTGTTTGGAGTACAGTTTGGCTGTACTTGTCGTAAGAGGCGACTAAACAGCCACCGGGTAGATGGGACTCGTCAGCCTGGGAAGGCATCTGAGAGAAGGAAAACTCTGATCCCAAACCTCCACTGCCTTGTGGCTACATCCAGTTATGGAAAAGGCTTCAGGAGTCAACCTTGAGGCAAAATCCAGAGCCGGAGTCCCTCACGCAGTTCAGGGCTGAACACAGTCACGTTCTGGCAACTCCTGCAACGCCGTTGGAACCAACCGTATTGGCCTCTGCCTTTCCATTGGACCATTTCAGCGACGTGGAGAGGGGGGATTTGCTGCATGGGTAACAGCCTATCCTCCATATCTACTTTACCCAGGCTTCGCGCACTGGAGAGGACACTCTGTTCCAGAACCACCATTCAGAGCACGATACCATAGTCTGCCGAGACTGAAGGATGCCAACAACAAGAGCTGTTTGGACTTTTTTTTTTTTTGCAGATTTGTTGAATTAAAATGCAAACTGTGGTGTTTTGTGTTTTTATTTCATTACCAAGAAAAGCAAACACCTCCAGGTACAAGAAGGGAGAGCAAGTATGCTTGGTAGCTCACCTCTGATGAGAGCTGCATTGGGAATTTATTTTTAAGGTTTTATTTTTATTAATTTTTCACATTTTTATACTGCCCTTCCTCCAGAGAGCTCAAGGTGGTGTACAAAGTTGCCCCCCTCCTTTTGTCCTCACAACAACCCTGTGAGGTAGGTGAGGCTGAGAGAAAGTGACTGGTCCAAGGTCACCCAGGAAGCTTCATGGCTGAGGGGGGATTTGAATCTGGATCTTCCAGGTCTAAGTCCACCTCCCAAACCACTATACCATCCTGGCTCTCAGGTTGATGTTTTAGGTCGGACATCACTTGTTTTGATGTTCCTTTTTTGATCATGAGGGACATTTGTATGAATGTGGAGTAAAGTTTGATGGTGGGATAAAGTCTACAAACACTGTCTGAACAGCAACAATGTTTTCTTTAAAAAAAAGACTGTTCTCTCCCATACGTTAGTGTGCGTATGTGTTTGTACAACAACAAACTGTTCTATGCATTAAACAACAAGGGGAAAAAAGGTTCTTCTGGTTGTTGTTTTTTTTCCTTTTTCTGATTTTGCATCTCATGATTCTGGCAATTAGCAAGAGGATAAAATTCTGGCTTAGGCCTGTGGTGGTGAGAATGGAGATGAACTCAGAGAGGAGCTGTGGCTAGTCTGTCAGTGTCACTTCGGGTCAGTCCCAAGAGTTGATAGATTGGTGCAATCAATTAATTAATTAAGTGCAGATTAAAATGAGGTTTTCTTCTGGAAGTTTAATCCTAGCTGTCCTTTGAAAGAGAGAGAAAATAAAGACATGAGGACTGTCAGGCGGTTAGCTATGAAATGTGTCTGGGGGCCCTGAAACTGTGCAGTCTGAAAAAGAATGGAGCAAGTCCTAGAGAGGCTCACAAGCAACATAAGTTTTGCCAGATCCCTCTTCTTTTTTTCTGCCTCATGAATAAGCAGGCTAGCCTGTCATGTGGAGTAGTACTAGATTACTTAATAATGGATTCTCAGTTTCCCAGCCACAGGAAGGGCTGCAGCCTGTTGAGTGCAGAAGTGCAACTGGGGAGGAATCCTCCAGTTGTGGATTGGGGATGGGCTTGGTAGTGGAGTACGTGCTTTGCTTGCAGAAAGTCCCAAATTCAATCCTTGGGATCTCTAGATACTGCTGGAAAAGATTCCTGTCTGAAATCCTGGAGGGCTGCCACCAAGTCGACACCTGGAGGGTAGACAATCTGCCTCAGATGGACCAGTGTGATATAGGGCAACTTCATATGTTGGATGGAGATGGACGCCATCCAACCCTATTTGATCAGGTAGAACAAGGGGACCCAACCCCAGCTACACACTCGCACGCAACTTTGAACACTCAGCAGGACTGGAAGGTCTTTGCCAACTTACTAAAAATAAGAACATTATGTAGCCAAATGAGCATCTTGGCGAGAGAACTTCATAAGGAAGGTGCCAGAACATAAAAGGCTAGGTTCTTAATGGATGTTTATGCGTATTTACTTGGAAGTAAGTAAGTCCCACTGAGTGCTGTCTAACTACTGTGCAATGTACATAATGAATGTGTTTGTATTTTCCAAGCTCGAGACTAGTTTAGCTCATGCCCCTTTCATATCTTAACTATTATGTCCTTTTTATCTATGGAATTATCCCTGCAATGTCCCTAAGAATGCCTAATTCATACACGCCCTGATTTTGGGGGACCTGTGAAACTGGTTCATGCTTTGAGTTTGAGCTCATTTATGTAGGTGAGCTCATTAGATCTGTGGTATCCTTGCCTCTGCTCCAACACCTAATGTTATCCTTCCCCTGCCTCTAAGCATGAGGATCATTAACCTGATGGATTGCTGATACAGTGTCCAGGACACCAGAGGAAGTTGATGCAACAGAACTTTACTCAAGGGGATTAACCAGAGGCCAGACTAATTGCATCCAGTAGTCATTTGGGGGGAAAAAGAGACTCTGCTGGATTATTGGTGATACTTCAGGGCCCACTAGGTTCTTTGCTGCTGCTGCTTCTTCTTCTTCTTTTTTAAAAGCAATGCAAGAGGGTTATTTCCTTTTCTCAGATAATAATCCATAGTGACTGCAAGAGGATATATTATCAGGCTAGTATAAAAAAAGGCATCTAAAGTCCCCTTCAGATCCAAATAAAGTGGACATAGTTGATCATAAGGCCTAAATGTTTCTAAAAATGCACTTAACTTCCAGATAGACTTAAAAAAATGTATTTGACAATGCATCAAATGTAATGTGAAAAACCATGAAATGCTATTTAATATTGAGTCAACCGTTCTATAAAGAGAACTTTTGCTCAAAATGTGGGTCACTTGCTGTGGCAGAGGAGGACACGCAACAAGAACCACCCTTCAGCTCATTTTTCTTGCTGGTGCTACCTGTATCATGGTAGCAGTGTTCTTTTGGTGTAGCCTTATTTATACAGGGATACAAGTACTGTATATAGGATAGTATCTGGGGTCTGTACTGGTCCCCAGAGTTAAATATGTGAGGGGTCTCACAAGCCCCCAATAGTTTTCTCATATCTTTTCCCCTTCAACATATCATGAAAGTATGAAAATAATACCAGAATAGATAATTCTTCTTTATCTTAACTGCTGCATCATCATAAAGTAGCTATCATGCTGGGGTCATTTTCAGGCTCTTATTTAGTGGGGGGGGGGAAGGACACATTGGGATTTTAAGATCCGGGGATAAGAAGTTACACCTGGAGCAATCCTTTGCAACTACTGAACATTAATACTAACCCTGCAAGAATTTTAAATTCTCAATGTGTTTGGCTCTTGTTTGTGGGGTAGTGTGTTATTGCATGTGATAATAACCTCAAAGGGCTTTATGTTCTTGAGATGTCAAATACTGGGAAGTGGAAAGCAGAAAAACAATCACGTTTTGTTTGTGTACTTATGCTTTAGCACAAAAACAAAATGAGATTATAAAAAAGAGGGGGAGGAGGATAAAATTCCAGCTACAGGGGAAGGTCATAGAAATGGCAGTGAAACCAAGAGGTGCAGGGCAAATAATGTGGCTGGTGCTGCCTTTTTGTATTCCCGACTACCTTCTGCCAGCCCTTCCATTAGGTGCAGCAGTTGTGCTTTGCTGCTCTGCTCTGGACAGTTCAATGTTGCCATTCCATTCTAAGAATAGTCACAGACCAGGTCTTAAAAACGGCAGGACAACATAGAAAGCACTAGAATGCAATGAGCTGGCAATGATGTGGTTTGGGTTCTCCAGAATAACTGAGTCAACCAATTCAGTTCCAAAGAAAACAGTTGGTACAACCTGGATTGCGCAGTCTCCTCTGAACCAAGTGCATCTTGGTGCCTTGCCAGAAGGTGGCGTTCTCTGACATGCACAGACAGGTCTGGGGTGTCCATTGCAGCTAAACTGTGAGATTATGCTTTGCCTTCTGCTAGGCAGAACTGCCTATGCTAACAGAAGCAGCGAATGCATACTGTATTAACAGACCCATAGAATAATTAACTCCAATTCAGATATCAATGAGAGAGGAATTTGGGAAGCAGGAACCGTATGTATCCCTACTCTTCACCTAGGGGAAAAATGCGCAAAAATGTAGATTTTCCCATGTTACAGGCATGGGACCGTATATCCTTAATCAAAGAACTGTGTGCATCATGTGATTTCATTGTAGTGCAAGATAAAAAAAATTGATTTGGTATTTGGTATAGAACTCAGGAACCTGAGAATCTAGATTCTGTGTTTTGGATTTTTTGGTGGTTTTGTTTTTTTTAAAGCATGTTTCTAGCCCATATGGCAGCAAAGATAATACTTAACATGTATGAACAATATCCAGTGATTTCTATGGACAGGGGAAGGGTTGATTCAGATTTCCAGTGGCATAAGGGCCATGTGTAGGTCACTCCTCATGAGTAGCAGAAGCAGAATAATTGTGTACAGTTACCAGGAATCTACAAATATGTTTATACTGCAGAATCTCTTCAGGTAGCAGTATTCTTCTTTTGTTGGCACAGGATTTAAGTTGCTTTTTAATTTTTTTCTTTTTAATGGCATATGCTCAACCTGGCTACATATAAGGAAACTTGAAAAGTTTTGATCTGGCCTTAGAAACTTTGCTATGAACATGTATACAAGAACTCCTGTGATAGTCACACTGGAGATTTTGCTCCTGTATTTTTTATTTTTGGGGAGAGGATAACTTTATTTATTTACTATAATAAATCTTAAACGTTTTCAAAGTGTATTTAAAAGCCAATATGTATTTCTTGAAAATACATAAAAGCAAAATCCACCTTCATCCAGAGAAATAGCTGTAGGAAATCCATTCCTTAAAATGAAGATGCAACATTATGTTCATGCTCTGGAGAGCTTCACCAGCCAATGTCAGAAGAGCAGGCTACTGTTAAAGGCACAAGAGCAGGTCAGGCTTGCTGTTTTGGTCAGTTGGTAAGGCTGTCAAGAGAAGGGAGTTGGGCCCTCCAGAACTTAATTTCTTTCCCAAAAGGACCTCCAGGGTTTCAGTTGGTCTGTGCTGAAGTCATGTATTGATATCCTCCTTTCTTCCATCATGGAGCTTGAAGGAATGTGCACAGGGCTTTTAGGTGGCCTCCCATCTGAGCACTGACTAGATTCAGCCTTATTTTACTTAGGAAGGTGACAGCATCACATGCTTTCAAACCAGACCCTTTGATGTTACCCCTGCTGAATCAGTGCTCCCAGTCATTACCTGATAGAGAGGGGAATGCATGCTCTACCTGCTCAGGGATACTCTCTTCTATCCTAATATATTGTTTTTCAAGATTGAGCCCTCCTGTTCAAAGATGATACCAGGAATTGACCCTACAGATTAATCCCTGGTACCCCTTAAAGGCAAAATATAAACTAGCAGCCTAGTCCGTATAAGACCTCCGCTCTTTACCATGCACCAGTATGAACGTGACACAGCAACAGAATGAAGAGGGACAGAGAGACTGTAGTAGTCATCTGAGCCTTTCGGTCATGAACAACGATAAGAGTTCTGGCTTAGTCTCCTTTTCCTGGCAGTGCCTTTGGCTTCCAGGCTGAACTGGGACGTTTGAGCTGAGGATGCAGGAAGGAGGCAGGCTTGTGCCAAAGGGCTAAACTCCTGGGAGGAAAAGGTGTGGGCCTCCTGAGTGCAATCAGCACTTCCTTTGCCTGGGACAGGAGGTTAGGTTGGGAACAGAAAGGCCAGTGAGGAGTTCTCAGCACAAGAGCTACACACAAGTGCTGGCATTTCCAAGAAGGAATAGCTCAATCCTAGGGAATGAATGGGATGGATGGGCCTCATTCATCCACAAATACAATTTGGAGTACGAAGTCCTAGTCCATTAAGCAAGTTAGCCAAATCCAGGATCTGATTCTAAGCTAGTGAAGCTCTGGGCAAGTACATTTTTTTGGTGGATGCTCTCAGGTCTGACAACCTTTCAGTTCAGTGGAAATTCTTGGGAGGCCAGTCAGGGTGGTTGTTACTTTAACAAGAGTATTGGTTTGCGTGACATTGCTTTAAACTGCACTGTGAGGCAGCTGTTATCACACTGTAAACTGTTTAGTATGCAGCAGCTTATCCTGTACTGGGAAATGCAAATGTCTAAAAAAAAAAAAAGGTGTGGGCACTTTGGCCTGGCCTGTTTAAAATATTTGCAAAATGTGTGACTCAAGGAAAGTTCCCAGTTATGCTCTTGACAGTCTCACTTCTTCCCAGATCACCTTGTAGCAGTATTTTTGTTTTGTTTTAAGTCATGCATTCCTTCCTCCTGTTCCTGCTTGGACCTGGTTGCCTTTATTGCTTGGGTAACTGTTCCTTAAGAGAGAGGTGCAGCCCAATCCTAGGTGCTTACTCAGAAGAAAATTCTATTGAGTTCAATGGCATTTACTTCAAGTAACTGTGCCTAGGACTGGAGCCTTTTCCTCACTGGGCACAGTGGTCACAGGCAAGTTGCATTGCCCATATTTGTGCCAAGGGCAAAATGCAGATTGTTATAAGCCAGGATGTCTGGGTTTCAGCTCTGAAATGAGTGAAGTAAGAAAAACGAGGAGTACTTTGCAACTTGTACAGTATAATATGCCTTTTCTTTCTGCACTGAATAATTTCAAAACTTCTGCACCCTTCAAATATCTGGGATTAAGGAGGCAGGGCACTGAAGTTAGAGAAGAGTGATTTCCAGACAGGGTCAAGTCCCAGTACCATCTGCTGAGGAATTCAACAATAAGTGTGTTTTGGTCATACTGGGCTGATGATGATCCACTGCAATACTGTACTAACTTTTGCTGGGTTTTTTTTGCAGCAGCAGCAGTAGCTGTGAACATGGTGAACCAACTTCCCCTTCTCCCCCATCTCTCCCAGGAGCTTTCATCAGGAAATGCAGTTTGGCCATTCCTTGCATTTAGGAGGGTCGGGGAAAGGGGCTTGGAACAGTCTCAGTGAAGAGGAAGGAGGGAAAGAGGAGGGAGGAAACGAGGGAGGGGAGAGAAAGGAAGGGTGTGTGTTTTTGCTCAGGCTTAAGAGACATCCAGGTTCTCTATCACAGAGAAGCTTGCAGTTCTTTTCTCCCAGTAAGGATAAAGCAAGAGGACTAGGATGGAGACAAGTTCAAGGGCCACCACCAGCTAAGCAGGGGTCTGAGATGTTGGCTGCAAATTCAGAGTATAGAGCTCCAGGAAATCAGAATCATGAAGGTAAGAGATGATGGACAAAGCTTGAATTTGTTTTGTATTTGTTATCCCCTGGTGACTCCCTGTTAGGAGGAAAGTTACTTCCTTCAGATCAACTCCAGTGGTGATGAATCCATTCTTTTTAGTGTAGAGGAGATGTTATGTGGCAGGATTTTATTGAGGAGTGGGTAGATGGGCTGAAAAGACTTCAGTTGGAAATTTCAGTCTTTGTTCCTGGGAGTACGTCCCACTGAACACAATGGGACATAGTTAATTCTAAGTAGACATACATAGGATTGCTGTCTGGCTAATAAATGGGATGTTGTTGAGATTGGGATTGTGATGGGACTTCTGTTCTTTGAGGGCTTAGTGGGAAGGTGGAGAGATGCTTTCTGCCTCTGTCCAGTGATCTTGGAGGTGTCACTTTTTAAGAAAGCCTAAGACTTTATTTTTTTCAAAGGATGCTGTAGCTACCCTATATGTTCTGTAGGATGCTGGGAGCTTATCTCAAGTTTAGTATGCAGAAATCAGTGTTAACAGCTGCAATCTTAAATGTACTTAGTAGTGAGTAAGTACTTCCATATTCAATGGGACTTCCTTCCATGTAAACTTGCCTAGGATTTGCTCAATGTGCGATTGTTAGAGCTCTCTTTGATCAGAATAAAGGATCCATCTAGTCCAGCATCCTGCTTCCCATGGTGACCAACCAGATGTCTCTGGGAAACCCACAAGCAGGGCATGAAGGCAAGAGCATGTATGACTGTAGACTGCCTTTGAACATGGAGGTTCCTCTTAGCTTTTGGGGTTAATAGCTTTCGATGAACCTATCCTCTGTGCATTTGTCTGTGTCTTTTTAAAAAACCTTCCATAAAAACTTCAAAGGGTGTTGGGGGGTGTCTGAGAGGATTTCTGAGTGCTCCGAATGTTGAACAGTCAGAGGGAGGACTAAGATGGGGTGTGCATGATTTAAAATTGCTTAGTGTTCAAAGCTATTGAACTGGAATGGGTTAACTGTTATGTCTGTCAGAGAAGCTATGTGAAGTGCTATCAGATGCTTGTTGACCACTTTCATTGTGGCATTTATCATAATAAGTCATAGTAGGTATAGCCCCTGGCATGGTTAAACTGTAATGAATGCACTCATAGCCCAGTCCTGTGTGTTTACTCAGGAGCAAGCCTTACTGGATTCAATGATACTTCCTACTTCTGAGTAGGCATGCATAGGGTAGCACTGTTTTGCAATCTCATTACTCTGTGCACATTTAATGTTGAGGATTCTAGTTTGTGTTGATGGTTGTGATTACAGAAGCAGAAAGGTGATAGAGGTGTTTGCAAATGGTGTTTATGTACCTTACTCAGAAGTACGTCCATTATGTTCAGTCTTAGGATGTCAACCTATCTTACTCATGGGAAACAAACACCTCTAGTAATAGTTCAATAGCCTTGCAAATAGGCCCACAGAATTTACTAGCCTGCCAAATTTAAATAGCTTCCCTGCTCGCATGTACCTATATTAATAACTCCTGGTACACGAATGCCCTGAAAAGAAAAGAAAAAGCACAAACTCTCTCTTGCCACCTGATTAAAGGGCTGTAGCTCAGGGCAGATCACCTTCTGTAGACGCAGAAGGTCTCCAACATTCCCTCCCCATCTCTTCTCAGAAGACAGCGTTGCTTTAAGAGTCCACTTGAAATCTCTAATATGCTCCATTATTGGATGAATTGATTATTTACTGAAGTGGGCCTTCAGGCACCTTATAAAGAACATCTTTGAAAATGGTCAGTACTGCAAGCCCTGAACTGTCTCACTTATGTTGGCTTGCATGTTTGGAAGGGAACACCTATCGCCACTAAGTTCCTCTAGGAAACTATAGTAATTTCCTCCCTGCCTTAGTTGATGGTCTGAAATCCAAGCTGGTCAAGTTTCACTTTTGTTTACAGTCATATTAAAAACAACAACCTCCTCCAACCCTTTATGATTGTTTTTAATCCTCACTTGGATGATTAGGTAAGTAGAGTTCTTGTAGTTCTTTTAAGGTATTAAAACCTGTTCTTAAAGGTCTATCATAGAACAAACCAAGATACAAAACCTCAGAAGCAGAGGTGTTTTTTTTTCTGTGGGTAAAATAGAATTATAGCCTAAGGGTGCAATCCTATCTTGCGCTGGATCAGGTAAGCCACAAGGCTTGCGCTGTGTCCAGCGCAGGATAGTGGCCATAAGCAGCTCAGCCAGAGGCGGCACAAGTCCAAGGAGAGTAGAGCTGCTTGAAGCTGCTCCGTTCTCCCCAGGAACAGGGGTGGGATCCGGCATAACTGCCAGATCCCAGCCCCACCTCCTGCTCCCCACCTGCCCCTGGGACCGCCCACCACCTGCCCTCCCCAGTCCCAGGAATGCCTCCCTCCCGATGCAAGGCACTCATTTGCGCCTCCTCAGGAGGAAGCCGCCTCAGCACACAGAGGTGCAGTGACACATGGAGGCTGAATCCATCCTCCATAGCGGCTTCCTCTGAAGGAGGCGCAAACATGCCTTATGGCACGTTTGCAACCCTCCTAGGCCGGCGCAAGGGACTTGCTTGAGCCCATTGGTGCCTTTGGATTGCATCCTTACTGAACACAATGGGTTTACTTCTGAGTAAGGTAAATAACACCATTTCAAACACCTCTACTGAGAAGGGATTAAGCAGGCAGGCCCTGACTTAGTTCTCAGTAACTGGGGTTACTAGGAAGGGAGCAAAGATTTCCCCTAGTATATCTGTGCTATAAATGAATTTTGATTTCTTCACAAGGTCAATGCAGTAGAGCAGTGCTTCTCAAACTTCTAGCACTGGGTCCCACTTTTTAGAATGAGAATCTGTTGGGACCCACCAAAAGTGATGTCATGACCAGAAGTAACATCATCAAGGAGGAACATTTTTAATAATCCTAGGCTGCAGTCCTACCCACACTTACCCAAGAGTAAGTCCCATTTACTATCATTGTTAAAAGCATATACATAGTAACCTGTTAAAAGTACAGATCTGTAGTATTCCCCAAATGCAGTCACATACCGTGGTAGCATCAAGTCTAATATATTAAAAATAAAATATTGAAATGAATGGGAACCCACCTGAAATTGGCTCGCGACCCACCTAGTGGGTCCCCACCCATAGTTTAAGAAATAGTGCAGTAGAGGAACACAATGGCTGGGTTCTGACAAAACATGAAACTGTGATTTGTGCTGACCTCAGTTAAGCCACAGAATGGGTCTGAGCTTCCAGTTGTACAACAGATGAGCCATTGTTCAGAGGTCTTTGTCTGCTTTTGTTTCCTGTCTGCTCAGGACTTGGCTTCATAAGTTCTCTCCTGTTTTTATGGTGCTGCAGCCCTTTAATTAATTAACAGTATTTATGTACTGCTTTTCAACAAAAAAGTTCACAAAGTGGTTTACAGAGAACAATCAAATATCTAATGGCTCCCTGTCCCAAAAGGGCTCACAATCTAAAAAGATGCAAAAGAACACCAGCAGACAGTCACTAGAAAAGACACTGCTGGGGTGAGGAGGGCCAGTTACTCTCCCTCTGCTAAAAAGAGGACACACACTTGAAAAAGTGCCTCTTATCCAGTTAGCAGGGGTTCAAACCTACAGAGCAAACTGATTTATCCATGATCAGTGAATTCGGTCATAAAAACAAACCACAGTTTGCACAAACTGGTTTGTAAATCAGCTTCAACCTGTGGCTTTAGATCCTGCTTCGTTGGCTCCAGACTAACCATGGTTTGTGCACAACCTTGGATTGAGACAGTAAAACAAATCATGGTTTCGTGTTACTTCTAACCCAGCCATCCACAATAAAGGGAATAGTACTATAGTTGATGAAACAAAATCACAACTGAAGAAATATCACAATTCGCTGTAATATCAGAATTGGATTATCCTTGTATCATGAAATCAAATATTGCTGAACATCTTCATGTCTGAATTTCTGAATTGCATGACCTAGGGCACAATCCTAACCCCTTGTGTCAGTGCTTTCCAACACTGGCATAGTGGTGCCCATGGGACATGTGCTGCATCCTGCAGTTGGGGGGCACTCAAGGAGGCCTCCTCATAGTAAGAGAACGTTTGTTCCCTTACCTCAGAGCTGCATTGCCCTTATGTCAGTGCTGGAAAGCACTGACATAAAGGGTTAGGGTTGCACCCCTAATCGGTTAGTGAGCATGCATCTTTTTGCCTCCACATGGTAACTATTGGTCGGTGGACATCACCAAGTGGTGTCCCTGGGTGACCTCTTAGCATTCCTCTGAGGAAAAGTAAAATGCTGCCGTTGGGAGGACAGTCATGGTGGAGGCAAAGCTTACCCTCCCCACACTCAAGTACTGGGTAGCGTGGACCCTGCTGAAAGGGGACAGTTCATTATATAACTGTGTACAGAGCATTTTGATGCAGTGCTCCTCACAAAGATCCTAGTGATGCACAAGTTGCCACTCCACACCTCAAAATGATGGGCATTTTGCTAGATACACACACAAATGCATACCCTAAATAGAGAGAGCCAGCTGCTAACCTCAGTCACTTGATGACACTGAACACCCAGTGTACATGCATATGATGTGACTGAATCCCATGAAAAATTGGAACGCTGCAGAGGAAATGGTTAGCAAGCCAAGCGAGCCTTCAATGCTTGTTTCCCTCCTTCCCATGTTCTGACTTGACAGCAAGCTCCCCTCATACACATAGTGTTGGATTAAGTTGGGAGACCTTTCAGGCTAGGACTGACTCCCTCTCTGTCACTCTCACCTGGCAAGGTTCACTTGGGGAAGTGAACCAAGCTGAAAGTGGCATGCAAGTCTCTTAAACATTAACTTGCAGTCTAATTGGTTCTACTCACCTCTGGTTCAACCTCCTCTGCCTGTTAAATTTGATGTGCTTTTTATTGGCTATTAATAACATCTGTTAACACACACACACAGGAGGGGGTGTGATGGTGGAATGTTTTACTGTCTTTTTATAATGCTGCAATAGTAGATGGCTGATGCATTTAGTGTAACAGAAAGAGAAGCCAGGTGGTCTGACAGTGTTTGATCAAAGCTGATTGCAGAATTTATGAACAAGTACAGGTTGGACATTGGGTTATTTACACTCCCTGCTACTATATATTGTACCCAAAGAGAAGCAGATTTCTGCATCTTGTATTAATCATTTAGACCCATTGTATTGGCCTCTGTTGTAAAACTTAGGACAGTACTTCTTTTGCTAGTTATGCACTGGGCAGGGCAAGAAGCTATGCAAGCCAGTAGTTGCAAATTGAAGATTTGGGGGAGATTTTCAGCAGGAAGTGCAGGGGTCAGAAAATCCTTGCAGCTGTTTTTTGCTCAGCAAGAGAGCTGGTGCAGAGTCGTGGCTCAGGGACTGAGCTGCAGATTGGGGCTTACTTGGTTTGGACCTCAGCTTTATCATGAATTGCTTGGTAGCTATAGGCAAGCCACTTCCCCTCAGCCCCAAATGTAATATGAGGATAAAGGTTAACTTACGTTACAGGGTTGTTATAAAATAACCCCATTCTGATTGTTAGATTTTGCCAGGTATTACCCAATGTTTTAACCGTGTATTTGTAATTACTGTATAAGGACCAAACTTTTTTTTAATAATGACAATAATTATGTCAGCTAATGAGGGGATAGATCAGTGCTATTCAAACTGGGGCGTCGCGACGCCCCAGCCTGAGGGCCCTGGTCTCTGCCCCCTTAAAGGGCGGGGGCTGCCTAGAGGCGGGGGGAAGGTCCTGGGGATCGTGCCGCTCAGGGGGCTGCAGGGTCTTGGGTGCACTTACCCAAGCCTCCTGCAGCCTCCCTGGGGTGCGGGGAGCCCGGCGTGACTGCTGGCAGGGCTCCCTGCAGCAGGGAAAGTGGATGCGGAGCGATCACGGGCGGGATTTCAGAGTAGCAGGGGTAAGATGCAGCTAGGACTGCTTAGAGCAGGGGTGTCAAAGATAAGGCACACGGGCCAGATCCGACCCGCAGAGCCATTTTGGGCAGCCCCCGGAGCTTTGAGTTCTGGGGCTGCCCCACCCCTGCTCGCTCCAACTGCAAGCACAGCTCTGCAGCTGGTTCCCAGGGCTGGAGAAGCCACGCGTGGCGTCCCTGGCCCTTGGTCCTTCCTCCGGGTGTGAGCAGGGCTCGCCCACAGCAGGAGAGAGTTCCGAGGACTGGAGCAGCTGCATGCAGCGTCCCCAGACCTTGGTTCTCCCTTCGGCTGCGAGCAGGCCTCACCCGCGGCTGGAAGGGGCGACTAAGGGCTGGAGCAGCTGTGCACGCGTCCCTGGTCCTCCATCCTTTCTTTGGGCGTGAGCAGGGCTCACCCACAGCCAGAAGGGCGACTGAGAGCTGGAGCACCCGCGCATGGCATCTCCAGCCTTCAGTCCTCCCTCCAGCCGCGGCCAGAGCTCTCCCAGGCTTTGGTTGTGGCCAGAGGGGGTCTGGGAGCAGAAGCTGCTGTGCATGGCTTCCCTGGCCCTGACTAGTGGCAGATAGGTGGGGGCTGGGGGGGGCGACTGGGAGGCTTGGCTGGCTGGCGGGCGGGCAGGGGATGCTTGGTGGTAGAATAGGGTCTGGGGTTGGGTGAGGTAGCAGAGCATGGGGGAAACCTCAGCTTTTTAAAAAAACAGGAAGTGACATCACTTCCTGTGCTCAGGTCACTTCCAGGTGCCACACTTGGAGTTTGGCCCTCAGCAGGTGCCATGAATCCAATGTGGCCCCCAGGATGAAATGAGTTTGACACCCCTGGGATAGATGTACGAAAGAGGCAGAAGCAGCCACAGCGGCTCTCTGTCCCCTGCA
This sequence comes from Tiliqua scincoides, assembly GCF_035046505.1. Taxonomy (NCBI): domain Eukaryota; kingdom Metazoa; phylum Chordata; class Lepidosauria; order Squamata; family Scincidae; genus Tiliqua; species Tiliqua scincoides. Next base: position 123,732,066 of record NC_089822.1, read on the forward strand.
GCTTTGTAACATTTATGGGGGAAGCATTGCAACTTGGCAACCTTAGGTTCAGTGCTCTGTCTCAACAATGCATAGAACCCTTGACTATTTCAGGTTTGGGAGGTGGTGGTAGAAGATTTCAGAGTAGCAGGGGTAAGATGCAGCTAGGACTGCTTAGAGGGCAAATGGTGGAAAAGCAGTGCATTTTAGGAACATTTGTAGTCTATCATCTTTTTAAGCCTTGATATTACTGCAGTTGTTATTGCCACATGGCAAATAGGCAACATCTGCAATACTGTATAACCTATAGCAATAGCCATTTTAGTGCTTAGACATGCAAGTTGGCAAAGAGCTTAGGCTGCAGTCTGAGGAGCAATCCCATATAGTCTGGTGTGTGTGTGTGTGTGTGTGACTGCTTCCTCTGCTCTGCCCTCTGTAGGTGGTGTGCCTGGCATGGGATTGGACTTAAAGCTTTGCCTGCCATTTCTTTGGCAGCAACAGGTGTCATCGTACTGGCAGATGATCCGGAGTCATTCCTAATAACTGATGTAGCAGTTACCTTGGGGCCTGATATATTAGTATATCCTGTCCTTCCCCCCCACCTCTGCCTTTGGGTTCGTTCTTGATGAGCAAAAGGCCTGGACTGGCCTCCTTAAACAATTTGCTGTGGCCTTCTTGGCTTATTAGAATTGTGAGCTTGCACCCAAATGTGTGGCAATAAACTGAATGCAAGCGACGGGCTGTCAATTTCTGCAGTGTACTGGTGATCTGGCACTGTACATGCCAATTGTCTTTCTTTCATTCTCTCCCCCAGCATTTGAAACTGCTTCATGTGGCTTTATGTATTTCCAACATGGAAGTGCCCTCCCTTCAGGAAGAAGCATGATAGCTGTGTGCAGGTATCACATATAACATCTGCACTGTCTCTGTGTTACTGTGTGTGCAAGTGACAGCTGCTTCCCTGTCCACATACATATAATGGAACAACAGCATGTGTGACTGGTGCACATGTTGTTCTGTGCCGCTAGCCAGCACCTAGTTTTGTAGGAAGGCCACTACTGACAAGACAGAAGATGATGAATCGGATATCTGCCTGTTCCCACAAGTAAACTTCTAGCCAGGCTGATTGCCATAGTTACCTATCCTTCACATATCTCTCTTGTCTCTGACTTGGCAACCAGGGAGCCATCTGGAACTCAGGGGGCTGAATCTGGTTCTGGGCAGGGTAACTAGATACAAATGGGGACAGAGTGCCTGTACCTTTAACCATTGTATAGAAGAGGGAATTTTAGCAGATGCAGTTCAACATGGAAGGGTCTAAAAAGCTGCACCTACCAAAATTCCCTCTTCTGTTATTGTTGTTGTTATTAACAGCAACAGCCACAGCCACAGCAACAACTACAGCAGCAGCATTTATATACCGCTCTTCAACGAAAAGTTCACAAAGCGGTTTAGAGAGAAAATCAAATATCTCATGGCTCCCTGCCCCAAAAGGGCTCACAATCTTAAATTGTGATAAAATCACATTCTATACAGTGGTTAAAGGTATAGGCACTCTGTTCCTGTTTTTATCTGGTAACCCTAGTTCTGGGGGCTCCAGCTGCTGATTTTTTTTATCCATTCAGTAGTTGTTTTGTGTTTTTTCTATATAGGCGTGCCTTCTGTATGGAGATTTCATAGTATTTTGATTAGTCTTTTGTGCCTTGTTTTTAATAAGGACCCAAAAGCTAGAGTAGAATACACATTTTCTTAATTCCTTCCAATATCCCCCTCCCCATATTCCTCAATCTTTGCTTCCTCCTTTCTGTTAAGCATCCTCTTACAGCCCAAGCCTATGTGTGTCTGCTTAGAAGTAAGTCAATGGGGCTTACTCCCAGTTAGGTATAGATAGGATTGTAGTCTTGGAGCCCAATCCTATGCATGGCTACTCAGAGGTAAATTCCATTAGATTCAATGGGGCTTACTCCCAAGAAAGTGTGGATAGGATTGGGCTGTTAGGGTGCAATCCTAACCCCTTATGTCAGTGCTTTCCAGCACTGGCATAGCGGTGCCAACAGGACATGTGGTGCATCCTGAAGTTGGGTGTCACTCACGGAGGCCTCCTTGAAGTAAGGGAACGTTTTTTCCCTTTTCTCAGAGCTGCATTGCCCTGATGTCAGTGCTGGAAAACTGGAAAGCACTGACATAACGGATTAGGATTGCGCCCTTAGTCAGATTACAGAAGCTCTTATGGAACAAACTTCCAAAGATTAACAAGGGAATATCATGTTCTGCTTAGGTACAGTGTGGCCTTCACAGGGAAGACATTTAGGCCTCCTCTGGCCACTTCCCATGCCTCTCTAAGAGAGGTCCATTCACACACGGATACTGATTGATACCTTAAAGCTGTGCCAATTTAAGGTAACCTCAGCTCTGCACTCTTTATTGTTATGCAGTTAAGCAAAGTTGTTTATATGGACTTACTATTTTGTCCCTGCTATCTAAAGGAAGGCAAAAGGAGCTATGTAAGGACACCCCCTCCCCAATTAACTGCTTACTACAGTCCTGCTCTTTTGGCTTCCTACATTTCCACAGGCTTTGCCCCCGTATTTTCGTGAAGACTAGAACCTTGCTTGTAAGAAAGAAAAGTCTGAGACTGACAGGATGCTGAGTTGTGGGGGCGAGAGCCGGTTCTGCACTTGTACAGGAGGCCTGCAGAGTAAACACAGCTCTGGCTGTGTGTTAGGGAAGGCTATGCCAGTGGCAACTTGCTGTCATCTTTGGGTAGGAATATGTTTCTTGCTCTTCCACAGGCTTGGCATGTGAGCTCAGGCACAGTCATGCTTGGATGTGTTTCAGTATAGGCTACATCATGCTGGAACATGGGATGGAATATAATAACGCTGCTTTTTGCAGATTGTCTTCCAGTATTGGCTCCAGATAGTTCCTTTCCATACTAGTGTTTGTGTTTGTCACAGGAAACTTGGTGGGGCAGAATTAGCAATGGAGCCACATTACTGCAAACCTCTATCCGGCGTGCAAAGAAGCGGCTGTTGATTGCGTCACACTCAACCCAAGCATTGGCACGGTGCTTCTAAGTTTAAGACTGTAAATATCATGGGTGTAGATGAGACATACCACCCCTGCACTGTGACCACATCATCTGGTTGTATCCGTTTGACCCAATTCACCAGTGGAGGCCTGGCTTCCTCAAGGCCGCTCTGGTCTGAATCACTTCAGCACCCACCCACTGGCTGCTCCTCCACAGGAACAGGTCTGCAAATAACCTTCGAAACATGGAAATGGCAAATGCTCTCCTAGGGAAGTGTTGCTCCCTCTTAAAGAGACAGCTGCCTTCCTCCCAGAAAGGAAATAGAAGAAAGGCCTTATTGGCTTTTCCAGTGGAAATTTCCCAATATAGCACTGGATTCTGAAGTATTCCCTTATTGTGTGCAGGAACTGTGTGGTGTTATTTAGCCATCCCTTTCTGAAGGCTGGTTGCCTTGGTGGGTTATAAACATCAACAAGGGGTGGCAACTCAGCCAAATTTGGTCCACTACACCTGGCCTCTCAGTTGTCACCCCAGAAGATGTATATGGAGGGACAGTTGCTGTGTCAATGCATTTGCTTTGCTCCCTGGATCTGAACCAGGGAGATCTATATTGAAATCCTTTTTTAGCCATGCATTTGCTTTGTTCCCTGGATCTGAACCAGGAAGATCTATATTGAAATCCTTTTTTAGCCATGGTGCTCACCAGGTAACAATTAGACCCATCCTATCTCTCTGTTTCACCCTAACTCAGGTTTTTTGGGAGGATAAATGGGGAGTCATGCATACTGTCTGGAGTTAGTTGGAGGAAGATAAACTCATAAGTAAGCAATTGTATTAATGAGGGTGCAAGTCATTTTGAGGAACAAAGAAAGACAGATGGAGTCTTTCCAATGAATGAGCTGTATCAGGTTTGCTGAGAGACTAATGACATGCTCTCCAACAAGGAATAAAATAGTCTGAGTTGGCTAATCTATTCATCTTTAACTCCTGGATCCCTCCATAATTGGATGATCCACTTGGGAAGACGCTGATCTTTGAATCTTCCACAAGTAAGGCAGTATTGGCGATCTTGGCAACTTCCTTCCAGCAGTGCAGGTCTTAGCTGGAATTAGTTATTCCAATGGCGCTCTGGGGCAAATAGTTTAAAACTTGGGCAGCTCCTTCAGTGGCTCTGCCCTAGTTCTTATTACACTGTCCATACTCTTCTTTGTACCACCTCAAGTATTGTACTGGAATCTGGTTGACGGCCACAGCACTAGTACAAATCCTGAGGTCTAACCTCAAGCCTTGCTCGTTTTTTCCACTAGTGGGGAGATCTACGCCATCCAGTAGGCGAATCCAGAAACCATGTCAATGGGGCTAGCTAAATTGCACAGTTCTTTCCCACCTGCTAGTCATTCTGCCTGTCAGATGACAATTGGGTTAGAGAACAACCATGCAGTTTGGTTCTATCTATGTGATTCCTGTTGCTGGCTGGGTATTATGGGATTTCAACATAAGGAAGTGGCAGAAATGCTTCTAACTATTGAGGGTAAAGTCGGCCTCAGTTAGGGCCATTTCAGAATTACTTGTATTGAGGAAGCACTTTTTTTTTAGTGCTCCTCTGTGCAATAAAAACTCCTTAAAAGTCAAAAACTAACGCCGCTAGGGAAAGGCTTGAATGAGCCTCTTCTCCCTGCTGTGCTAGTTTTTCATGTGTAAGGAAACTTTTTTAAATACACTAAAAGCATTTTTAAAAAAGAGGATTCTTTGCCTCCAATGTCATCTTGTACATGACACCAAACTACCTCATTCAGTCATATGCACAGATTCGGTCCCTAGACTCTGAATGCATTTGCAGTTCCAAGGTTCATTCTTAGAAAAAGCATTCCACTGAATCATATACTTTGCCAGACTCTTTCTGGTTCCTGGCTCCCCAGACCAGCAGATGACGTGTGAATCCACGCTTTGAGGGGTGACCTTGGCTGCTGTGTTTCTTTGCCAGGTCTGGGTCTCCCGGTCCAGCTGTCCCTCCTTCCCGGTGCATCCTTTTCCATTACCTCTATGTAAAGGGAAGGAGCTATTGTGTACCAGGAAACGGCAGCTCCCTGCCTGCCTGCCCCAATCTCACAGCCCAGCCTGGCTCCAGCCTCATTGTTTCCAACTTCACATCCTCCTCACATCTCACGCACTTCGTGGGCTAGAGTTGGTTTGGGAAGCCAGCTAAGGCAGATCCATCCCAGTTGCCAGCACTGTGTGTGGATCCAGCTGTGGATAGGGCAGACGCCTGTCTTCCTTGTGTGAAGCAGTGTTCAACATGCTCCCTAGCCTGACTGAAGTTCTTAGATACAAGTGGGATTGAGGTCTGCCACCCGTAATCATGAAGCCCAGAAGCGCCATGGAAAGTTTGCTGAAAGTACTGGGGAGAAGAGAGAGCACCCGGATACCCAGTAGCAAAAGGGTAGGTGTCCAGGGGAGAATGGGCCTTGAGGGGGCTGTGCAAGGAGAGAGGAGGTTTTCTTGCAAGCCATAGAATGCCTTTGAACTTTGAGGCCACTTTTGTGCATCTGATGAAATAGACTGTAGTGTAGCCTATGCAAGCTTCCGCTAGGATAAATGTGTTAGTCTTTAAAGTGTCAGAGGAATCTCTTGTTCTGCAGCAGAGTTAACACAGCTTCGGAAGTCTTCTGAAGCACCAGGAAATATTCCCCCGCCTTCTCTCATAAAAATAAAGATATTAGGTTTTATTTTTTCCTTTCCTACCTCCTGGAGTGTAAAAACCTAAAGGGAGGGACTCTGTAAGAGGGCAAGGAGGAGAGTTTGCCTAACAAAACTCTGCTTTTGTTACTTGGAAACCTGAAAGCTATCTTTGATGCTTTTAACTAACACAGATCTTAAGACTCCCAGGTGGGTGAAAGCTGATTGGTCAAATGCCATATCAGCCTCTTTAGGGCAATTTCCTGTCATTTTAGAAACAGCTTTGTTTAATTTTGAGAGGGGGGAAAAAACTTATGTAGGAAGAGACTCTGAATGGTGAAATTCGGCTCAGCTCAGGTTTGCTTAAAAAAGGGCTGCTGGTGAAATTCTAGATGAAATTGACTAAGCTAACCTGTGACTGGACAGGTGGCCATTTCACAGATGCTAATGCCATTAAGCAGTATGTGTGAACCTGGTCTTAGACTTCATTCATATGTTAATAGAGCAACAAGGGAACCACCTCTCCATGGTACAGTTCTAACAGGGATCCTGTGGGTGGGTCCCATCGCTGCTTCCCACCCACATAATTTGGTAGTTGGTGTTGAAGGTTTGAAAGATGGGGTTTATGTGATTTTTTTACTGTGCTTACTGAATGGGGAGAGTTTGACTGGGGGGCAGTCATGGGGTGAAACTACCAAATTCTGGCTGCTGCTCTTGCTTTTGTTATGATATCCCCATTGGGGATGGGGAAAATGAAACAAGAAATATGAGCAAGGAATGTTTCTTAAAAGCGTTTTTCCCCTTATAATTCATTGTTAGGAATGGCCTTTCTCCTCTGGGGGAAATCCTATGGCCAGCTTTCCAGAAGAGCTGAGAATGCTGAGTAAACAGGAAATGAGATTGCAGGTCTAGGCTGGTGACTGGTTTGCCGGGTTATCCAGGACTTTTTGAAGCCACGCAAAGGGCTGAGCCATTTGATCACTTTTAATACAGTGCTTGCTTGCCGCTGATCTCCTGATTTGGGGCCCACTTAGAAGCTGTTATGTGAAGCAAAAAGTGAATAAGGGCTTGTGCAGGGGCTCTTTCACCAGTGCAGTACAAGTGTAGCAACTTGGAATGGTGCAGTCTGAATGTGCAAGACCCTGCATGAATTGGATGTAGCAAGGACAGAATACACGAGGAGACCACTTGGCATTGTTCTACCGACAAGAACAGGACCGAGAACTCCTTCCCTTTTGCCATGGTGCAATCAATAGTCAGGGATCTTGAACTTGGTACTCTCTAGTAGCAGGATGCCAGTGCCTTATTCTGTGTGCTAGTTTGCCAGAGGAGGAAGCTTCTGGCCTCAGAGGTGCCATAGCATATCTCACCATAGCATATGGCTTGAGGGTAGCATCGTGGCTACCAGCTCAGCAGGGGAAGCCTCTCTGTATGCATACATCTACTTGTCTACCTACTTGCTTCCCATCTTACCTCAAGCCCTGACTGTGGTCACCACAAAACACCAATATTCACTTGAAACAGAACTGTTCCAGAACTCATAGGTTGGTAAGATTATCTCTTTTGGTGCAGGTGCAGTTCTTCGCAGACACGCATTAGAGCTAAGACTGGTTGTCAGAGAGATTTGGGAATGCTCTGGCCCATGTTGCATTCTTGGCTTATTACCTCCTAAATTAGTCAACACTTTGGGAAAACTTCCAGGAGCTAATAATAGGACAGACACGTTTCAGAGCTTCTACATGGGTAGTCATAACTCCCTCATACCTTCCACTAATATATTGAACTTGTCTTTACCAGAAAAGCGTGCTCTGAAATAGTTCGAGTGAGAGTGTGATTTTGACAGGTGCCTCAAGTACACTGAAGACAAGTCACCTAGGACCCAGTCCTATCCGACTTTCCAGCGCTGATGCAGCCCCAAGTAAGGGAACAAATGCTCCCTTACCTTGAGACAGCCTCTGTGACTGCCCCCTCCCAAAGCAGGATGCAGCGCACACCCCTTTGGTACATCTGCATCAGCACTGAAAAGTTGGATAGGATTGGGCTCTAAGAATGTTAAAAAATAAATTCGAAACAAAAATCAAATGAAGCTGTTCCCTGCACAAGTGAGAGATATTTTATACTGCTTTGATTTGTGGTGTTTTAATTTCTAAGTTGTATTGTATTGTAAGTTGCAAGCTGCCCTGAGCATCCTTTACATGTGGGAGGGGCAGGATGATAATATCTAAAATGAAATAAAATGTCAGTCATCCTGAGCTTTCTAACCATAAGGATGAGGTATGCAGTACATTTTAAATAAATTACCCTTTTGTTCTGCTTTGAGCTTATTATTAAGATTATCATCCATTTCAGATTTCAAGTCTTTAGAAGATTAATCACTCTGTTAGTTGATTGGATTAAACTTGCATAACTGGGAAAAGAGGCACATCTTAAAGTAGTGATTCTCTCAAATTTAACAGGTTCATCACTTGAACCTCTTATGTTGTAATGTGGTATATAAATACTCTTAATAATAATTTTGCAAAACTTCAATGAAGGTGCTTTGATGAGCCATTTCATGCATTAAGCAAACTTGGTACCAATGTGTATATCACAGACTGTCATGCTTTCCATCTTTAGATGTGCATGAGGTTTAAGTATGCACTAAAAAAAACCTAATATATGTAAAGATTAAAAAAATATTTTGCACTTATCTATGAGTGCTGGACATAGACCAGAAGGGAAATCCTTCCTTAAGTTTCTTTTCAACAGATTTGAGAGGAAGGATAGAGCTGTAATGCAGTGAGTGACCTGACAGGTCTTTTTAAGGATCCCAAGTTAGCCTTGCCAATTAAATCGGAGAAGTATTTTAGTATATGATTAATGGATTCAAGCTGCAATCTTACACACATCTACTTGGAAGTAAGTACTGTATCAAGTGGGACTTTCCCTGAGTAAGTAAGGATACAATTGAGCTGGGGGGGGGGGGTGGAATGGGCAGACCAAGCTTATTACCTCTTGGCTTGTCAGTTGTTGAAATTGTAAAATCCTCTCTCTGATTAGTCTGCCATCATGATGGAATGGCTGTTCCTGAATAATTGTGTTGCAGTTCCTGGGGATGTAATTAAAGTAACACTTTCTCAGATGAACTTCCAACCCTTTGATTTAGTCTTCATGTGCAAAACATGGAGTTTTGCTTAACCAGTAATTTTGAGGAACAGGGTTTCCAAGCCAAAACAAACAAGCAAAAAACCCCAGCAAATTTCCAGTTTTCTAAGATGCTCCCACATTCTCACTAGTCCATTCCAAGCAATGCTGGGAAACGCAAAGGGGGGGGGGTGAGAACCTGGAAATGAAATTGATCATAAAATAGGAAAAAGGAAAGTGACCAACTTGGTTTTTGTTTTTTGCCATGAGCTAAATTCAGGGAGAAGTCAGCAAACATGTTCACTGGGGACAGTGAAATGGGCAAAGCAGATTTTTCTCAAACTGTCAGCAATGCTAGGGAGGAAAGTTTTAAAGCATTGATATCTTGACAAATCCTATTTTTAAGTTCTGTTCCTGACCTCCGGAGCCCAGCCTACTATTCTTAAGTGTTGACCAATTCCCATCTGATTTCCTGAACTAAGGAACACAGTGTTCAGCTTGATGGGAACCTCCCACCCCTTGCCCAACTTTGCTACAATGCAGTACAGTGCAGAAGGTCAGAAGTATCTGGGGAAGCTGCTTGTTGAACAGCCACTGATTGTCATGGTGGCATATATGTAGTGTTGATACTCTGTGTAGAATCCATGGTTCTGGTCAGCAGCTGGTTTTTCTGGGAAGGAGTTGGGTGAAGGCCCCAACTCGCATTCAAGTGGCTTGCCAGAAAACCCCATTCCCACAGCTACTGTTCCCATCCCCCTGTTTCAACTCAGTGTTGGCAGCTGGACGGTGGAGCTAGATGCCACCTGACCAGATGCCAGAGTTGATACAGGGGCCTTTGGCATCAAGGTCTGCCACAGTCAGAGGCAGAATGTTAGCTGACATGACCTTGTGCTTGCTGCAGATTTTTTTTCGGTGGGGGAGAGTATATACAGAACTGGTTTTGCTTATACTTGGGATCCAGTTGATTGTTGCTCCCTCCTCCCAGTCAGATTGACTGGTCTGCGGTAAGTAATTTGGTTCATCTGGTGCTCTTGCTCTGGTAGTGTGTTTGCTCTCTACTTCTGGTGGTCTGGATTGCACATGCCTCTCTTGCCTTTAAACATGCTCTACCTTTTGCCCTGTTCTAGTCTGATCCATCCACCATCCTTTGATATGCTTAGTTGTGTATGTATGGTGGCTGTTGATATGCATATAAGTAGACTGGGGTGTTTTTTTTCATCAGATGAGGAATAGAACAGGACACTGAACTGTGTCCCTTTCCAAATGTCCTACCCTGTAGGTAGCCTATAGGTTGTGTGTGGTGCAGAATGGAGCACATGGCCTTCTGACTCTTTGATTTTATAAGCCATGACACACATTTTGGTTATGCCTTATATTCATTTCAAATGTTCTAACTATTGGAATGTAATCTCCTTTGCTTTTCCATTCCATCTTTGAATCACTGAAAAGGACAATTTCTTTTATGAGGGGAAAAACCCCAGAAAACTCCAAAGTAGTCCTCTCACTACAAAAAAAACTCATAATTTTTTCCCATATGGTTCTATGTTTCATTCATTGATCTGTTTGACATCCTGTGGTCTGTTTGGCAGTCAAGGTTTGAGTCGTATTTTTGTTGTCTTAAGCCATTTCTGCCCAATGTTGCATATACACAACAGGGACCAAATGTGTACCCCTGTGGACCAGGCAGAAATGGGTTTTATCTGCCTCCATATTCTGTATGTGTGCATTTTGTAGATTGCCATTTGAACCCCATTAAATCTTCCCGTCCGCACTTGTGTATCTTCTCCCATTTTCAGACTTCTGAGTTCCAAGCTGTTGCTGAAGTTTCTCCCTTCCTCAGTTGGAGGCAGCTTTATGTACATGAAAGGGAAATGGAACTCTCAGAGCCCAGCCTTCTAGCACATGTGCAGCTTGGCCTGTCCTCTGCTGGCCATTATCATGAGGTAGAATGTCCAGAGTTCTGTGCCAGAGAAGCACATTTCCAGACTTTTTTTTTCTAATAATTGAGGTTTGTGGGACTACTTGTGTACCAACTTTAAACTTTGTATCTGTTGGAGAAGTATCTTAACAATTTTGATACCCTCTGCTTTCTGACTGCAAGGAAGGCATAGCTATCTTTGTAGATCTCCTCCACCTAAATGATAATGAACACAACTAACAACTTGGGGCCAAGGCACATTCTGTAGCTGCCATAGAAAGGCTACTTCAAATTACACCACAGGGCTGCTCTCAGGCATTTGTGTGCAGCCAGCAAAACTACCTCAAAATGCCACATGCGAGGGAGGGCACCAGGATGCAGGTCTCCTATTGTCTTGTGTGTTCTCTGAAGCATCTGGTGGGCCACTATGAGATGCATGAGGCTGGACTAGATGGGCCTATGGCCTGATCTAGCCAGGCTTTTCTTATGTTCTTACCACATAAATTTTCTTCATGCCTCCACAGCTTCCTAAAAAGGCATGGGAAAATTGCTCAAAAATTATGGTAAAATGCTATACACGAGTGGCTTGCCAGCATGGTATCAGCTGCTACATGGAGCTATTTCGGCTAATCTCCATGTGGTGGTTGTCAGGTATGCACCAGCCCATCACTTATGAAGGTATTTGCAGCAATTAGTATGATGGAGAGAATAGATGAAAATTGTTGAAGCGAGTGTGGCACAGTATTAAAAGACTGCGCTGACAACCAAGTCATTCATTTTCTCACTTCTATACAAACCCACAAGGTAGGTGAGGCAAACCTGCCGCCATTCTTTTAGCCTCAGTCCCTAGCCTGCAACATGAAGTTAACAGACGTATGTTGTGAGCATCCTATGATAATACGTGTAGAATATGCTTTCATACTCCGGTTTTATACAGCTCTTCAGAGTGTTGTTAAATGGTCAGATTTTTGCCCGAGAAAACAGTCTATACATATATTAAATAATGTTATGAACATATGTGAAGCTACTTTATACTGAAGGTTAGACCACCTAGCTCAGTATTGCCTCTACTGACTAGCAGTAGCTCTCTGGGCATTCAGACTTGGGGTGAGGATGTCCCAGTCCTGTCTGTAGATGCCAGGAATTGAACCTGGGACCTTCTTACATGGCAAAGCAGGTGTTTTACCACTGAACCTCCCCAACACTAGAAATCAATATTGTTCAATGCGTTTGTAATATGTTCAGGATTAACAAATAAGAGCCCAGTCCTAAGCAACTTTCCAGCTCTGGTGCAGCCACAATGTAGCCTCCAGGTAAGGGAACGGATGTTCCCATACTTTGAGGAGGCTTCTGTGTCTGCCTCCCCACCACAGAATGCAGTGCATGCCCCACTGGTACAGTTGCACCGGCACTGGAAAATTGGATAGGATTGGGTCCTAAGACATTTTCATGCAATGCATAATTTACTCATGGATGTCTTTGTCAGTATAGGTCAGTAGTTCCCAACCTTCAGGAGCCTGTAGACCACTGAGGCAAAAATTGGAATTATTTATTTTTCACATTTTTATACCGCCCTTCCTCCGAAGAGCGTTTACACAGCTACTCCTCCCCTCTTTCTTGTCCTCACAACAACCCTGTGAGGTAGGTGAGGCTGAGAGAAAGTGACTGGCCCAAGGTCACCCAGGAAGCTTTGTGGCTGAGGGGGGATTTGAACCTGGATCATCCAGGTCTAAGTCCACCTCCCAAACCACTACACCACCCTGGCTCACCCTGGCTCATCAATTATTGTGGACCATACAACCCCCTCCGCACACAAAAATACAATTAAATTTGCAGTAATTAGATAGTATTTGTTATTTATAGAAAATTTCTGGTATGTTGCTTTTGTTGCCAGATGGTCCATTCTCTGCTCTCTTTGGTGGTCTGTGGGGAAGCATCTCCCACTTGAGTGCCCCCCCCATGAACTACCAGAGATGGCGGAGAATGGACTGCCCACAGCCGCAGCTGACACTTCATTGATTGCTACAGACAGTCTGTTCTCCACCCTCTCTGGTAGACTATTCTCTGGTAGGGGGAGTGCTCGCTTGGCGAGATGCTTAAAGTGATCAAAGCTGATCTTTTTTTCTGAGATTTCACGGACCACTTCTCAGGGTCTCATGAACCACCTGTGGTCCCCAGTCCACAGATTGGGAACCAGTGGTATAGGTATATTATGATAGTCATGAGCTTTAGATGGAAAATGTTAGTCTGTGATAGAACATCAAAGATTCACCCTGCATCGGACACTGTCAGCTCACTATGTACTTATCCCTGGTCTCCATTGCCAAATTTATACCCTTCTTTCCTGGCATCTTAATCCTTGTGACAAATATTCTAGATTCTTGGAAATTGATTAATTTATGCCCATTAACCACATAGATGCTGATGGTCTTAGTTTCCCTATATTATTTTGATGGTAGAATTTAGATTTCTTCAGTGTCACATCTAGATTGCATTGGCTGGGGGAGGGGTTAGGAGGAGACTGCAGTGTAAATAAGTCCTTCACATGACACACGACACAAGACAGGGTTGTTGTGTAGCCAAAGAAAATGTCTCCGCTGGTACACAATAGTGGGCACTCATTGCACGGCTGTGTGACCAAGCCAGCAAGTAAACATGTTGTTCTGGACTTACTGAGAGCAAGGAGGGAGGGGAATCTATGCTGCAGCTCCTCGTGGCTTCTGATTACACAAGAGCCACTGCTCGGCCAGTTCCTTGCTTTGGTTAACCTCCTCGCCCACTGGTAGAGGCTGTGGCCAGGACCATCCCAGTTGATGATTTTTCTTCCAGCGTGGTGCAGATTTCAGGATGCTGGTAAGAGATACTGATATGTTAGGAGACTGCACCTGCCACTGTAAGGCAGCTAGCTAGCTTGGACTCTGAGTCGTGTTTATTCTTCCCTTGCTATAGAAGTAAATTCCAGTAAGAACAGTTGGGTAGCAAAGGCCAGATCTTGGCCTGATTTTATCCAGGGCCATAGGGTGCTATGCACTTTTTTTTTTTTTTTTACACTGACATACACAAGCAGAGGGGCCTCTGCTTTCCTCTGTGAAAGGTTTAATGCTGTGTCCATGCAGCCCCCCTCCCCAGTGCATTTTGAGTAAGTGCTCAAAATGTCTTGTCTTGGATTGGTGAACTGTTAACTGGCCTCATTGGGTTGCACCGTAGTTCAAGGGTGAATTTCCAAACAGTCACCCATCCAATGCATTCTTATTCATGGATGAGGTATAAATTCTAAAGCATGCTAGCAATTGTGAATTCAAAATCCAAAGGCTGGTAACTACTCAAGATTAATCCAGTATACTCTTGTGTGATGTAGGTCAGGGATGGGCAGACACTAGATTAGGATCTACTGGAAGATGGCTGCAGGGTCTGTAGTACATGACAATGATGTCTGACTCCCAAATGCTTAATAAAAAGCCCCCTGCCCCAAGTTAGATCATTAAAATTCCTAATATGCAGTAATTCTGAAAGAGGTTTTATTTTTTTAATGCAAGTCATCCAGTGTATTGCTCATGGGGTGCAGTTGTTGGAGGCCCTCCAAGCTACACTTTTGCACCTGGTTCAGATTTGTAGATTAAACTAATAATAATAATAAAAAAACAACTCAGTGTATATCTCATAGCCTAAGTCCTGCCTGGGCCAAATGTGGGTAGCTACGTCTCCAGAGGTGAATGGGAAGAGGAAAGAGAGAACCTCCTTTTGTAGTTCTTTTGAGGTTGAGAACCTGAAACTTTTGACCGTTTCATAGAGGTTTGCCTCCTATTTTGATAACTCCTCACCTATCCTTTATGAAAGACCTCGGGGGGGGGGGGGCAGTGAACTTGGTGTAAAACACTATTCACAATAGAAACAGGAGGCCCATTCGAACTCCTAAATTGTGCCCCTTAATCACTTTCTCCCTTGTGAACCAAGATGCCAGCAAAGGGGTCTTTAATCCCACTGCCCTCATATGAACCACAACAGTGTCTGTCATTTGCTGTTATGTACCCTAGGCAAGTGGGTTTAAGAAAATGAGGTGTGTAAGGGCAGAGTTATGGCAGAGCCTTGGTTACTCTCCATGCAGAGGCAACAGAGAGTGAAAGAGCCCTTAGCCTGTTTCTTCAGCTGGCTGGCTTGTCAGGGGAGGCTCAGTCAAAGCCTTCCGTGAAGTTTATGTTGGCAGAAGGAGAGGTGAAAGAGCTTCTTTTGATACAGGAACGAGGATGGAACTATAGGTGGCCTTGCCAAGCATGTGTTCTCAAACCTGCATTTGCTGAGGTGGTGTGAACGTGGTGCCAAAATGACATTTTCAGCGGAGGCTAGATTGCAGGAGGGGGGTACTTGGTCTCCCTTACGCCTGCCACTTCTCTGCTGCAAGTGTCTTCCACCAGTCACTTTAACCCAGCTAGGCTGGTTTTGAAGCTTATCTGGGGATGCAAAAAACGGGGTGGTGAGAATTTTGTTAAAAGTCACCCCCACTGGACATTTCCAGAGGGTGTGGGTGGGTGAAAGACAAAGCACCAGAGCTATACATGCTGGTGATTTGACAGGATCTAGAAAAATATCCAATAGCATTACTCCCAGACATTTGTCGGAGGAACCCATTCATTTTTACATAGCCCAGGCGCTCTGTTCTGGGTTGTGTGCACTGTCTGTGTGTCTGTCTGTACATGGAGAAAAGAGAGAGGCATATTTGCAAAGCACGCCTTTCCCCTCCACGCTTCAAAAGCCACCTCTTGCTGGGCGGCTGCTGCCCCTTGGCCTCTTGCCTGGGCCAGTGGCTCCCGCTTCTTGCCCTTTTAAACAGATAACTTGTTTTCTCAGTAAGAACCCCTGCAACAAAGCACCCGATTCATGGCTATTTATAGGGAGGGCCATGATGCCGGGCCCAGCGTGAATGGCCCATTCAGTAGAGCTTATATACACAGTCTCAAACAGAGCATCCTTCAGTCTCTCCTTTTCCTTCACAAGGAAAGAACTACATGTCCCAGGACCTCATGCCCAGCTACCTCTTTTGCTGGGCTAGTTTGTGTTTGAGGCATCTAACCTGTTCCTGTTCTTCCAGGTTTTATTATCCAGGGCTGGGCATGTACAGTACCTGTACTGCTTCAGTTCTCCTCCCCTGTCCTCTACAAGTTTATGAACTTTGCATTCTGAAGAGTTTCTTATGCGTAATTAATGCTGATATGTAAGTTTCTAGTTCTACAGGACAACCATGGATAGACCTGACTTGGGGCCCAGTTCTATCCAGTTTTCCAGGGCTGGTGCAGCTGTGCCAACGGGGTGTGAATTGCATCCTGTGGTGGGGTAGCAGTCACAGAGGCCTCCTCAAGGTATGGTAACATTTGTTCCCCTACCTTGGGGCTGCACTGCAGCTGTACCGGTGCCTGAAAGTTGGTTAGGATTGGGCCCTTAGTTCCCACGGAGATGCTAGTTAGACCTGTATAATCAAATACTGTTGATTGATTGATTGACCTATGTCTGGTGTGTACAACTTTAGACTGTAGACAGTGATTCGCATGATTGAATGTTCCTCCTTACAGTACAAATTCCCTGCATGTAGAAACTCAGCACATGAAGGAGAATGCTCCTTGTCCTCTAGTTTTCTATATTGTGGAAATATTTTGTATGGATGAACATTTGGTTTGCCAGTGTAGCCTGTTGGGCATTTGTGGGGCTCATCTACAGTGCATCCATTCACTTCTGTCAGGGAACAGACAGTGATGATGGGCTTATCTCTCCCCACAGTACACTTACTGTACTCTCTCAAGGTTTCATCTTGCACTCCCCTCATTTTTCATGAGACTACTAAGACTTGTGCAGCTCAAAGGATATTGAGTTCGGTAACTTCAATATACTGGTAACTCTTTGCTTACTACAACACCATTGGCATATGCTACAACTGTCCCTATGTACCAGAGACAGTACCAGTTTTCTGGTCTCTGCCTCTAGTTAATCTCTCTCTCTCTCTGAAATATCCCATTTAAAATTGTCAACACTAATTGCTGGCATTGTCCAACTCTCTCCCCAGGCTCTCTGGAACTTAAATCTCACAGTGGGGGATGGATACATTCTTGTCTGTGGCACACACATGCATGTGTGTGAACACTGGGGAATTATGCATTACACAGCCTGTCAATTTCATACATGATAGCTGCTGGAGTATATATTGAACAGTAGATCACATGTCAGTGGATAATGGTGAACCTTAGATCTTTTGTTTCATTGTACAGAAAAGAACATCAGTTCAGAACAGACTGCTACAGAATTAATGAATACAGCATTAAACACAGTAGATCCCTCGGCAATGCATAATAGTGGAGAGGGGAGATTTGCAAAATGATCCTGCTGTGAGGATTGGAGCATTGCAGACATGTTCCTATTTTGATCTCTGAAATGTTGGAGGGTATGCAAGAGCGTGGCCCCGCATTGTGTTTCAGTCTTTCAGTTCACAACTGGGCGCCCTGCTGAGGTTGCTGCGCAGTTCTGGACATTCATTTGCTGTAAGGAAATGTAGAAGCCAGAGGGATTCTGCGGAAGAGCTGTGACTAAGGCTTGTAAGTACAGTTCCCAAAATGAAAATGGGTTTAAGCCTTGCTGTCGCAAATGTGCTCCCTTTTAAGAGTGAATGACTCTTTGAGAGTCCAGTACTGTATTCCATAAAGCACCCACCCCCAACCTCTTTTCCCTCTGATAGAATAGAGAAATGTAGGAGGAGAGGCAGGCTCTGCTGGTAATATGTAGCAACATTCCATACCTGCCCACCCCCCTGTATTTGCATGGATGGAATGCAGCTCCATTTCCGGCAGGACAGCTGTTCAATTTCTTGGTAATCCAAGCTCTGTGCCCTCAGAATCCAGAAAAGGGGATGGGGAGGGAAAATTGGAAATGTCATTTGTAAAATCTGTCAGCTGGTAGGATTGGGGCTGTGCTGGATGGTGCTTGCCCACAGAATAGCCAAGAGTGGATTTGTTATACCTCGGCACAGATTAACCACCTTTTCTTAAAACACAACTGGGTGGGTTAAAGACTGTGAAAGCAGTGCATACTAATGGGTACAACTAAGATTCTGAATTCAAATGATTGATTGTAACCCTGGAACTAGATGCGGTGGTAATGGTTTTCCGCTACCCAAAGTACAATAACTCAAAGTAGAATGGAGCGCTCTTGCTTCAATGATTCTCAAGTATGCTCAGAGTACGGCTTCTCTCCAAGGAGTTATTTGTAAGAATCGTAGAGTTGTAATACACTGAAAGGGCATCTAGTCCAGCCCCCGCCATGAGGTAGGAATGAATTGGCTACACCTCACCGCAGTGCTTCAGCTTGTCAGATCATAATATGTACTGCAAACAGAGGCCGGATACTGAAGAAAGCTGTTTGCAGCATAAATAACATCACAGTCTGTTTGCAAATTAATTAAGCTTAAAAAAAAAAATCGCACATGAGGCCAGTGCCCAGTGGACCCTGGGAAGAAATTCCTTTCTTTCCCAAATGCATTTGTTGGTTGTCTTTTTTCCAACATTTACATATTGCTTTTCTGCCACAGGCACTCAAAACAAGTTACAATGAATCCTATCAACATAATAGAAACCACTTAAAACCATCTAGACAAAGTTCAAACTCCACCGCATAGCAGCAACCAAAAGAATAAAATAGCAGGAAAGATGTCGCTGGAGGCCAGTTGAAATTAAAAAAAACAAAACTTAACCATAAGAACAGCCCCGCTGGATCAGGCCATAGGCCCATCTAGTTCAGCTTCCTGTATCTCACAGCGGCCCACCAAATGCCCCAGGGAGCACACCAGATAACAAGAGACCTCATCCTGGTGCCCTCCCTTGCATCTGACATCTCCCTTGCATCTGACCAGTCTTCTAAGCTCAGATTTATGCATTATGAAGAACATGGGGCTGCTGCCAAAAATGGCAGCCCTGTGTCTTTTTGTTTCACCCCCTAATATCTTGTCTTGCTTACCCTGTATTGCTACATCATTACAATGTGTGTTTCTGTCACTGCTCAGCATCCATGGCTACACTGACAGAGATACGGAAATCGCATTATAATGACCTCAGCGCATTCTTTCCAACAGAGCACTGGACATTGACCCAACATTCACTGTTCTGGGAAGATTTATCTAATGAACCCTTAGAATATACATTCCTGCTATCTATAGAGAGTGTACACTAGGCCTGTTAGTTCAACATGACATTCATTATTGTATTATTATCCCGCCTGCCTCCAAGGAGCTCTGGGTGGTATACATGATCCACACATGCTTTTTCTATCTTTGCAAGAACCCTCTCTTTGTATCCTTGAAAAAGTTAGCTTGAAAGCAAGTAAGTAGACCAGTGTCACCCGGTAAAGTACATTGCTGAGCACTGAACCCGGATCTCCTTCATCCAAGCCTAACATGCAACTCTGCAGTGTCTCGTGTTACTGAAGAGATGTGGGGAGTTCGACACAGGGCTGCTGTTTTCAGTGGCAGCGCTATGTTCATTGTATAGTTCTAAGCTATGGGCCTGTCTCCCTGCCATGGCCTGGCATGCTGGCTGGGCCAGAGGAGCCATGCTGAGTGGCCACCTGGGGAATGCCGTGGCAGGGTGCAGTGTGGCAGGTGTCTGGCCTGAAGACCAGCCCCCTTTATCACAAGAGGTCTAGGAGGTTGATGTCACTCTAGATGGGCTGGAAGGAGTCGGGCTGTGTGCAGAGGCTGCTGCCCTCATAAGGAGAAGGGTGGCCACCACAGGCGGTCATGCCTGGGAGAGCAGGTGCCATGGGAAAGGTGGAGCTGTTCCTTGGGAACCTACCTTGACCTGCCCATTCCCTCGCCCTGAGAGAACTGAGAAGAGTGCCCAGAAACCCTTCCCAGAAACTGGGACGAGCTCCCAAAGCCCAGGAAAGTCTTCACTGGTGGCTAAGCCAATGAGGTAACACTGTTACCAGATGGTATGTCGGGGCAGCAGCTGCAAGGCCCCAGAGCCCCATCCTCAGACCAAAAGAAACCAGCTAGGGTCCCAGGGGGTTGATGGCCACTGCTGCTCCTTAGCCTTGGTGACCAGCGACCAGTGGCCATCCCATCCCTCTGAGGGAGTATCTGTAACTAGGAAGTAAGAGAGATGAAGCTTCTGTTAAGGCAAGGTGGACTCTGTGAAAGAATAAAAGACCCTCATGAATGGAAAGATATTCTCCAAATTAAACTGTACACATACCAGTGCAAACAGGTCTAGATTGTTTATCCCGCAGTCAGGGGAGGCACTGGGAAGGAATAGCCATGCTGCACAGATCCTCTTTAGACATTCTGCTCCCCCTCCCTGAGGTAGATGTGCCGGACAACGTGGACATTACAGGACCTCAGCAAACAACATTGGCCAACCAAATCAAAACCTCTGTTCCCTGGTTTGGCAGGGGGGAGGGTTGGTAGAAAGAGATTCTCATCTCTTTCTCTTGAGAATCTTTGTTTAAGATCAGAATGCGTTTTTCCCCCTACGTTCACCCCTTTGTAATGGGGGTAGCGGTCAAATAGTGGTGAATACTCTTTCCTTCTCCTTTCAGACAGTATAATTTTGAGTCCACATGAACATACTCCTTCCAACAGAGCACTGAACATTGACCCAACACCCACCAATCCGGGAAGATTTATCTCATGAACCCTGAGCACGCACATTCCTCCTGTCCATAGAGAGCGTGTGTTGGGCCTGTATCTTATGGAGGAATGTTCAGCACAGCCCCTTATATGTCACAAATGTTCCCTGTTGTTCCATCAAGTGAGTGGATTGATGTTGTGTTTGCATTTGCTCTCTTGACATTATTTGCTCTCTTGACGTGCACACAAAAGTACTCCCCCTTCCGTTATGTACATTGGAATGTGTTACCTTATAAGAATTGCTTTGCTGGGTCTGATCAAGATCCATCCAGTGCAACAGAGGCTGGCCAGATGCTTATGGGAAGCTCATGAGCAAGGTATTAAGTCCATCCCATTTATTTCCAGCATGTGGTTGCCTGAGGCTGCAATCCTAACCATGCTTTCCTGAGAGTAAACCCCACTGAACAAAACTGGACTTACTTCTGAGTAGACCTGGTTAGGATTGTGCCCTGAAGCTTTCAGTTTGAAGCTAATTGTCATTGTTAAACTCCCTGCTCCATTAATTTGTCTAAATCTAATTCATTTTTTTAAAGTTATCTGAGCTAGTGGCTATTGCCATATCTTTTGATGATGAATTCTGCGAGTAAATTGTATAAAGAAATGCTTCCTTTTGTCTGACCTGGATCTACTGCTAACTAATTCAATTGGATGATGCTGGTGTAGCATTGTGAATGAAAGAGAAAATCTTTCTGTGTTTCCATATTACTTATAACTTATCACTCTTTAGGCATCTCTCCCTTTTATCATCTTCCTTCCAAACTGAAAAGTACTGAACTTGTTGGCCTTTCCTCAGGAACATTGTGCTCTTTCAGTTCCCCCTTTCTGGAGTCTTTTCACTGCTGATTGTATCTTTTCTGAGAGGGGTGACCATGATTCTTAATAAGGCCTAGCATAGGATTTATATAGTGTCATGAGTCACGTAATGGTCTGATACATACAAAGCCTATATCCATGTTCAAGGTGTGCTTATTTTGTAATATGGGAAATGCCTTGCTATTGATGTTACTTTAAAATCTTGATACATGTCATGAATTTCTTTGTGATGTCCTTAATGAGATAAATAAATTACACTGGAGCAGCAATACAGTAACCTTGTGTTAAAGAGAGTGTGTGTGTATCCACATTATGACTTTCATGGGCACTCTTGCCTTTGTGGGCTCCTCTTGCCATAATAATATCAATATTTCTGTGGCCCCTAGGCACTTTACCCATTGTCCCTAATTGATAAGCTGGCCCTGTTTGTATGGAGACCAGCAGAGAAGGTGACCGGTCAGGTTAAAGATGAGAGAAAGTTTGACATATAATGTACAGATTGTGCTAGCTGCATTTAACTATCTGCCCAGTTCAATGCAGAGACCAGCAAGCTTAATAAACTTGGTGTGGAGGCAGTCATGGAAGTCTTCTCAAGGTAACGGAACTTTTGATCGCTTATTTCGGAGCTGCATTGCAGATGCTTTGGTGCTGGAAAGTTGGGTGGGGTTGGGCCCTTAACTGCTTATGGCTTATATAAACGTTTCTTTGGGGCACTGTATTCATATTCTGTTAGCTGCTGTATCAAATAGTCCTGCCCTTGTTTGTCATTTCAGCCTGGAAAGGTGCCTGAGCCACACAGCTTCAAGGAAAAGGTATTTAAAAAGAAGAAAAAGGCATGCTTGGTGTGCAAGGAATCCATCGAGACCCAGGGGCTTGTCTGCAAAGGTAAGAGCTCTCTCATGGCAGTCCTTTCTCACATCTTCTGCAGCACCATAGTGGCAAGGGGGCCAATGAATGCAGAGCTGTTCCCCGTTGTGTTAAGGTCTCCCCCATAGTTGCCATTCCATTAGGTAGAGTCATGTAGCAGAATTAAAGGGAATCCACAGCTCCAATTTCTGACAGTAGCTGAAATATAATCGCACAGTGCTTCTTTATTTTTTTTATTCACATTTTTATACCACCTTTCCTCCAAAGAGCTCATAGTTCCTCTCCTCCTTTTGTCGTGCACATAGTTCCTCTCCTCCTTTTGTTGTTACCACAACCCTGTGAGGTTGAGAGATAGTAGTCACCTATCCCTAGGTCACCCAGGAAGCTTCGTGGCTTAGTGGGAATTTGAACCTGAATGTCCCAGGTTGGAGTCCAACTCCCAAACCACTACACCATCCTAGCAAACTACTGTTGTGCTATTACTGCTGTTACACTTAGGGCGCAATCCTAGCCAACTTTCCAGTACTGACCTAGCCGCAATGCAGCCCCAAGGTAAGGTAACAAACATGCCCGTATTTTGAGGAGGCCTCCTTGACTGCCTTCCCACTGCAGGATGCAGTGCACACCACATTGGCACAGCTATGTTAGTGCTGAAAAGTTGGTTAGGATTGCACCCTTAGGCTGCAATCCTATGCACACTTCCTAAGAGTAAGCTGTACTGAATACAGTGGGACTTTCTACTGAGTAAACATGCATAGGAGTGCATGGTTAGAATGAAGACATTGAAGAGTACACCTTTATGGTTACAATAACTAGAGTTGAATGACCTCTTTCAATGTTTCTTACAGTGTGCAAAGTGACAAGCCACAAAAAATGCGAAGCCAAGGTAAGAGAAGATGAACTTTAGGTGGGAATGAGAAATGGAGAAGCTTTTCTATGCTGTTTCCTTGCTTGTGTACAATATAAGTAAATACAGTGGAACTATGTGGTCTAACTGCCATTGCAAATCCCTGCCCCAAGGCTCACTTAACAGTCCAAACCTATGGGCACTATCTGCTGATGGAACAAAGTTCATCATCGGAAAGCCCACTCTGTTGGTAGTGCTGCGGTGCGGCTTCAGCAACAATGTGCACAGCGGGGCCATGAGCCCAAACAGCTGGTGACCATGTGTGCGCTATTGGATCACTTAGCCATTGCCAGTGGTGGTGACTTGGTGTGGGGGATTGACTGTAGGTGAGGAGGAGAGATTGGGGCAGAGAGGGGGAGGATTGGGGAGGTGTGTTGGCACAGAGGGCAGGAGGTTTGTTGGGGCAGAAGACACATATCAGCAGCAGTGCCGCAGGTGATATCCTATACCCCACATGCTCCCTTGGGTCCACTCATTGTGCCAGCCAAAGATCTGAGTCGTCCCAATGGTGTTGCAAAGTAGGTAAGTAAGAATTTCATTTACTTATCTCTCTGCCATGCCTTGTCAAGGGGAAAATTTTAAGTTGGGGGGAGGGGGGATCAGCATTAGGTAGGTAGGAACCTTTATTGGCATTACTAGTATATCAGACATACATATAATCACATAGGCTGCAATCCTAACCACACTTTCCTGAGAGCAAGCCCCATTGAACTAAATAGGACTTACTTCTGAATAGACCTGGTTAGGATTGTGCCCATAATTTAACAGTACGAAGCACGTAGGCATAAGCCCATTAGTTTTCCTGGAAAGCAGGGACATTGAAAGTTGCTTAGTCAGCACAGGGGGCAGAGGGTTAAATTCCCATCACCTGGGCTGTGGTTCCAATCTGTACAACTCCCAAATCTGCTTTTTGGAAACTACAGCAGGAATTTCAATCATGGAACTCCCGTGCCTCATCTAGTTTGACCCATGCTTAGCAAAGTTTCTGCTTTGTGTGCCTTTGGACCATGCCCTGCAGCCAAACAGGGAATGATGCTCACACACAGAGATTAGATGTTATTATAGAGCTACCCAGAATGCAATGCTCTTGCTGAGCTGCAAACCATTTTCTTGCCCTGGACTGTCCCTGAGGCTGGAAAGGAATGGGGAGATTGCTGGCTGATGGGGAAACGGAGAGAGCATCAGGCTTCTAAGCTTTCTTGCTGGGATTTTCAGCAGATAACATATTGCTAGGTCTGCTTAAGTTGCAGGAGTGCGGGAGTTGCTGAGGAAATGCAGACATTGGTGCAGAGGCCCTAGCCCTAGTATTCCCAAATGATCTTCCTGGGTCCATATTTCTGCCTGGGAGAGAACCACATTGCACTGGTTGGGCCAGTCACAAAAGGGCAGAACGGGCCACTTGGACGCAGGGGGTGGTCGGAACAGCGGGCAGCTGCAGCTCATGAGAAAAAGCCCAGGCTACAAGAGAAGGGTCAAGCAGCGTGACCCAAAGGGGACCCCTGGGGGCTGCAAGCCTCCTTTTGAACATAGCTGGAGACTTTTGGACTGTGAACAAACCGATAGCTGTGGAAGAGCTGGGAGGAGCAAGAAGGAGAAACACAGGAGTTATCTATTACTGGGTTAAAAACCACAGTGGTCTTTGTGAGGCCTCCCTGTGGGGGAGGGGAGGGCCCGCCCGGCCTTTCCGAGGGGGACCCCTTGTGGAGGCCTCAGACTCGTTCCCCACAAGAAGGGGGGGTTGCGTCACCCAGTTCCCCTTCTTTGGGTTGGAAGCATTCATTAGCCAGGAGCAGGGGCTGCTAGCAGCAGATCCCCCTGCCTGCTCTTCTAACTCCCAACTGCCTTGTCATCCCTGGCCTCCAGGTTTATGTAGGGCAGACCCCTCCCCTTTGGCCCCTCCCCTTCCCTCACAGGGATGGTATAAAAAGGGCCTGTCTCTGGGCCTGCCCTTCCCTGGGCTTACCACAACTCCTCCCCTTCCTCTCTCTGTTTCCCTCCCACCTCCTCTCACCTGAAGTTGCCAGGCTTGTTCCTGAGAGGGCTGGGAAGGCTGCTGCCTCTGCTCTGGTCCAGAAGCCTCCTCCCTTGGTGAGCTGGGGACTCGGGGGAGGAGGGGAACCCCGACAGTCTTTTTTATTTTTTATTTTTTATTTTTTATTTTTTATTTTAAAATTATGACCAAATAGAGCAAATATTTGAAATATGAGAAAAAGTTAAGGTTCAAGGCCTGATTTGTCTAAGGGATGTGTCGCATGTCCTTCCCATGTGGTTAATATCCTTGCCATTAAAATACATGTTTTGTTTGCGTGGCTCTGTGTGTGTGTGTGTGTGTGTGTGTGTTGCAAGCACAAGAAATACTTCTCCCTAATATGAGCCTACTCATCCATTTTAAGGGGGGGAGCATGGCTTGCTAAGAGGCATTTTAGTTTGGGTTCTGAAATTGGTGGGGCAGCAGAGCCTTCTCTGTTGCAACTCCCACCTTCTGGAATCAATTACCTCTTGAGACCCCGCTCCACTTGTCTGTACATGTGAAAAAGAGGTTACGTAAGTAGGGACGTCAACAAATTTACAAGAATTTTAGTTGATTCATGTTTGCCTTTTTAAATTTAAGTTTCAAGAACTTTGCATATTTCTGGAACCTCAATGTATGGTGGAGAGACTGAAGGCATCGTGAGGAGGGTACAATTTAATAAATAAAAAATGAACAATACCACTACATAGAACAGCTCTGTAAGATAGACCAGCGTTATTATCCCCATATTGCAGATGGAAGTGAGGTTGAAAGAGAGCTGCAATTTCACTAAATAGTAATTTCCCTAAGGAGAGATTTATCTTGAAGAAGCGAGGATTTGCAGAAAAACTCCGTTTTCTAAAAATGAGGAGCATAGGGTCTGCTGAATAAAAATGAACCATGTGTTGATTTTTTCCAAAAAATGCCCTTTCTCATGACTGCTTTGCCTCTATCAAGAGGCTTATTTCTTCAATTCCAATTTTGCCTGAACTGAAGAGCAGTTTTGCCTGAAGTGGTCATAAGAGTAGATTCCAGCCTGGACTCATGTTCTAGCTGAGCATTCAGTTGGAAATAAAAGTTGTTCCTTTTATCCTGGCAGGGATGTTTTGTCACCAAGAGCCATATGTAGATGAGCAACAGGTGCTGCTTCATAAGACGCAGAGGAGTGAAAAACCTTCATCATCTGGATTTCTGTATGCCATGCAGTTATGGTTGCCACATTTTTTTTTACTGGCCCTAGTTGTGCCTTTTTAATCACAGCATGACTCACAGAAATTTAACAGGTGAAGCGTTTTCCATCGCTCAGCTCCATCCTATTAAAAGGACTGCCTGTAGAACTTTAAGCGTTTTCGGCAGCTGCAAAGCAGGGCTAGCTAAACTACCATTTAGTTGTTAGACGTTCCTGCATGGAATACAAAATATGACAGCTTTTTGAAATGGCTCCTGCAGATGCATGTTCATGAACAAGTTTGATCGGAATCCATCATCCACATGCAACTTCATTCAGGGCCAGTCCTGGGAGTTGGATGCTATAGTCCTGCAAGATCCGGACCTCTGGCCCTTTAAGCCCGCACGGGGCCGCGCTTCTGAGTTGTGTAATTATGGAGCGGAGTTTGCCTTGGAGTAGGGCCAAGGGCTGCAGCTGGAAGAGAAGCCACTTAACGTCAGGCTGCTGTTGTACTGGGACGTTTTTGATCGGGGGATCAGTGACTGTTTCTGCAAACTCTGCTCTGTACTTGGGTAAGAAGGTACAGCTTCGGGAAAAGGAGTGTAGCTTGGAACAGGAGAAAGCAACGGTGGCATTGAGGGGACAGGAGAGTGGGTAGGTTCAGTTCTCATTCATGTGACAGCTGCAGCTATGCACTAGTTCATTCAGCATTGATAGTGCATCTTCCAGGAAGCTCCCCTTTGACCTAAGAAAAGCCTTTCAACTGTGATCACCCATCTGCCCCCTGGACTGTGGGCAGGTACAAGACCTGCACTGAATCTGGTGTAAGACTGGCATCTTAAACAGGTGGGTGGAGATATGTGCATCCTTCCCTCTCCACAAGGGGGCAGCAGGCTCCGGGGGGAATACTTATGGAAGCTTGGACAGTGGGGTAATTACAGGTGTGCAAGTGGGTAAAAAAAAGGTGGAAGGACTGGTTTTGCTTTTTTTAATTAGACATATCCCTTACGGTAGAATATAAATCCTATTAATAGCTGTTGGCCAAGATGACTAAATGGAACCTCCATGTAGAGAGGCAGTATATGTGTGAATGAATGTTGCATGCTGGGGATAAATGGTTTGTCTTTGTGCCCTGATGGTGGAGTGTCCGGAGGCTGCTGTCAGAAACTGAACGCTTGACTATGGACTGATCTATCAAGGCTCTGTCTGTGTTCTTATACTTAATATTACAGGGTGACTGACAAGTACAAGTCTGCAACTCAAACAAACAAACAGAATTTTGCCCTTAGATTGGAGCCTGACACACTCATGGACAAGCTTCCCATGCAGCATATGTCTTAGCTCTTGGGTGAGTGGTCCAGAACGATTTGTTCCACAAGCCCCACTCTGCCATTGCTTTAAATCTCTCTATCTCCCCTAGAAGAGTTTCAGCCTTGGACTTTAGCAGGCTTGCTTGAGGCCATTCTGGGAGGCATCAGGGACAGTCAGAAACTTAGATAGCAAGAATTCTAAATGTGCCCAATACAAATCCCTTTTGAGCTGAGTCGGTAGGTGGGCTTTGACTTGGAAAGCCTGATTGATCGAGTGACTTGGAAGTGGAATGGAATGTTTTGCCCGGGTCACATGGTCTAGAGATTCTGTCACTTTTTGCCTTCCTCATAATGCATGGATTGGCTCACTTCCACAAGTCATCTGGAACTGCTTTGCTCCACAGGCACAGAAGAGCTGCCTGGCTGGATCAGATCAAGCTCCATCCAGTCAACCCTTCTGCCTCCAGCAGCCAAGGAAGCTGAAGGAGCATTTTTTAAAATCTCCTTTGTATGTAAAAACCTTCCTAGTAGTAGAAGACCAGCACATGGGGAAGAGGAATCTCACTCAGTCTTCCCCTTGTACCAGTTTCCTACTTAGCTGGGAGTTAAATGCTTTAAAAAATATGATCAGCATCCTGAAGTCTGTAATAGGCAATCCACTGTACTGCCACTTTCTGCCACTTGTGTGAAGCCTCTGAAGAGGTAATGTAGCGCTGAGATCCAAGATGACTTGTATTTAATGACTGATGCATAAATTGACCTGGACGTGCTCCTTCCCTCTTCTCTGCTTCACTATCTTCATCTCTGGCATATAGAAAGAGGGGAATACAAAGCCCCCCTTTCCTCTCAGATGATTGTGTATCCTAGTGTTTTGCAGATGTAGCATGCCATAAAACAGTAATGTCTTCCTTTCCTTAAGAAGTGGCCCAGCTGATCAGGCCATGAGGCCCACTAGCTGCATGTTTAGGCTGTTATGCTATGCAGGCATTTTACTTTCTCCTAGAGTTTCCCACATCCTGGCGACCTCCCCTCTTTGTCCCATGGGCTGGTCCAGATGTTTTCCCAGGCCAGGGCTCACTGGAGGGGTGATGAGGAGGGGGAGTGTTGAGAGGAAGAGGCAAGAATCTTTCAGCAGAGCATTCTGTGTGTGTGTGTGTGTGTGTGTGTGTGTGTGTGTGTGGTTTTGCTTGCATCCCAAATGTTTCCCAGAGCTGACCCATAGGGGAACATTTGGGAGGTGGGGTTTGTGCGTATGTTTGTATAGTGTGGGGTAGAGCGGAGATGAAAAGGAGCATGGCAGAGAGTGCCATAGAATAAAAGGCTCTTGTGACTTGGTGCGCACAGGGAAGCAGAGAGCAGATGGATCCACCGGGAGACTGGTGGTCTCGAGCACACTTTTTATTTTCACTCCTGTGACCGAGCATCTTAATTCACATTCCCTGAATCTTCTTCAGTTTAGCTATAAATCAGTCAAAGCAATAAGTTAATCAAATCCTTTGAAATCCTATCTGCACTTATTTGAGAATAGCCTTGGAAATAGGCCCCTCAAAACCATGAGCCGATGTTGTTGTTTTTAACTAGACTTTATGTCTGTGTCGTCCTGCATTATTAATTTGTGACTGAGAAGGGAAAAATATTTTTAAATTATCTCTTCTCTGGTTGCCTGGAAAATGTTCTTCTTTGCCACAAGTGACCAGATGAATGTCTTGTCTTGTCTTGTCAAACTCCTTGGAAGTAAATTTCATTGAACACCAGCCAATCCTATACACACTTACCTGGGAATGAGTCTCTTTTAATGGGGCTTACCTCTAAGTAGACATAGGATTGCACTGTTTGGAAGTAACTGTGCAATCCTCAATAAATTCCCCCCTCTGCAGATGCAACCTCGCCAATAGAGTATGCTGTATCCTGTTGAAGGAGGCAGTCCAGAGGCCTCTTCGAGGTAAGGGATCATTTGTTCCCTTACCTGGGGGGGAAAGCCTCTGCTATCCCAGTGGGTCTCCTTGGATCTGTGCCAGCTGTCTTGTTGGCGCAAGTAGGAAGAGAGTAAGGGAGAGTGAAGGGGATAGAGAACGAGCTTTGGATGTGGGGCTGATCCATATCCTGGGGCTGTGGAGATCCACCCCTCCCACCTCTGTTCTCCTGCCCATAAACTTCCCCATTCCTCCCCTGTCCTGTTCTGCCCACCCGTTGCCTCTTACTGCCTGCACCACTGCATTACCTTGGCTAGCCTTGGCACCAGCGGACTCAAAGGCCTTTGTTGGATTGGGCGGAAGGTCAATGAACCAAAGTAAAGATGCATAGGATTACACTGCTAGTTGGCATGCCTTCTTCATGCTGGTAAGAGTCAGTCTATTAATTATTTTTGTCCTCTTGACTTCAGTTCCCATCAATGATGCCATAAAACGTAATTGAAAAGATAATGGGGCAGATGATGGACTGTTGATCAATAATTTCTAGCTTTCTTATCTACTATTATTTATATACTGCTTTTTAAGGGAAGAAAGTTCACAAAGCAGTTTACAGAGAAAATCAAATAGTTTCCTATCCCCAAAGGGTTCACAATTTAAAAAGATACAATTGCAATTTTATTCTGCCCTTCCACTAAAAAATTGAGAGTAGCGTACTCTTTCTTCTCACTGCCTCCAACAACCTTGTGGGGCAGAGTAGGTTGATTAGCAGAAGGCCATTCAGAGAGTTTCATGAGGCAGCAGGGAATGAAGGTCTTCCTGGTTTAGTCCAATACTCTGCTACACCACACTGATGTTTTGTTTGACTCTAGAGAATCACCCTGTTTCCAACACCCACATCCATGAGAACAATAGGTTAATATATCGGTGAATGAGGCAGGTAGCTGGTTGTTATCCTGGTGATCTCTCTCTGAGAATCGTTATGAGGTCAAACCCAATAACATCTGCAAATTTAAAAGTGCTACCAGAAGCCTGTATGTGAGTGTACTGTATATTGAAATGACCACATAAGCATGTTGGCATTCATTCCGTTTCAGCCTAGATACAGTCAACCCACATACTGTGCTTTTCAGTGTCTGGCCTCTATTCCTATTCATAAAATGAAAATAATACTGATTTACCTTGCAGGGTTCCTATTATGAAAATGGCTAAAATACAGTTGGCACCTCTGTAAACCGCTTTGTGACTTTTTTTTGTTGAAAAGCAGTATATAAATACTGTTAAGAATACGAATCTTAAGAAGTGTCCTTAAGTGACTTTTTTGTACACTGAGTATGGTATTATAGCACACAGCTGGGAGTGCAGGAAATATCCCAAAGAAAGGGAGGTGCTTTTTCCCCAGTGAATATCCATACGCTCGCTACCATCCCTATTGACTGCACAGCCGGCACTGGTGCTTGTCACTTCCATTCCATCTACCTCGAGCAATGGATTTCTGGAGATCTGAAATTTCAGTTGCAGTTATGTGTCAAAGTGGTTCTTCACTTTAAGTAAAGGTTGCAGGTATTTTTGCATGTTCATATTTCCTTCATGGTTTCTGATGTTTTAAAGGCGCACAAATGGCTATTCTTATTTCTGTGTGTGTGTGTGTGTGTGTGTGTGTGTGTGTGTGTGTGTGTGTTGCCAATGACAATGAAGATTTGGTGTGAAAAGATTAAAATATTGCAAGAATACAGGTAGGTCTGTAGAAGACTACAGCCTGCAGGTAGACCACAAAATGATGAAATGCCATCAGAATGCCAAGAAACAATTCATATAATTAAGTTTTAGAATTGGCATTTAGAAGTGGCAGGAATTAAACTACAACTCTGAACCCGAATTCCATTTTGGATGCAGTCCTAGAAGAGCATCACTGTGATGGTTCACCACCAGCCATATAATTTAGCCCACCAGGTGCTTAATGACACTCTGGTGTGGTCTACCTGGGGTTTGTGAAGCCTGACCTATACCAAAATTTCCCATCATAGTTAATTCAGTTCTGCTCAGAGGTGTTTCTACGGAGAAAGGGTGTGTTTACTTCTGCTAGAAGGGATTATCATTCAGAGGCAAGAGCCGGCAAAACGAAAGGCCCCAATAACTTTAGTCTCCATTAACTGCCTTGTGGGCACTAGTAATCATAATCTAACAGATTTAAACAATCCCTCCAGGGCTACAAAAGAGAAAGCTCCCTCCCTATCACGTGGAGTCCTTTTTTTTTTTTAATTAAGAAGAGAGGTAGGAAAAACGCCCTGTACCACAGCACCAGCGGGCATCCCTTTTGACAGTACCTACTTGCTTAATTGTAGCCTCTCTCAAGCTCTGTGTAATTTCAGATGTGTTGATAGTTGGTTTTGGCAAAAGGATTGTGACCTGCTAATTTGCACTCCAGCAGCCTTGTTTCCATGGCTCACTCCCTCATTACCCAGCATGAGAGGGTGGAGGGGAGCTAGTGTTCCTTCCAGCACAACCAGTTCTCTGCTGATACACCAGCAGAGCTGCATTGGTTGGTTCAGCACCACAGCTTTCCAGTATGAGGTGCTGTTACCTGGGTCCAGCCCAGGTGGCCAGGAGCTCCCCAGGAGCAGGGATCTCCTCTAGGGTAGAGGCCTCCTCGGGAGTAAGACCTGAGTACTCCCAGGACTGGGGTCCCTTACAGAGCACCTACCTGGGAGGAGGAACAAGGACCAGCTGGGAACACCAAGCAGGCACTTGGTTAGAAGGGGTGGGGCCGGCCCAAGAGGGAAGAGGCCTCATAAGGAGCCTGGAGAGGGAGGAGGGAGGTTGCTCCTCTCCAGGGGGAAAGTATCATCCCTGCCTAAGGGAAAAGAGAGAGGCCTCCAGAGAGAGGGGATGGACGTCTGAGCTGGAGAGAGGAGGGGGGGGAGGCTTCTCTGAGCCAGGACCTGCCGGGCCACAGAGGGCGACCCCTAGAGAGATGGGGGATTGGAGCCAACTATACCCTGTGGGGGCCATCTGGCTGGGAAGCTAGCACGGAGATATCAGGGGTCCTCCTAAGGCCAGACAGCCTGACCCCGACTGGCA